>NW_024070186.1:47705539-47958039 GCF_014754425.2 Oryx dammah
CTAACTAGTGGCAACTTGGATGAAATTACTTGACCCTTTATCGAGTTCTACTAATGTGTTCTAAAAAAGAAATTAAACCACCTTGTGGCTTGCCCTATGGCAGACTTCCATGCACATTTAATTCCAGAAAAGATGCATTAAGTAGTTCTGGTAGAACTAATTCACAGACTGAGCCTCTCATGTTGGTAATCTGTCTGTATAATGCTCTACCACTGTTCAAGCTTCTTATAAAACATTCCATAGTTACATGACAAAGCAAGAGTGGTGGTGCTTTTTTATCCTTTCTTTTTTACTAGTGGTGTTGCATATATACAACGATGATATCTGGGCATGTTAATCTATTTCTACTTGGTCACCTTCCCTTTTGAATAGAGACAATAATTGCTCATTCAAGTTGTGTTTCAAGTTTTCATTTTTATATAATAGGATAAACAAGAGGACCTATCTATATTTGGGGAACAACTGAGTAACAATTTTAAGGGTGCATCTTTAATTCAACAGGTTATTTACACAATGATTAGACTTATGTAACTATAAAGAACTGAATTCTAAGATGATTTCAGAGTATATCAAAATTTTTAATTCAGGTATTTCCAAAACAAAAATGAAACTTGAAATAAAGCAAGACACATACAGGGATACTAACAATGGCTTCGTATTTAAAAAGTGAAAATACACATTCTCAAATAGTCTCAGGCACATACAAATTCACCCTTCATATCCTCTTTTTTTTTCTTTAAATAGTCCATTTGAAGTACACATTTATCATTAATGTATATTCAGAAATGTTCCCAGGATACTATTGGATTATCTTATTTTGTTCTTCAAGAGAATATAAATAGTAAAACTTTAAGTGTCTTGTCTATTGAATTTGTCTATTGTAATCTGTTCTCACTACAAAAAGGCATTCTGCTTTGTTATGTTCCCTTATAAGCATAGTGAAAAGCAGTTATAATTTAGTCAAAGACAATTAAAATGAAAACAAGTAGTATTAAACTATAATCTCCCAAAAAAGTCAGTAAATTTTCCTCTAGCCAAATCCTAAATCCATTAGGAAATAAAGTAATGACATTAAATTTCATTGCAAAATATTATACTTACCTTCCTTCTCATTGAAATAACACACTTGGATTGAGGTATGTGTTTCGGTCTATATAACACTGAATGCATGTATACAAATAAAATTCATTAAAGAATTCCTAATTTAGTATTTGGCCTACACATGCCCTGAAATATAGAAACATGATTTAATTGAGCATATAAATATTATGCTGTCTCCAGAATTACAGTTTATATAATGCTATGCATTCTCATAACTTCTTGGGAAAGTACTTCCCTCTTAAACTAGACCTCACTGGGAGGTGGGGAGGTGCTTTGCTAATCCTTTCTGTTAGTTCCAGTTTTAGGAAAAACTCAGATTCACAACACATGTTACTGAGTTCATCACACTATTGGATGTGTAAAGTAAGATAGGTAAGATTCATTCATCAACGTCCATCTCAAATCATTGTCTAACCAATCACAAGTTCAGATCAATGAGCAGTAATTAGAGAGGAGTGGAAGATGATGTTACAATGACCACAGAAAGGCAAAGAAATCAGAAACCAGTGTGTGATGACAGAAAACATTTTTTTCATCATCAGTAGAATTACACTACAAATTACTAACTAACCTTATTAAATATTTACTCAAATCACTAACGTCATTGAGAAAGACACAGACATCAATGACCATTTTTTTTTAATCTAAGTTTTGTTTATTTGCTTGGTTATAAAGGAAATTTGAACACTGCGTTTAGGAGAAAACCAATTGAGTTTTTGTATATACCACTAAATTCATTTTGTGTCTTTAATTCAATCTATTTCTGGACTGAAGAGAGGGATGAATCATTGTGTATATTTCCAAGGAAACATTTGTTTAAACTTATCGATGCTGAACTCAAAGATTTACTCTGACATTCAACTCACAGATCTTATTAATGGAATTTAAACAGGTAAGAAACCCCCAAATAACTCCACTGATTATTTTAACACCTAGTTAATGGTTTAGAATAACTGATATGTAGCTGAAGTTTATGTAATTTATAATTAAAACAAAACTCCACTTCAAAATGTCCTGAGGTTGTTCATTTATATGTTAAAACTGAAACAAATATAAAAAACTTCAATAAATATATTTTCTTCCAAGAAATGACACACTGTGACTTTTCTGTTATTGTTGGGTTTGATGTTTTTGCCTCTAAGGAGGTCAGCAATATGGAAACATAAAGGCCAATTTAATTTGTGCATCTGCGGCTGCCAAGTATTTTAATTCAGACAGCTGTGACTGAAGAGTTAATATTTTACTTGTCAAAATCCAAAAGAAGGCCAGTGAATCACTCTAATTCTCATTAAGAGGCTTTCCCCCAGTAGCACCCTAATTCAAAATAATGAAAGTAGAGACTGAGTGCGATTCTAATACCAGTTGAGACCTATCTTTTAATATTTCTCCAGTGATGGATTAGGGATCGGGGAAATTCATCTCAGATCATAGAGCCTAATTTAATAAGGGATCATTCCAAGAGTATTGCATTTTATAATAATGTCATTTAATGTGTCGTCTTCCATTTTTACTGTCCCATATGTATGCTTACACGATGGTGCCATAGGGATAAACTTTTAAAGAACCAGGATCATTTTTAGTTTTCATTTTCCTTAAGTAGGGGGCCCATCAATGAAAGCATCCATTAGTACTTTTATCATCACAATATAAGGGAGTGAGGGAAATGTCTGATTTAGAGGAAAACTTAATAGAACTGTAAGTAAATATTTAACTTTTTACTGAATCAAGTATCGAAGAGAGTGAAAATGTTTAAGAGAAGGTTTTAAACAAATCAAATTTCATCATCTAATATGTTACAATAATACAAAAGCCTGGAGTCCTAATAAATAGTTTAAAATGAACAAAAACAGTATTCTAAAAGTCTAATCTTGCTTTCTTTTATTGCCCCTCATTTTCAACTGATTTATAAAGCGAGTGAAGCTTTAATAACTGCTTAGTAAAGGCTAATTATTTATGCTGCCTAACTTAGGAAAATAATATGAAGGGCTATTTTTCCACAAATTGCATTCACTTACTCAATGAGGAAAACAAATTGTCAGGAACAACATTATATGAAGTACTTAACTTTATTATTTTATATTAACATTTAACTGTATTTAATCAACTTTGCTATTTTTATCTTGGCATTACAGTGAATGTGAAATACTTGGTGATTACTGGTGCACTGGTTAAGCAAGTTCAGGTCAGAGCATCATAACCATATAAATGTCAATACATTATTATTGGCTATAACTCCTACAGCAGCAGCAGGCATGCTGCTTAACCACAATTGCATTCTATAAAGCCTTTAGGACAGCTGGTGTTATTATAAAAAAGTTTCCTTTAAAATATATTCTTGTGATTGGGTCCTTACCTTTAGATGGTGTCGTTAATAGGTTTCTTTTCCACTCTGATGGCATTAGTTTAAAACATAAACTCTAAGGATCTAAATTTTGTGCTAGAAACCTTACTATTTTTGTAAATAATTTGATTACTCTTATTTGTCAAAAAATAAAAATATAAGAATTTTTTAATTTTTAAAATGTTTTTGTTCTTATCTGTCTTTTCCTCTATGTTCTTGCAAATCAACTTTCCTTAAAGCATTGCAGATGATTTAACACTTTCCCTGTATTTTAAAATAAATCTTGTTTTCTTATAGCCTTTGGTTTTTTATTCTTGTCTTGCCTAAAATATGCCTTCTTGCTATTTTTTCTCACTTATCCTTAGGACTTCAGTTCCTATTTTTTCTATTATATTGTCTGCTGCTGCTGCTAAGTCACTTCAGTCGTGTCCGACTCTGTGAGACCCCATAGACGGCAACCCACCAGGCTCCCCCGTCCCTGGGATTCTCCAGGCAAGAACACAGGAGTGGGTTGCCATTTCCTTCTCCAATGCAGGAAACTGAAAAGTGAGAGTGAAGTCGCTCAGTCGTGTCTGACTCTCAGCAACCCCATGGACTGCAGCCCACCAGGCTCCTCCATCCATAGCATTTTCCAGGCAAGAGTACTGGAGTGGGGTGCCATTGCCTTCTCCAATTATATTGTCTACTGTATCCTAAAATAATTCCCTGGGACCTGATTTTTTTTTTTTTTGCTATTTCTTTTGTTCTTTTATCATATTTTCCCTTTAACTCTCCTTAGTTCTACTCATTCAGTTTATATGCTGTTGTCCATTTCATGTATCATTTCATCTTTTACTCTTTCTTAAGGCTAAAAGAGTTCTCCCACTGATAAGAATAATGTAACATGTATACACATTTCCCACTTGAAATCATTAAGGAAGTAATTTGCAAAAGAAAAAAAAAACAAAAGAAAAGTGATGTTCAAAATCATGTCTGTAAGTTAGAAAAAGACCAATGAGCGTTGTCATCTATAGAATACTTAGAAATGATTGTTTCAGTCATTCATGGAGTGGTGGGGATGGGAGTAAAAACAAGAAATAAAACCAAAAACAAATGTTTAAAATTAAGTGTATATATTATTTTTAATCATCTGGAGGAAATGATCACAACCAACTTGGACATAATTTTAGTAGTTCCCCTTGCTTTTCTAAAATTCAATTCATCCCATCTTATTTCAAAACTCAGATGTGACATAAAATTTATATTTAAACTGCTTCTATTTTACTTACTTTAATGTGAAATTATGTTCACATAGAATTTCACATAACCCACTGATTATTATGTGAAAATATTAATATTATAATATTCTCAATTTTACTGTGAACATTAACATACTACATTCACATGAAAACTAGAAAATCTTTATATGACCACAAAATCGTTTTTTTGCACACAATAATTAGGACTTAGAGGGTGAATTTTTTTCTTTACATCCAGAATACATTTGCTAAATAATAAAGAAAGTTCTAGTAGTTAAAAAGACACTTTGAATCTAAACCTGCTTCCACGGTGAGGAGGGAGACCAAGGTTTTCAGATGAAATTGAACAGACTGATATTTATACACAAACTTTCATAACAAAATGCACATGGGATGAATCAAAGTAATATAAGAATTCAGTAACTTGTCGCAATAGGAAAGATGTATCATCTCAAGGGGTAAAATATGAGTATCTGTAGTAAAGACACCCAGCACAGAATCAGGCTGAATTAAAGAGACCATGCTTTGCAAGCTGACCTAAAGAACTATTTACATTCTATTCAACACTTCTTGAAAATCTACAACACATAATCATAACCATTTTTAACAGTTGTCTTATTAACTCAATTAAATTGACACCCAAAAAAAGTTTAGTCCCTTTTTCACTTAATTTACCAGTCTTTCATTTTGAGTCAGTAAATCATAACATAAATGCCAATTATTTTCAGCACTTTTGATGCCAAGATCTGAAAAATTTTTGCTATAAGAAAGAAAGGTTGAGTGGCCATGACATTGAAATCTAAAAAGGAAATATCTAGTGTTCAGAATAGTTTATGGTTACACTGGCCAGAGATTAAAATCACCAAGCAAAAAATACTTTCATAGAAGTTAGTTGGATGCATTTAATATAGAATTACCTCCAGAAAACTGAGTGGGTTTTTTAATGTGATGATGCAAGTACCATTAGCCCACTGATAACACATAATTTGCTTGATTATGCCCTCTCAACTTTCCCACATACTCTGTTCCTCCACTGAAATACTTTTTGATGTTACATCTATTTGGAAATTGTTGAATTTCAGAAGGATATGATGTAAACTACTGATTTATGGCATTTTAGTTTGGCTCAGCTAAAGAAAAGGGCCCCACCATTTTACCATTTCAAGGTTTTCCTTGTGATTTGTATAGCATTTTCATATTTGTTAACTCCTTTGAGCCTCACAACATCCCAGTGAGGTAAGTGCTATTATCCTCATTTATTCCTGAAATCTTATCAACTTACCAAAGATCACACAGTTAATAAGTATCAGAGTTCAGACTTTTGATACTAAGTTAGGTGTACTATTCTACTTAACATGATACAACATGAAAATAAAAACCAGAGATATATGGTTTGTTCCAGAAAATAAATCGTTTGTCTATCACAGTGTCACCTTTAAAAATGGACCCCCATTGGGCCCATTGGCAGACATTACACAGTGTATTAGGTTTCTTAAAGTCTTCTGTTCATATTCAACCTAAATCATCCGATTCCATTTCACTGCTCCTCACCATGGTGTTGTGACTTTGAAATATTTTCTGTTCAGAAGACATACATAATTTCTTCTCATTTCTGATTGGTTAGGTTATATATAATTAATGCTTTACATCAAATTTTCAGGTCCTTTATATATAATGGACTTTGTTTTTCTCTAAATCTCCCAATCCCCCAAGCCAGTTTTAATTTCCAAACAATCCAGGAAAAACAGTCATTGACACTTCTACTCAAGAGTTTCAGAGGGGACCACACTGACATGCAAGCCTATTATTTTAAGTCTATTATAGATACAGTTCCCAAATATGTCAAATGATTTCTTAATCTGGTTCAGTACAGAACATCTGTGGTACTTTGGTTTGGTGATCAGTTTTTATTAGTTTCAACAATATTGTTTTCTAGGCTATTTATCAATTATATGTGGGAGAAAGTTCAGTTTTATTTTGTTGGGTAAATTTTCCTCATAAATCAGATTCTTCTTAGACTATATGGAGAGGTCTCTCAGAATTATATGCAAAATGACTGCAACTTTTCACTGTGTTTCATTTTAAATCTCCTTTTCCCATTTTCCTAGTATTTTAAAGAATTTCCAAGTTTATTATCATTCATACATCTTAAGGGTTGTTTTAGTTTACATGACCTTGAAAGGAAAATATTCTCTATTCTCTCCTAATACTCACGGAGTGGCAGCTTTCTTCTTTCTTCCATAACCTCTTTCCTTTTAGATTCAGAATTCACTTTTTCAGAAGGTGAAGTAGACAACAGTATATTTTTAGAAGCACTAGGACAGTGCCCCTCACTTTAAAAATATCATTGATGTTCAAAAGTAAACAGGGAAGAAAACCTGTAATGTTTCAATTAGAGATAAAGTAAATAACAAATGTAAATATTCCAAGCAGAGGTAATCCAGGAAATTACAGTCCCACCAAAATGTTTCATGGTAGAATGGAGAAGGAAAGATAGAGACTGTCAGGCACCTAAAATGGAGAGAAATTTTAAAAGCAAAAAGAAGAGACAAGAGGTACAGAACTATATTAGGACTGGCTGTCTCTGGTTAGAGTGAGCACTGATTATTGCTGCCTTCCATAAAAACATTCTCAGTTAGTCATGAATGGAAGCAAAGTCTGATCTACATGTTGCAACGACCTGACTTGTATATCTACAGGGAAATTTTGTAGTCAAGTTGTTAATAATAATTTGTAAGAACCAAATCATAATGATATCAAAGTGTGCTCCATTCTGATTTCTTTTGTTTTCTATTGAAAAGTTTTTGTTTCCATCCTGGGCTTTCTTTTGGTCGCCTAATGCCAGACAGGATAACCAGCGATTTCCTTAGTAATTATGATTAGCATATTATGAAGAATAAATATCAGGCTCCTGAAGTAAATAAGCAATCAAGAAGATAAAAATGGGAGCAGAGAGGTTGTTGTCAGTTCATCAAGCCCTCAGCTGATTATAAGTTCTTCTGTAATCAGCATAGCCAATTAAAGAGCAAATATGGTCATAAGCTTCCCTGTTGGTGCTTTGTGCCTGAATGTCATAAGGAATCCTGGAGTTAAATTCATCCTTCTCTATCTGAGTACCTAAATATAACAGAAGAAGTTAGCAGTGCCTTTACTTTTAATTTCTTTCCTATTGAGAATGCCATCATTGTTTATGGATCCTTGCATTTATGCAAAACCCTCAAATTTTAAATGTGAAAGTTAAATTCTTAAATTACAGCCCCAACTTAAAAATGCTATAATTATTGTTGAGATCATATTTTATCTTCCATCACTCAAAACCTTCACAAATCGTTGTATCATTTTAATTTTAATTGTACCCAAGTTACACGATTAAAATGTTAAATTAAGAATTAAAACAGAATATTTTGTTTTCATTATTCCTCCAGATAGTTGGCTGTTTTGATGATTTGATTGTAGGAAACATCAGTGGGGTAAAATTATTCCAGGAGAGGCCACTTGAAAAAATGTCAGTTGAGACTGAATAAGTATCTGCCCTCAAGAATAACTCAAGGCATTATTTTAACCTGATCTTTATAAAGACCATAAAGGGATTATCTGAGAAATAACCTCATGCTAGGCAATGAATCACATTCAAGTTTCTAAACAGTTAATTTCTGAGCAATTAGTGACATAATTATATATAATTAAATTATTTCTAGCTACACGATAAGTGGGAAATGACTCAATAAACCACAACGTGGTTCTGGTATTAGGTCCACTCTACCAGGACATCAGTGGACCCAATGAAGGAAAGGTTGTAAAAAATGGTTCTACCCTGGTCCTGTCAGGTTTTCTTTTATCCGTTGCCTTCTTCTGTCTCATCTGTGTAAGTTTACACCAAATCATCATCTCTTAAATCAAAGCCAAAGCAGTAACTTTACAGAATTTTCACTTTCCCTAAGTTTAGACTGCATTCACTCATTCAGCAATCATTTGCTGAGAAGTCCTTGTGCACTGGGCAGTAACTAAGCCAGGCATGGCCCCTGCTCTCAGGGGGCATACAGCATACGTATCTCAGAGAGATATTAGCGAAGTAAGAACAAGTATGATAAATGTTACACAAGAGAAGGGCAGGGCAAGATCTGTGGCGTAATGGAAATCATTTCTAAGAAAAATATATGTTAAGATGGGACCTGAATTATGTAATATGAAGGGTGGAGAGAAAGAACATTTCTTTCAAGGAAGTGCTTGTGCAAACGTATTGAGACAGGAAATGAAAGAAAATCTGCATGGTTGAAGTGCAGGGCACAGGGAGCAAATCTTGAGGCTGGAAAGATAGGCAGAACTCTGCAGGCAATGTGAGGGATCTTGAGTTGACTCACAGGCATGTGTAGAGGGAAGCCATTTAGAAGTTTTAAGATATACACTGTGAAAACGCAACCCTGAGGGCAGAATTAAGAGTATGGGGAGGGGTACTGAGCTGAGCCAGCAAATCTGGAAAACTCAGCAGTGGCCACAGGACTGGAAAAGGTCTGTTTTCATTCAAGTCCCAAAGAAAGGCAACGCCAAAGAATGCTCAAACTACCGCACAATTGCACTCATCTCACACAGTAGCAAAGTAATTCTCAAAATTCTCCAAGCAGGCTTCAACAGTACATGAACCGTGAACTTCCAAATGTTGAAGCTGGATTTAGAAAAGGCAGAGGAGCCAGAGATCAAATTGCCAACATCCACTGGATCATCGAAAAAGCAAGAGAGTTCCAGAAAAACACCTATTTTTGGTTCATTGACTATGCCAAAGCTTTAGACTGTGTGGATCACAAACAAACTGCAGAAAATGCTTCAAGAGATGGGAATACCAGACCACCTGACCTGCTTCTTGAGAAATCTGTATGCAGGTGAAGAAGCAACAGTTAGAACTGAACATGGAACAACAGACTGGTTCCAAATCGGGAAACGAATATGTCAAGGCTGTATATAGTCACCCTGCTTATTTAACTTGTATGCAGAGTACATCATGAGAAACGCTGGGCTAGATGAAGCACAAGCTGGAACCAAGGTTGCTGGGAGAAATATCATTAACCTCAGATATGCAGATGACACCACCCTTATGGCAGAAAGTGAAGAAGAACTAAAAAGCCTCTTGATGAAAGTGAAAGAGGAGAGTGAAAACGTTGGCTTAAAGCTCAACATTCAGAAAACGAAGATCATGGTACCCGGTCCCGTCACTTCATGGCAAATAGATGGAGAAACAGTGGAAACAGTGTCAGACTTTATTTTTGGGGGCTGCAAAATCACTGCAGATGGTGACTGCAGACATGAAATTAAAAGATGCTTACTCCCTGGAAGAAAAGCTATGACCAACCTAGACAGCATATTAAAAAGCAGAGACATTACTTTGCCAACAAATTTATGTCTAGTCAAAGCTATAGTTTTTCCAGTGGTCATGTCTGGATGTGAGAGTTGGACTATAAAGAAAGCTGAGTGCCAAAGAATTGACGCTTTTGAACTGTGGTGTTGGAGAAGACTCTTGCGAGTTCCTTGGACTGCAAGGAGATCCAACCAGTCCATCCTAAAGGAATCAGTCCTGAATATTCATTGGAAGGACTGATGCTGAAGCTGAAACTCCAACTTTGGCTACCTGATGTGAAGAGCTGACTCATTTGAAAAGACCCTGATGCTGGGAAAGATTGAAGGCGGGAGAAGGGGACGACAGAGGATGAGATGGTTGGATGGAATCACTGACTCAATGGACATGAGTTTGAGTAAACTCCAGGAGTTGGTGATGGACAGGGAGGCTTGCTGTGCTGCAGTCCATGGGGTCACAAAGAGTTGGGCACAACTGAGCGGCTGAACTGAACTGAACTGAGAGAGCTGAGGCGGGGACACAGTTGACGGGAGAGACCAGTTAGGAAGCTTTAGACAATGGTCTTGGCCAGTGTTGCTAATGTTTTGACGTAGAGTGATGCAATGGTATTAAAGAAAACTGGAGTGTTCAAGGCACATTTGGGGCAAGAGATAAGACTTAGTGACTGAATAGATGTAAGTGGTAAAAGACTCCAACAGACACTTGAGAGATAGGAGTACCAGGTGATTAAGGGGTAAAGACCTGAAATTCCTGCCAGAATTACAGAGCGAAGACAATCCGGAGTTTGTACCTGCCAAGGTACAGGTACACACACACACGTGCGCGTGCGCTCTCATACCTCTCCTTTCTTTTATCAGGTTTGCTTGTTACTCTTTCCACTACCAGTATCTCTTGTTCTTGATCTGTCAATATTACATCAGTGATAAGGAGATAGATAATAAACCAATAAACATATATATGTCAAGTGATAAGTGCTAAAAAGGAAAGGCATATGGTGAGAGATGACTAAAGATTTAATGGCCTGAACAACTCACAGAGTCACCATTAACCAAAATAGAGAAGACCATGGGAGAACCAAGTTTCAGGGAAAAGTCAGGAGTTTTGGAAAAGTCAGGAGTTTTGAATGCCAACAGGGATTTGTTTACATATATCATGTTTTATCTGTAGTATAGGATTCTATGTCACTGTTAACAAAAATGAGACACGGGACTTCCCTGGCAGGTCCAGTGGCAAATACTCAGTGGTCCCAATGCATGGGGCCTGGATCTGATCCCTGGCCAGGGAACTAGATCCCACATGCCACAACTAAGAGATCACATGCCGTAACTATGATTTGGTGCAGCTAAATAAATAAAAATTAAAATTAAATAAAAAGAATGAGATAGATCTGAATGAAGCATGTCACACAGCTCTATCATTTGGTATTAAGTGAGAAAAGTCAGTTTTGGAAAAATTTGTGTTCTATAATCCCATTTTTAAAAAATATATACCTATGCATATTTCATACAAAAATTTTTAGGCATTAAAACACACAGAATAATTTCTGGAAAAATATTCCCCAAATTGTTAACAGTGTTACTTATGAGAAATAGAAGGGATAAGGAGGGAAAAAAGGTGAGGTGTTTGACATTTTATAATCTGAACTTGTGTATTTTAATTTTTTACAATGAGAAATGCATTCACATAATTTTTTAAATTTCATAAAAAATTTGAATTCACTGAAAGATGGAATCATAGAGGAACTGCTAAGGTTACAGCATCATATAATAAGGCAATGACCTCTTATGGGCTCCAGAGAACACCATCCCTCTTACTGAGCCAGAAAAAAGATTGTACATCAAATTGTGAATTTTAGTGAGAAAAAAAATTGTTTCAAGGAACCTCAAGAAATCTGAAACAGATATGAGTGTCAGAAACTCATCTTTCAGAAATGAAAAAGATATCCCTGAGGCAAAACCACAGGAAACACAGGCAGGGTCAGAAAAAGACGTGGAACTTTTAGAACACGTCAAGGATGCTATTTAGGGCACAACAGGCAATCAACTTTCGAAGTCTGTACCCAGAGGTCAACTCCCCAAAGATGGGCATGCCTTTCAGCAGTTTGTTTTCACACTTATCATAAGCTATTTGTAATTCTGAATCTGTACATCAGTTAGTTATAAACCTGAGATTGCTTGTATCTTATCTTAGGAGGAGAGGAGAGGAAAAATAAGATGTGTTAAGTGGTTCTTATATGCCAGTCACTGGGCTAAAATATTGCATAGTCAACTCAGTTAAGCAACTAATAGACTCGAGAAGTGTGCGTTTGTAGAGCTTTTATATGAAAATATATTTTAAGTGCAGTACAAATAGCTCTAGAGCAACAATCAGGTTCATTCTTTGTTTCCACAGTCCCTAGTACAAGACTAGGCACCTAGTAACTACTAGGTGTTCAATAATTGTTTACAGGTTGATTAAACATGCAACAAGAGATCATTTATGTGAACCCTGAAGATCAATCTTGTAAATCCTGTAAAACAAGAATAAACTAATTGAGCCCAAACTGTGTACTGTGAACAGTCCTAGGTATTTTACATATATCACTTTCCTCAATTCCCCCAAAACCCATTGAGGTATCTAAAAGATGAGCAAACTAAACCCAGCAATAGTGACCTGTCCATGGTCATTTTGGTAATCAGCAAAGTTAAGTTTAAACTAAGTCAATCCGACTCCAAACTTCATGCTTTTTTTCCCTCTTGCCCAGCACTTCTTCAAAATGAACTCTCTGGTAATGCTATAGGGAAAAAACTTCAATATATTTAGTTAGCATAAATTTTGTATATCTTAAGAGGCATATAAGTATAGCCATGCTTCTGTAGATTTTTAGTGGGCGTTGACTTTTACTTTACAGCATGCATAAAGTAGAGTAGAATCAGTCTAGTTTTCAAAGTTTTATTTTTTTATGTGACTATTAAAAGTTTACACTAGAGATTGTCCATAAACTGTGTTTATGCAAACCCCCTCCCACTTGGATTTTACCTAAAATAATTCAGTTTACTAGATTACCCACATGTTAGATGCTTACTCAGCCATTTTACCTATGTTCATTGAAGTTTTTGCCTCATAGCACAAGAAAGGATAGGGCTCTCTAGCAGGTGCTGAGTTTCCAATCAACTATCTCTCCGATCGCCCACAGCTTGCAAACCTTCTTCCATTTCTCAAATTGCTGACTCAGGGCCCTACATCTCTGCCAGTAAGTCTCCTCACCTCCTACTTCTAGCAAGTGGTAGTTACCTGAACATCTTGCCATCACATCCACATGCTTATTATATCTGTGCTTACCATTCTCCTGACCTCTTACTGCTGAGCAAGGGTCCCTCCCCCTGGGCTCCAGGCCTCTTCTCCCTCCCCTGTCTTCTCAAGAATCTTGAAAAAATAGCTAACTATAATCTCCTCTCCTATATCTCAAACTTCTCTTTTCTGGTGCCTTCATATCAGTATTTTTAAGTTAAAAACCTTCTAGGTCCCACATACCCTCAAGTTTCTGCTCTGGCTTTTTCCTTCACTTCACAGGCAAACATTTCAAGAGAATTAAACTCAACCCATAGAGACATCTACACCTCTTTTTTGACCCACTCTGGGCTGGATTTTTGGCTATATCCTTCCCCCAGGCAACCTTTCCACATACTTATCATAAAGGACCTCTTTGTAACAAACCCAGTAGGTTTGACTCAAGTCCGCTCTGAACTTGACCTCTTAGCAGGATTGCTGCTAAGTCACTTCAGTCGTGTCCGACTCTGTGCAACTCCATAGACGGCAGCCCACCAGGCTCCCTCGTCCCTGGGATTCTCCAGGCAAGAACACTGGAGTGGATTGTCATTTCCTTCTCCAATGCATGAAAGTAAAAAGTGGAAGTGAAGTCTCTCAGTCGTGTCCGACTCCTAGCGACCCCATGGACTGCAGCCTTCCAGGCTCCTCTGTCCATGGGATTTTCCAGGCAAGAGTACTGGAGTGGGGTGCCACTGCCTTCTCCACTTAGCAGGATTAACACAGGTAACTACTGTCTCCTTAAGACATTCTCCTTCTTGCTTCCCAGCAAACACTGAGTTTTCTCCTTCTTCAGCCTCCACTTTCAGTTCTATTTTCAGGGATCCCCCTGCTCTTGACCATGGAATATGGATGCTCCTCAGGCCTTCCCTAGGCTCCCTTCTCTTTGCATAATGTCTTCTCTTTATAAGCAAGCTCATGCACTCCATGACTTTTGCTACATTTGTAAATCATCAACCCCAAATCTATATCTCAAAACTAGACCTCTTCTGAGTTCAAACTAATCCATAAACTTAAGAGCCTAACTCTCTGTTGCCTGAATTTTATTATTAAATTATTATTCAAGGACTCAATGGTACTATATTTGCTTAATGCTTGCATGTTTGAGAACGTCTTTCTGGCATTGTTATCAAACAGCTATAATATTTGTCAAAATATTATATTATATCATATATAGCATAAGATTGAACTGGCAGTTCAGTTCAGTACACTCACTCAGTCATGTCTGACTCTTTGCGACCCCATGAATCACAGCACGCCAGGCCTCCCTGTCCATCACCAACTCCTGGAGTTCACTCAAACTCATGTTCATCAAGTCAGTGATGCCATCCAGCCATCTCATCCTCTGTCGTCCCCTTCTCCTCCTGCCCTCAATCCCTCCCAGCATCAGGGTCTTTTCAAATGAGTCAGCTCTTCACATGAGGTGGCCGGGGTATTGGAGTTTCAGCTTCAGCATCAGTCCTTCCAATGAATACCCAGGACTGATCTCTTTTAGGATGGACTGGTTGGATCTCCTTGCAGTCCAAGGAACTCTCAAGAGTCTTCTCCAACACCACAGTTCAAAAGCATCAACTCTTCAGCTCTCAGCTTTCTTCACAGTCCAACTCTCATATCCATACATGACCACTGGAAAAACCATAGCCTTGACTAGACAGACCTTTGTTGGCAAAATAATGTCTCTGCTTTTTAATATACTATCTAGGTTGGTCATAGCTTTCCTTCCAAGGAGTAAGTGTCTTTTAATTTCATGACTGCAATCACCAACTGCAGAGATTTTGGAGGCCAAAAAAATAAAGTCTGACACTGTTTCCACTGTTTCCCCATTTATTTCCCATGAAGTGATGGGACCAGATGCCATGATCTTTGTTTTCTGAATGTTGAGCTTTAAGCCAACTTTTTTACTCTCCGCTCTCACTTTCATCAAGAGACTTTTTAGTTCCTCTTCACTTTCTGCCATAAGGGTGGTGTCATCTGCATATCTGAGGTGATTGATATTTCTCCCGGCAATCTTGATTCCAGCTTGTGTTTCTTCCAGTCCAGCATTTCTCATGATGTACTCTGCATAGAAGTTAAATAAGCAGGGTGACAATATACAGCCTTGACATACTCCTTTTCTTATTTGGAACCAGTCTATTGTTCCAGTTCTAACTGTTCCTTCCTGACCTGCATATAGGTTTCTCAAGAGGCAGGTCAGGTGGTCTGGTATTCCCATCTCTTTCAGTATTTTCCACAGTTTATTGTGATCCATACAGTGAAAGGCTTTGGCATAGTCAATCAGACTTAAATTGAAGAAAGTAGGGAAAACCACTAGACCATTCAGGTATGACCTAAATCAAATCCCTTATGATTTTACAGTGGAAGTGAGAAATAGATTTAAGG
The DNA here is from genome assembly GCF_014754425.2 of Oryx dammah. NCBI lineage: Eukaryota > Metazoa > Chordata > Mammalia > Artiodactyla > Bovidae > Oryx > Oryx dammah. The sequence goes on from NW_024070186.1 coordinate 47,721,252, forward strand.
GTCTAGATCTGATAGATAGAGTGCCTGATGAACTATGGACAGAGGTTCATGACATTGTACAGGAGACAGGGATCAAGACCATCCCCATGGAAAAGAAGTTCAAAAGAGCAAAATGGCTGTCTGAGGAGGCCTTACAAATAGCTGTGAAAAGAAGAGAAGTGAAAAGCAAAGGAGCAAAGGAAAGATATAAGCGTCTGAATGCAGAGTTCCAAAGAATAGCAAGGAAAGATAAGAAAGCCTTCCTCAGCCATCAATGCAAAGAAATAGAGGAAAACAACAAAATGGGAAAGACTAGAGATCTCGTCAAGAAAATTAAAGATACCAAGGGAACATTTCATGCAAAGATGGGCTCGATAAAGGACAGAAATGGTATGGACCTAACAGAAGCAGAAAATATCAAGAAGAGGTGGCAAGAATACACAGAAGAACTGTACAAAATAGATCGTCATGACCAAGATAATCACGATGGTGTGAACTAGCAGAGGAGTAGACAAACTGATCAATAAGACAGAACAGAGGCTCCAAAAGTTAATCTCAGTATATATAAAAATTTAATATACAATAAAAGCAATACTTATGGGACTTTCCTGGTGGTCCAGAGGTTAAGACTCACACTTTCACTGCAGGGGACATAGGTTTGATCCCTGACCAGGGAGCTAAGATCCTGCATGCCCCACAGCACAGCAAAAAAAATTTTTTTAATAAATTAAAAATAATTAAATAAAAGGCAAAAAGTGATATTTATAATCATGAAAATGGTGTTGACACAATGGACTAAACATCTGAAAAAACAAATTAGACTTTTAACTTAAACTACATACGAAAATTAATGCAGATGAATTAAAATCTTAAATATAAAATTTTAAATAACACACATCTTGTAAGAACATGTAGGTGACTCTAGGAATAGGTAGTGGTAGGGGACCTTTTCAACTAAGGCAGGAAACCTAGAAGCTATAAAATAAAAGGTAGACTCTGTAAATACATATTTTTAAACTAAAGACATATATAGTAAAAGATACCATGAACAATAATAGAGTTGAAAAACTATTTGGAAGGCAAATGAGGGTTAAAGAGTTAATATTGATATAACCGACCACTAAAACTGCATAGCTTCTATATACACACAAAAAGAATATGTACAAAACGTGTACAAAAGTGAAAATATCATGCAAATTACTAAAGAAAATGCCACATATGTGACACAATGGCATTATATATTTAATAGATAATGGTGAATATCTGTATTTAAAAATTGGCAAATGACACATAACAATTCACAGCAGAAGTGTAGTAAATGGCCAACAAGAACTTGGGAAATACTTATCCTCACTAGAAAGTAAAGAAATATAAAATAAAACAAATAAGATGCTTTTTTGAATAAATGCATATATCAAATTATAATTTTCAAAGTTGGTAAGATTCACAGGGAAATAGACCCTCTCAGAGGAGAAGGGAATGGCAACCCACTCCAGTATTCTTGCCTGGAGAATTCCATGGACAGAGGAGCCTTGTGGGCTACAATCTGTGGGTTCACAAAGAGTTGGATATAACTGAGTGACTAACACACACATACACACACAGACTTTCTCAGACCTAGCTGATTGGAGTATAATCAAGTACAGCCTTTGATCCAACACTACCACTTCTGGAATTTGCATAAGAAATGAATCAAAGATGTACACAATTATTTTGTTATAAAAACAATTATTACAGCACTGTTTACAATATAAAAATTGGTAATCAGTATTTATCAATAAATGTTTTAAGTAAACAAGGTTTATCTGTATAAGAAAATATAATGCAGTCAGCAAAAATTATAGTATTAGCCTATAATTATTGATATAGAACTATGTCCACATGATGTTATTGAGTAAAAAAAGTATATTTTCCATCATCAATATATGCACACATAGCATTCTATGAGTATCTGTGCATCAATTAGTATCTAGAAGAATGTTTTTATTATTAACTACCTGCTGCTGCTGCTAAGTCACTTCAGTCATGTCCGACTCTGTGCGACCCCATAGACAGCAGCCCACCAGGCTCCCCCGTCCCTGGGATTCTGCAGGCAAGAACACTGGAGTGGGTTGCCATTTCCTTCTCCAATGCATGAAAGTGAAAAGTGGAGGTGAAGTCTCTCAGTCGTGTCCAACCCTTAGCGACCCCATGGACTGCAGCCTACCAGGCTTCTCCATCCATAGGATTTTCCAGGCAAGAGTACTGGAGTGGGTTGCCATTGCCTTCTCCATATTAACTACTTACTTCTTAGCATATCTCATTATTATTTTAACCGGTGATTATCTCTGGATGGAAAGATCTCAAGTGATTTTTTTTTCACTTCTTCCTATTTTCTGTACAGTTAGAATTTTTTGCAAGCAAGTTGTTTTATTTTTAGAAACTATTAAAGCTATCTTTATTGTAAAACTACATATATGAACCACATGGTTCCAATATGGTAAAAATGTTTGTATACAGGTATAGAAAAAAGAGACAAGAGGTATATATAGGAAAATGTTATTAGTGGTTTCTCTAGATAATAAGATTACAAGTGGGTTTTTCTACAAAGAACATGTACTGCTTTTATAATAAGGAGAAAGATAATCACAATATTTGTATAAAGAAACTCTTGGACATACTCTGCTTCTATATGTCTTAAAAGCAAATCTTCATTTCTTGGGAACAGAAGATACTACACAGCACAATTGCTGAGATCCCTTCCAGTCCTGACATTTTAGTATTCTGAATATAGCCACACTGTACACTGCTGAAGTCCTATTTGAAAATTAAAAATAATTCTTGACAAGTATCCAAAGGAGAACATTGCACTAGTCACCTACTATTTTATTCAAAATTTTATGTCACCAGAATGAAATTCTCTTAAAATAGCTATGAATGAAATATATGAAGGGAAGGGTGTAGGGAGAAAGGAGAAAGGGGGGAAAGAGAGAGAGAAAACAAAAGAGAGAAAAGTCTTGTCTGGGTTCCCTGAGACACATAAATAATAGCCCCTCCTTTCAGCGCGTTTAGAAATGGTCACCAAAATCCAAACAGCTGATACACAGAACTCTTCACGAAAGGATGCTATGCAACACTTCTGGGAAATGAGGGTGCTTCATATATGCGATGCACCAGCTCTGTTACTTATTTTCCACTGCACTTCTGTGAAGTATGAGAATATCCCAGATTTAGGTTTCAAGATAAGAGTAAGAGCAAGATGATTTGCTCAGGACCACAGGGCAGCCATCTGAGCTCAAGTCACTGACTCATAAGTGGCTGGAACTGCTCCTCCCTCTGGGTACAGCTACAGCTCTGTGGCATTTTCTGTTTCTGCAGATTAATAATAAAGGCTCACCCCACCCTTGGTTGTGGAGGTCTCACCCTTGCTAACTCACCTGAACATGATACAGCGAGGAACAAGGTCAATAACTGAAATTTATTTATTTATTTGAATTTCATGCACCTACACAGACATAAGTGCATAATGATGTTTCCCATCATTTTCTAAATATTTTATGTATCACCCTCTGCCCTTTGTCTCTTCCAGTCTCGTACCAGTATCTTGTGCCCCTTGTACCTCTCCCCTGCCACAGGGGCTCCTAAATTCCAAATTAAGAAATAAGAAATTTTGCTCCAGTTATACTTTAACTTAAAGATTAATTATTATTAAGTTAAAGGGGGTGCATAAAAAGATGGAGAATCTTCCTTTATTTTTCCTGTCCCTACTCTCTGAGGATACTGCAGAAAACAGAGTTTTTTTGTATTTACAACAACCACTAAGACATAAAAACAGAAAATAAAATTCTACAGAGAAGAAAAGAGATTTTTGTTTCCCTTTATTTCAACTAATTCAATTCAGATACCTAGGACAAAAAAGAATAATTATTCTCAAAGTTATCAGTTTAAAACCAAATAACTAGATGTTTTACAAGATATAAAACAAATTGACGATGTGAAGATCAGTATGGCAATTAGTAAGAAATAATAACGTATGTGAGTCTGTTTTTCAAAGGTATAAGGAAGTCTGATGTGTATTCGTTTTTCATTTTGTATATACTATTTGAAAGTGTATTTCTTAGATTTGATCAACCCCTTGAGTCTTCTAACACAGGTATCATCTAACCTTTTGCAGCAAACATACATCTTACAAAGTAGTGAGAGTAAAATTTCAGTCACTTACAAGCTGCTTTCTTCATCTATGTGACTAAAGCTGACATCTTAACAAAAACCTATACTTTGAAAAGCAAGAAGGCAAAAAGTTCCGAATTGTTCTGTCCAAACACAAAAATACCATCCTTATTTTGTACCACAATCCTATCCTCCCTCGCTGCTCCATGAATGAATAGTTGAAGTAATAAGAAATGAAAAGGAAAATGAGTTACTCACATTTTATGAGCGTATTGATATAAATAGTAATAAACATTAAAAAATGATATATTTAGCCTGAATCTTAAAAAAATATTTTGTTTGAAAATAATCCTACAGTGGATGAATTTGCCTGGTGAAGTAATTAGAGCAGAGTCCTTGCTTATCCAGGGCCTAGAAAGAATCTTCTGATGTTTAAAAATATTCATAAACTTAGATATTATTTTATCTTGATATTGCTCATGTTTTATATTATAAAGATACAATATTTTTGTGACACAAATTCTCACTTGTTTTCTATTTTTAAAAACCAAAAAGCTCTTATCTCATATTTAGCCTTTTCATTTTCACACATCTGTTTAAATGCTTGTATAATACATCTTTTAATGTGCTTTAGCTCTTAATTAATGAGGGAAAAATCTCAGAAATAGAAAAGTCATGTTATAAGGAATGTATTGATTTAATAGTATTCCTATGTTTATGTAACAATTCATAAATTTAGCAGAAATAGAAAAATATTTTAAGCATATGAATATCTGTAAATTACAACAGGCAACAAAAAATGTATTCAAATAAACTGAAAAACTTGGAACTCTGCAGAAAATTGACTTTTAAAAAAACTCATGTGTATGACTGGCATCTTGTGAAATAGAGTTGCCATATTTTTATGAAAACAAAATGAAGTCTTCTGATTTTACTTATACACAAAGAATAATGCACTCTTCGTTTATATATATTGATGCATCATTTTAAATATTTATACAAAGAAAGTGAATCCTAAATACGTTTACTCTCTGAGTCTCTCTGTTTGACCTCTGACATAATACCATTTCTTGACTTTGAATCATTGATTCCAAGGCATACACTTTCATTTATAGAGTATGTCCTATTAACTTTAAATCATTTATCCTTAGAAAAAGCCTCCAAGATTCAGATTACTTTTCAAGTGAAATTAACATTCAAACTTAGAAAAGCATGGTCTATATAAATGTGAATTCCTCCCACCCCCATTAAAATGTTGGTGATATCTTTTATTTATAGAAATACAAATACTATGGTCAATGATGGATTGTCTTAATTTAATGGACAGAACTTGTGTAATATCTGTAAATGTAACACTGAAAGTGAAAAAATTTAACCTTGATTTTAGAAAAGCATTATTTATTTCCAAAATTGATATTCAAAATTATGGATCTAACAGAAAGAATGTAAAGTTGCCATTTAGTAATTAAAAGCAAAACAAAACATCGTAGCTTTTATTGAGCCAATGAATCTCCAATTCTAGAACTTCAAATTATAAAGAGTTGATATTTCCAATACCAATTAATTATCATTGTATCACAAAAGGGTGGTAAATACTTAAAACTAAAAGATTTTCATGCTTTGGAAACAATATGAATATTAGTGACACCTGACAAAAATGGCCTTTGCTCTGTTTAACATTTAATCAAGTAGTTAATATTAAAACTGGAGACAGAAAAGATGTGTTGAAAGCAGTTACTTGTATATTGAGATTTGGAGAAAAAACTACATGTGGTTTCCATTGTCCCATAGCCAACATTTTGGAATTTCTTGCAGAATGATATATTTACATTTCTCAAAACTGAAAAAAATCTGCCTTCTTATTGGAGTTTACCATATGTCAAAACACTTCAAAAGCTAAATATTTTATATAAAGAAGGAGAAACAGACTAATCTATAATGTATATAAGATTAAGGACATTTCAGCATGTCAGAAATGGTGTTCTAGTTGTCAGTTAATTAATGCTCAAGTAATCCTTGATAAATCCTAACCAATGTTTTAATTTATGTGACTCTATCAAACATGTTTATTATATTCTTATACAACTTGCTAATTCAGTAACTTATCTGTAAAAGTTAATAAAACATCTGTAGCACTACATTTTAACTTGTACAAGGGTACTCTAAATACAGGATCTTCATATTTATTCAATTAATTGAACTCTATCAGTAAACACAATGACCTGGGGCGTAACTCATAAAAAATGCATTCTTTACATGGAATATTCTTGAATTTGTTTGAAAAATTAATTATAAAGCAAACTTTTCTCAGTGTATGTACACAGTAATTACCCCCAAGCCCTTGAAAGCAAGTGTTATTGAGCACAGCTCACCTATATCAATGAGATGACAGAAGCATCAAAAACTTCAATTTGTATCCAAAGGCTGTATGAGTCAACTTACTGTATATGCACAGACATTTTACTGTTCTGTAAGGCATGCTGTTGCAAGCATAATATCCATTTAACATATGGTAAAGATGGAGAACCATAAAAAGCATCTAGAAAAAAATCCAGCTAATGACAAAAAGCAGGTAAGTGAATACTTCAAACCTCAAAACATATACCAATCAGCAAGTCTGAGTAACATCTCTCTCAGGATATGAACAAAAATAACTAGCACAGATTTTATTGCATGCATCTTTTAAATCATAATAACTGAAAAGATTATATATAGATCTAATCCAAGTGAACCTAGAGTCACAACGTGTTGCCCCAGAAGAATAATTGTATCCGATGCCTAACTAATAAGTATTTTACCAAGACTTGGCAAATAAGTTGAGAAATGAAATTCTAAAAGGTGATAGAATCATGGGCAAAAATAATGGAGACTTATAAAACACATTCTGTAGTTGATAAAGTAGTTGACTTCTTGAGAGGACTGTAAAATTATCAGGGAAAGGAGAGCAGATGTTACACATTTGAACTTGGTAAAGCATTTGATGCACTGTTTCATGAAAAGTGACTCGAGAAATTAGTCCAAATTGACTTGGATGTGATCAGTGTCACACAGATTGAAAACTGCTTGAAAATCAGTAAACAAAAGATCATAACAAATGGCCGTATATCCATTTGGGGTAGAGATCAGCCACTGGAATTGGTGTTAAATCTGGTCTTAGTTAATGGTATTATGAATAATTTTTTTCAAATAAACACTTTTAATAGAAGTTTCAAATGCTGCTGCATTGAAAAATGATGCCTACAAAAGAAAGAATCGAAAATAATAGTTACCAAAAAACAAGAGTTAAACACACAGGAGAGAATGTGAAATTTAGCTTGTAAAAATTCACTCCAGAAAATAAGATATGACTAAAAAAGAATGATACTGATTTTTTTTTTTTTAACACAGACACCAGAACTTACAGATTCAAGTAAATCTTTTCCTTCAAAATAGTCATTCTGAAAAACCAAGTACTTAGTCCAGGAATACTGTCACTGTTCAAAATGTTTTTGGAAATTCATCTGTGAAATTGCCTTAAGAAACCAGTGCCAGTAAACTTTAGTGCCCTTTATGAGCCATATAACAAAATGTGTCATCACAAAACAGCCATGCTTAATTTTTTCCTACACTTCATTTGTAATAAAAATTTATATTTCCCAACTTCTTCATCAGACTTAATGCCAAACAGCCTTTGGCTAGTTCTAAAAATTAAAACCACCCTCAGAGAACTAAGATTTGTTTCCACTGAAATTATCTAAAATAATATACCGTACATATATTTTTTTTCACAGGCTTATTTATTCCACTAACACTTAATGAAAATCTGCTCTGTGTTTGTCCCTACTCTTTGACTCTGGAGAGGGTAGAAAAACTAAGTAATGATCTTTGCCCTCCAGGCACTCACATACTGGTTGGAGGAGACAATCACATAAATAATTACATTAGCGACATAGCGACTAAACAACAATAATAATGAAACTTTGATAGATACATGCTTAGAATTCTGTGAGAGTACAAAGGGGTTTGGGGAAGGGCATTCCAAGCAACACGTTTGATAGCAGTATGAGATTCGGAAACTGGTGGTAGCTCCAATGGGACCTCAGGGTTGGTGGAGTAGCCTCCGAAGAAGATGCCAGAAAAATAACAGTAAAAAGTAAAGATTAAATATCATACTGAACAGTTGGAACTTAATTCTTGAGGCAGAAGAAAAATAACCTAGGGAGTCACAAGACCTGACCTGTGAATTTAGAAAGATAATTAGGGGTTGTGATAGGATGGCTGTATTTGAAGAGAGACTAGAATCTTAGATAGCAGTTAGAGGGTTTCTGCATTCCACTCTCATCAGGCTTTGACCTCCACCACTCCATCCAAAGAGCCTTATCAAGGTCACCAAAGGTCAGTTGCATGGTTGGTCTCAGTGATCAGTTTTTTTTCTCAATGGTCGGTGCACTTTTCTTACTTGGCTTCCAGAACATGGTACTCTCTTGGTTTTCTTGCTACCTGGTAGGTAGTTCCTTCTTGGTCTCTTTTCACCAAGGAGATTTCCATTCTCTACCCAACTTTTTAATGATGGAGCACTCCAGGGTGCAGTCCTAGATCCTTTTCTCTCCAGTTTTTGGTGAGTACACTCAGCCTCACTGCTACACGTACCTTTTACATAAGTCTGAAAATAATCCAAATGTCCATCAGTGTGAGAATAGATTCATAGATTCATAAACTGGTACATGAACTCTCTTGAAGATTTAAAAGAATGTTTAATGAATGATTTAGTTCTACATTTTAAAAAGTTGTGACTGAGATGTGACAAACACATATGTTCTGTGAAGCAAACAGAAACATCCCAAATCATTCTTGGGATTATTCTTTATTAAGGATCTGTTGCAGCATATAATATTTGGACATCACAGGGTTTAGTGAGTGACAGTCTCCTAAGTTAGCCCATGTACTCATCTACTTTTCTTTAGTCTTTCTGCACTTAAAATTGCCTGCCTACCATCCCCATTCCATGTCAACCATACCCTTTCCTCTCTTTCAAGCACCACTGCCTCCAACAATGTCAGACTTCCAGGAGAAAACAGAAGAGAACAGTCTGACAGGTTAAAGTAGAAAGGGGAAAAGAATCCAAAGAACATGGTAGGAATTTAATAAATATCTGTTGAGTGAGTGAATGAGTTATGAACAACTAGACTTCTGGAGAGAGTAGCTTGGAAGAGGTGAAGAGGACAGAAGAGGATGAGCTGAAAGAGGTGGGAAGTTGCTCAAGATGGAACATGAGTGCTTCTCATAGAATAGGAAGAAAAAGGAAACTCCCCTGCATAGTAAAGAGCTAGTAAGGAGAAGGTTGTAGGCATTGGGAGTATTTGGGAGAATGTTCTCTGTTCTGTAGCCTACATTTCACTCAGTCAGAGAGCATAACCAAGCTTTTTCATGTATTCAGCCCACTGACCTACTGTGTATCTCATTCTGCACCCAGTTAGTGGAATGATAATTTTGAGGGTGGTAAAGATGGAGGGTGGGGATAGAGTAGGTAGAACAGAGCTAAACCCACCTCACTGGTTCACTAACCTCAGGAATTATACTATTATCCAGCAATCCCTAACCTACCTGACTCTGGGCAGCCCTCTGGTGAGCAGAGTTCCCAGCGTGAAAGAGAATTGACTCTGTGACCAGACCCACTGCTCTGTTGCTGATACACCTGCAAAACATTCCAGAAATGAATCTTCCCCCTGCCTGTCAGGACCCATCTATTCTAATTCCTCACTTTGATCTTGGAAAACTATAAAAGGACCAATTGCCCTCTGAGTTAGCCAGAGCCTCATCTGTACTCTATGAGGAATCACACACACACACACAAACACAGGCCCACAACTCCAACAGCACAACTGGTGCTAACTATTAACCTAGATCAATAGTCTCAACAGAAAAGGTCAAAGGTGCAATGGGCTCAGGGAACCCCAGACCACATTACTCTCCACCTTGACCAACTTGACAGACAGGCTCAAATTGCTCTGGCTGTCTACTTTCAGTGCATTAGCAAAGAACTTCAGGGTTTGAAACTAGCAGTCCTTTCCCTTACATTAAATGCTTTTTTAAAAGTAAATAATAAGCAGAAGATGGCAAGGAAGAAGTAAGAACAGCGAGAACAAGGATAATAAAACAAGGTAAGAATTTTAACTGCTGGCTTACTTTTCTTAAATTAATGCACATAATTTTGCAGATTTCCTTTATAGAAAGAAATATTTCTATTTCATTTCTTTATTTTTTACAGCAAAAGAGATTTATGGGGGACTCTGCTGAATGGAATATGGAGATATGAATGCCTAAGTAAGATCATACTCTAAAGTCTAGCGAAACATCCCAGCCTGGAGTTTTGGGGGCACTCTTGATACCAAATTGACTCAAAAGGCCCTCTAGCATTAAAAACTGACCAGAGCCTCTTATACATAAAAATTACCTAGAAACTTCCTGTTTTAACTTTCTATTTCTGTCACACATTTCCACCTATGTAATGGCTTAAAACAACACAAATTATCTCAGAGTTGTATAGATTAGAAATCGAATACAGGTTTTACTGGGCTAAATCCACCCAATGTTGTCGCAAGGCAGCATTCATTCTGGAGGCCCTGGGGCAAATTCCCTGCCTTTTTCAGCTTCTAGAGGCCACCTGCATTCATTGGCCTCCATCTTCAAAGTCAACAATATGGCATCACTCTGACCATTCTTTCTCAGTTGCACCTCTCTCTGAAGCTCATCTTTGGCTCCTCTCTGACTTTCAAAGACCCTTTTAATACACTGGGCCCATCTGAGTAGTCCAGAATAATCTCTGTATTTTTATGATTATTGATTAGCAACCTTAATTCCGCTAATCGAACTCCCTTTTGCCACATTAGCTACGTATTTGTAAGTTACAGGGATTAGAAGGTGAATATCTTTGAAAGTATCTTTATCACACCTCTGTATTGTTCCCAAGGCAAACTGGAGTACCAGCCTTTCTTTCCAAACTTTCCTTTGATGGCCTTTTTTAACCTAATTTCACCTTTCTAAAGTGTTTTGGAAGTAGGTCTAGTGCTAAGGGCTTCCCAGGTGGTGTTAGGGGTAAAAATACCCACCTACCAATGCAGGAGACATAAGAGATGCAGGTTCAGTCCCTGGGTTGGGAAGATCCCCTGAAGGAGGTCACAGCAACCCATTCCAGTATTCTTATCTGGAGAATCCCACGGACAGAGCAGCCTGGCGGTCTAGAGTCTTCAGAGTCCCAGGGAGATGGACACGACTGCAGAGACTGAGCACGCATGCACTAGAACTAAAGCTGCCTTGGGGAGGGTACTGGATCCTTTTAAATGAGTATCAGGTGAGATTAAGTTTTAATGGAAACTATATAAGCCTTAAAACACACACACACACACACAGCTGCTGACAGGTGAGAATTTCAGTATATAAATATATTGCCTACAAGATAGGTGATTACGTTTTAAACCACTAATGCCAGTAAATGTAATACAAAACACAAGGTAGCCTGAGTACTGAAATTTTGGATAGGTTGATAGACTCTTTAAATCGTTTTTTAAAGGGTAGTTTATTTTCTTCTTCCTTAGCACGGAAACATAAAAAATATTTTCAATAAATAAGCAAACGGAAGGAGAATCAATCTAATATCAAAGTGACTAGAGAGTTAATGCCAGGTCTCGATCTGTATGCTGATGTTCCGGAATACAGAGGGCTGAAGGTCAGGGGCTCTGGGTAACCTCTACATGAAGAATGCCTTGAGTTATCAGGAAGAAAGAGAGAAGCCTCTCCATTCTATACAAAGATGTCTCTCTGAAGTCATAGTCCCTCAAAAGTTCTATATAGAAAAGGCTTTGCAAGATTTGAAGAAAGTTTTATTCCAAATTCCAGGCCACACAACATACACACACACAATCAATACTCATATTGAGGATTTGAAATAAATATGCATACCATCTCCTACTATTTTCTAAAACTGTCTCTAATCACACACACAAGTAAATTCAATATCTTCTGAATGTGACAATAATTTGAACAACATATAATAAAAGTAGAAAAGTGAAGAGAAGTACATTTGTGGCAACTTGTTGTATGCCAGGCACTTTGCACATCTTATCTTATTTGATCCCCACAACAATCTACAAGGTGTGGGGTACAGAACACTAAAAGGACACAGGGTCTAGGAAGCTAAGAAATTACCTAAGACTTCGCTTCCCTGGTGGCTCAGATGGTAAAGCGTCTGCCTACAATGCGGGAGACCCAGGTTTAGAAAGATCTCCTGGAGAAGGAAATGACAACCTACTCCAGTATTCTTGCCTGGAAAATGCCATGGACGGAAGAGCCTGGTAGGCTACAGTCCATAGGGTCGCAAAGAGTCAGACATGACTGAGTGACTTCACTTTCTCATCCAATTAATAAGTGATATAGTTCAGATTGGAAGTCAGAAAAATCTCCCTCTAAAAATTGGTCACATACTCAACCTACTTGACTAGTGGCAAATATGTTTCTTTCTGGCAAAATCCTTACTGATTATTAAAAATAAAAGTGCTAAGTGTGATTCAGTGGTTAAGACTCTGCATTTCCAGTGCACGGGTCCCAGGTTTGATCCCCCTGGTCAGGGGACTAGATCTCACATGCCACAACTAAGACTCAGCGCAGCCAATTAATTAATTTTAAAATAAAATAAAAGTGCTAATATTAAAAGATTATTAGTCATATACTGTGACATCACATTGATTCTCAAATTAAGATGTGTAATAAGTTCTCTGAGTTTTTAATAGGTATCATATAAAATATGAGTCAAGTCTTAGTCGTAAATCTAAATGTAGCCACTGAAAAGATGTAATTAGGACTCAGTTGTTCATTTTACATTAAACATTTAATTAAACATTTCATCTTTTGCATTACATGTGTTTTCAAACTGCTGTTAAAGGTCATTGGTCAACAGCCTTCGCATCTTTTAGCATTTCACAACTAATGTTCTACAAACAGCAAAGAAAACACACATGGTCCTGGGGAGCACAAACTCCGGCAACAGACAGTATTCATTCAATCCTAACAAAGTGTGCTTCTTAACCTCTGGGTGTCGCTCCACCATTTCTTTAATAAGGCTATGCATTCAGTTTCCAAAATCAAGGCAACAGGCCTGCTATGTGTTGTATGGCCATTCAGATGCATATAATGTGTCTGAAAGCCTTTAAGCAAGTGCATTTGGTACATGCTCCCCAGCACTATCATATGTACTTATGAGCTATCTCCCCTAAGATGGTAAGCCCCTTAAGGGCAAGTGCCATGCCTGATATCTCTCCTTATTAGCCACACATGGCAGAGTAGCAATCCTATCTGTCATGTAGATGGCATTGTGCAATCTCTAAATTGCTCTTATGGATCAGCCCCTAAGTGCACTGTGACATTTGCCAATCTTCCAGACAAGGATCACAGAGGCTACGCAATTAGCTGGAATCACACCCACAACAGAAACGTATTTATTCCTTGTTTTGCATACTTTGTTGTTTTCTTTCCTGAAGGTTTTTATTACAAGGACTCTTGCTTATTGGCCTTAGTCCTAGGGAGCATGTGCTAAATGCACTTGCTTGAAGGTCAGACACATTAAATGCATCTGAATAGCCATACAGCACATGTGGGGCCTGTTGCTCTGTTTTTGGAAATTGAACCTTCCTTTGAAATGCATAGTCTTATCAAGAAATGGTGGAGTGATATCCATTGTGTGTTAAAATTAAGTATTATACAGCTAGTACGCAGAAGTGGAAGGCACTGTTCTTTATAAATACTAACTTATTTAATTCTCCAAGCATCCCTACACAATAGATGGTGCTTTTATATCCATTTTATAGATGGGAAAACGGAGAAACACAGAGATGAACTAATTCTAAATCACAGAATAGTAAATGGCAGCAGTGAGTTTCAAATACAGGAAGTCTGACTTTGTGTCTGTGCCCTTAACTTATTCTGCACTGTTCTGCCTGAATAAGAATCTACAAAGATCTTTAGTCAAGACATGTGATCTGTTGTTCAACAAGGGGGAGAAAAGTGTGTTTACTCCTCCCTATGTGATTTATTTGGTTATATTCTAAAACCTTTCCTCATGCCAATAGAACTCCACGTACTATACTAAATTTTCCTGTACTGAAGGCATATGCAATGGTTAGCTTGACTGACACATAAAATACCCAAAACAAAATACCTCAAGACTTGAGGATTTTTTGTTTTATGAATTAGAGACATGAAAGGATTACCTAGGTATCAGAAGTGTTATAAGCTCACATCTGTAAGTCTTTCTTGGAGATTTTCATATTTATTGTTCAAGAATGTCCCCTGTCTGAAATATTTCAGTGTTCACTCTGGATCTTACTTGAAATTTATCTAATCCTTTTTAACTGTTAATTTTCAACTACTTTTTCTTCACACATGCTTTCCTCGTAATGTTGAACACTTTTTACATTTTAATTCCAGATGTCCTGAAAACATGCTAGTAAACATGCAGACATATTGTAAAGGTTTAAAATCCGGGGTGTGTATACATATATCAACAGGAGTTATGAATTATGTATACCTCAAGCCTATATAAATTAGATTTTGAAGAACAAGCATCACAGTAGTTAGGCAGGTCATAATAAGAGATTCCATGTGAAATGTAAAAACTACCTTGAATAAATTATCCATAAGTTGACACTCTCATTAGAATGACATATTTATTATTTCTGGGTTTGTGACATTCCTTTAATGCACTTTGACTAACTGTTCTAACAGCATGTTAAGAAACCATTGCAGGCCTCCGCCGGCCCCCACCCCCCCTTGGAATTAGCAGACTTTATTTACATTTGAACTAAAATGATTTAAAACTAATATAACATTAAAAACAATCACCCATTTCCCAATGTAGAATAATAATATCATTTTCTTCTGCCCATAAACATTTAATTAAAGCAGGATATAACTTTAGTAATTATTTTTGCACAGAAAGACTCTAAAATTAATAGTCAACTGTAAGACTGTTCAAAAATTGGGAGACTGACAATCAAAACAACCTTAAATGCTTTGTTTGTGTGATGAAAAGTAGTGATCCTTTAATTCCCTCACACACATTAAACTGATTTCACAGACTTTCTGTGCTGGTGTTTAACATAGTCAAGCGCTTGAGGTTACATAAAATAAACAGTCTTGAGATCTGATTGCAAATGTTTGCAATTTATGATGTAAACTGAATTTGTGAAAAAATAACAGGATCCCATATGACTGAAGCCAAAAAGGCATTTTTCAGAAATCAAAATAGTTCTGAAATTTGAGTATTGTATTATGCTAAAGTATTACCATCTGAGGATCTAAAAAGTTATGAATCTGGGGAAAAACTCAAAATAGATATTTATCAGTTCAGCTTCAAGCTAAGGCCTCGCATCTCACTGGGCCTCCTGTATTATAGGGTCTTTAACACTAATGATGTTTTGAGTAAGCTCTTTTAATTCAGTTTTCCTTAATCAGGGATTTTATAGCTTGGGAAGTCTTTGCACATCCTTAAGATCTGGGGGACAATTGCGGGAAATTTTAATTATTTATTACGATTATTATTGAGTTTGGACCAAAACGACACACATTGGGCACACTTTATAGTGAAGCTTTCTTCTGTCCCCTTCTCAGAGTGGCCTGGAAACACGGGGTTGGGAACTCGGGGTTCACACTCGTTTGGGCCGCGGCGCTCCGCAAAGCGGGCTCTGCGCGAGCCCCCGTGAGAAGCTGGATCCCCGAGGGACCCACCCCGACGGCAAAGGAAAGATGGCCTCGGTACCCGCTGAGTCTCGGGAGAGCGGACGCTGGAGGAGCGGGAGGACGCCGCCGGCGCCGCTGACAAAGGTCCCACAGGCCGGGCCCGGCTCGGGCAGCGCCGACGGGGCAGAGAAACTTTGACCTTGCTTTTTCTAGCCCACCGGGGCTGCGTCCGCTGGCTCCTCGGCCAGCCGCGCTCCCTCGAGGACCCAGTCCCGCGGGCTCGGCACCCAGCCCACCCGGCGCCGGCGGCCCGAAACGTTCCAGCCGACTTAGGCCCCGCTGCCGCGCTCCTTCGCTGGTCCGGGGCCCGGACGCAGCGCCTCCTTTGACCTCAGGCTCCCAGAGCTCAGCTGTAGGGATCGGCCAGGCCCCAGACGGGACCGCCAACCTCTGGCCCCAACTTCTCCCGTGACCTCCGACCTCCCTCGGGGTGCCTCGGGAAGCGTCCGAGCCCGCGTCGGTGGCTGGATTAGGGTTGGAGTGTGGAGCGTGCCCGTTTGGACCCTGGACTCCGGAGCCGACGGGAGCTCGCCGGAGGCCACCAGCCCAGGCGGGCGGCGCGGCACCTTCAAAGCTCACCCCGCCCCCAAGCAGATGTTTATTATGAAAACTAGGGACGCTTGTCAAGTAGAAGACCCGCAAGGCCTGAGCGCTGAATACGGCCCAAGTCATGTTCAGTGGTCTTTGAAGGCTAAAAGATAAACATTTATCACCCACGTCTACGCAGAGTAACAGCTTTGAATGCGAGCTCAACCCGGGAGAGGGCTGGGTGCGGGCGGCAGGAGCACCACTCGAGGACGCGGGGCTTTGTCGCAGGAAAGACCTCCTCTATGCGTCCTCCACCCCCAAGGGGAGGCCCCAGGGGACACACGGGAAACCCTCAATTGTGTCGAAGGGTGTCCCTTATCCCAAGAGCCCGAGTGAGAAGGGAAGAGAAGGTCCTGTCCCGAGTCTTCACGGTCCCCATCTACCTCCAAATAGGCAGCGCCTCCGGGCTTAAGTAGGTGAGAGTTCTTCTGGGAGAGGATACGGATGAGGGCTCCTTGGTACCCTACAAACGGCTAGAACCCGGCTTTTCCTAAATACGATCCTAGCTGCTACCTTTTCATAAATTTAACGAACGAAGATTCTATTTGGGTCAAAGAGGTAAACTGAAGCGGGAGGAGTGGGACCCGCCCTCCCCGCCCCGCTTCGCGGCTCTTATCCTACTTCCAGACCGCCACCGACTCAGGGGGAGGGTCGGCGACCTGGGACTGAGTGTTTTGTAACAATTAACCCAGGTGGATTTTGCACCGCGTGACCACGCTTTCCTTCCTTCCCAAAATGTTCCTTAAATGAACTTCAAGGGTGAAAGTGCAGCAAAATGAACAACAAGAGTCCGTTTTAGGGAAGGAGATTATTCTATTCTATGTTATTTTACATAGTATCTGTTCCTTTATTGATTTAGTGTAAAATCAATCCGTTTTCTTCATTGGATGGGTAAAATGGGGCAGGAGAGGGGGATTTTCGCTCAGCGCTACAGAGAGCCACGAGAGTCATCATTCTCACCGCCCCTTGATTGCCGCACGTAGAGAGCAGAGGCAAGCTCTTTTCCAAGCTGGTATAGTCGAGAGAGATACATATTCATCAAAAAGGAAGAAGGAACGACTATCCTGGATAGTTTAATAGCAACAGGAGTAAAGATGACGCGAACCCCATCAAATGAAACAATACTATTTTCATTCAATTGATCGCAAAGTGTCTTCAATTAATAACTTGGCACTTATTTAAAAGGTTTAACAGAAGTGAGACCAAAACATTTTGTACCGACAACACGTCATGAAATAACAGCATCTTCTTTTGTTTAAAATAACTTAATACACTAGAAAAAATATGGCAAATATAAATAATTTTGTTTTCATGGAGAACAAATAGTTACAAAGCTCAACCGCATACCAAAGTTCAGCTAAAAGAGCTTTTCCTCTTTCTCGTAAATTAAAAGGGATTAAAAAAAAAACAAAGGAGACTTTTTAAAGAATTGGGATACAGATTGCTCAGTCCAGGGTACCCCAGTTTAAATAGCTACATGAATTGAGACAAACAAAAAAATTATTTGAATATACACCTTTGTGAGATAAAATGCAAATGTTGAAAGTCAACCATTAGTTCACACATTATAGCCAAAATAAACTTTGCTCCTGTGTATCAACATATTTTACACAAACTTAGTGCCTGTATCTAGCTGGGTGTTGTTTAAAGTGAGTGTGATGGGACTGAGAGGGGGAAATAAAGCACGGTCCTCAAATAGGACTTCAGGAAATCTGCAAGAGGGAATACAAGAATAAGGAGAGAGGGGGACTAACACTGACCGCCCACTGTGTATCAGGCACCACGTGAGGTGCTGTACGTTAATCATTTCTCTTTTCTTTTTCCCTACATTTTCTACTTGCCTCTGTCGTCTTGGGACAATAAGAATGTAACTTTTTTGCTCTTCAAACTCTTTTCTTTTGTCCCCCCAGGATTAAAGATTGGGACAATAAGAATGTAACTTTTTTGCTCTTCAAACTCTTTTCTTTTGTCCCCCCAGGATTAAAGATGGGACAAAAAAATAGATAGAAATATATATCAATTTTCAGATGCTTTGGGTATTGTTTTTCATACCGAAAATGAAAATGCAGTTAAGTGCATGTAAGTAAAGCGGGAGGGTGGGGGGAGACACCGTCAATGGAATACAAGTAACATGCAAGCCAGACTTTACTGTCAGCAGTCTGGACAGTTCTGCCATAACAATTTCTCAGAGAAATCATTGTCTGTGGTTATCATTTTTGTATTAATATCACTTTTTTTATCTTCTCGTTTTTATACTGTCTTCCCTCTTCTTGCTCTTCCATACGTGGTGGTGTTTAACTCAAAGCATCTGATTCAACGTAAAAGGAGGCCCGCCTCTCTTATCAAATTTCTTGTATTAAAGCGAACTTCGCAGAAAAAGGTCAGTTTCAAAACCTGTGAACTTCCCAGCTGCGTACTTTTTTTTCATCTTAATTCTTTAAATAAGTATACCTCTTCCTTCTGTTTTGCCTTCTTAGCCCATTAAAAAACAACAACAACAACAACAGAAAAATACACTTTAAGTTGGTAACTCCCGCCCCAATTATCTCGAGATTTGTCCCGGTTATTTTTCCATATTTTTTAATGTACAAAATACTTTAAAATTTTTTTCTTTTTTATTCCTTGGTTCTCCGATTTCAGCTTTTGCTGAATAGCAATAAGTTCCCTTTCTCTTTTTCTCTCTGGTTTGTCTTTTCTACAGTTTCCCCCTCATTTTTTACTAACAACATTTTTATTTCTACGCAAAAGTCCATCGTTGCAGTTTTACCGTGAGCCACACTTCACTGTCCCAGCACTCTTCAGACTTCCCAAACCCATCCCTACAAAGCCAAATTCTAGGCCCCTAGACAGGTGAATGGTCAGGAGCCACGAAGCTGGTGCCCTTCTTGGGATCGCGGGTGCTGCCCTCCGAGTCCGGGATGTAGAAGGGGGCAAGGGGCCATCGGCGGGGCAGAAAGAGGCTCGGATTCCGAGGTCCGGGGCAGGTAACAGAGAAGCAGCGGGGCTCGGAGGGCATGCAGGCTGCGCGCCGTGCTGCAGGCGCGACCCTGGCGCTGCCGTCACAGACCCAGGGCGGCCGCGTGCTTTTTGGCTTTCAGTCTGAGATCCGCGATGCTGGAGTTCTTGCTGGTAGTCTTGGCGGCGGCAGCTGCAGCCACGACAGAGGCGGCAGATGCTGAGTCTGCGGCCAGCGTGGCGAGCGGCAGTCCGAAGGGCGGCGCCGGGAACATCATGTAGGGCGCGTGCGCGGCCAGGTGCGGGTGCAGGTGGTGGTGCGCGTGCGCCACGGCGCTGTCCAGCTGCAGCTGCGCCTGAACCTGAAAGGACAAGGGCGTCACGTTGCAATGACTATCCTAGGGTGACAACAGAATAGAAACAGAGCATTAACGGCGTCCAGCTTAGCTCGGGGAAGGCTGGGGCAGGGGCGGGGAAAGGGACGTTTAGCTGACCTCAGTTTGTTACTCAATCTGGGATACTCCACTGCCCCTGAGTATTCTGCATTTCACTCAGAGTGGCTTATCCCCCTGAGTCCCAGTGACTCCCATCTGCGGTGATTGTGAGCTCCCTTAGGAGCTGGGCTGGTCAGAGGGCAACAATGCTATTGTGCTACTACATCACTCCCCTCAAAACAACAATGTATACTGGACAGATGATGGGGTGAGTGTCCTTACCCTCCTCTCTTGGTGCTGCCATACGCCTCTTAACTCACTAGTAAACTACTTTTGCTTATTGCAAACTACAAAACTTTAAAAATGTCACTTAGAGAAGTTACTGCATCTTCATCACAACTGGCACACTTGTTAGTACTCCTAAACTTTACTACTATTAGAATTACATTGGGATCTTGTTAAAATGTAGATTCTGATTCAGAAGGTCTAGGTCAGGTCAGAGAATCTTGCTTTCTAACAATCTCCCAGATGGTACTGATGCTGCAGACTCAGAGATCACCTTCTGAGTAGTAAAGGTCTTCTCTTATGATCCCGCTCTCTCTCCAGTCATTCTCTCCTGCTTCAGATGCCTAGCATCAGGATACTAGAATCCAGTGGTGCCAAGAGAGCTAAGACCTCCCTAACACTAATGCTCAATATACAGGGCACACTCAGGTGTGACTCAGTGTGACTTAGGTCACACTTTTCTGACCAGGGACTGGCAACTGAGAGTTAATTCATGACTTCATAGTCCTATCTAGCAAGGGCCCTGGCCAAGGGTGGGGAATGTCTGATACTGGCTGGGAATGGGTTGCACCCTTAGGCTTGGAGAATGGGGGAGTTCAGAGCCCTGGGATATCCTAGGATTAATTATTGCTGCAGGCTGTACTTTTAAAATGTAGTCTTAAAGGTTTCTTTATGGCTAAGAAAGGGTTTGCATTGGCAAGGTGTCCCTGGGAAGACCAATGTTTTCCTCTCTACTATAGATGAAGGTTTGCAGCTTAAAAAAAAAAAATCAAGTCTTAATGGGTGGTATTTTATTTATTTATTTTCTTTGGTCAGAGATATTTAATGTGACTAAGAGGTAGAAAATACCTCAAAAAATATTTACAGAGTTGCCTCAGAAATACCTTAGGACTAACCTTTGTATTGGATCTGACAGAATCTTAATCAAAAGGCTTTTCCCTTCCTTTCCCCAAGTGCAATCTTTAGTGCATTTTTAAAAGACCAGTTGCTGCCCTCAGGCATTGTAGGTTTCCCATGAGGACAGAAAGGACTAAGCATATAGGCCTCTGACACTGTGCTGCTGCTAAATCACTTCAGTCGTGTCCGACTCTGTGTGACCCCATAGACAGCAGCCCACCAGACTCCCCCGTCCCTGGGATTCTCCAGGCAAGAACACTGGAGTGGATTGCCATTTCCTTCTCCAATGCATGAAAGTGAAAAGTGAAAGTGAAGTCACTCAGTCGTGTCCAACCCTCAGCGACCCCATGGACTGCAGCCTACCAGGCTCCTCCATCCATGGGATTTTCCAGGCAGGAGTACTGGAGTGGGGTACCATTACTGTATAGGTTTTTAAATGGGAGTGTGTCCACTATATCATCTGAAAATTGATTCTATAACTGTACACCCATATTAGAGCCCAGAGAAAGGGGATGTTCAACAGTTCAAGCAAATATCCAGGTCTTTTTACAGTTAAAAACAGGTTAAAACTGGGTTGTACTTGCCTGCTGAAATGGCATCCTTAAAGCACCTACATTGACGTAGGGTGCTACTCTACAAGCTTCAAATTGGCTGGCAGCCCCTATGAGGACGCCTGTGAAAAATGGGGAACAAAACAAAATAAAGTGAGGTTAACACGTTTGGCACTTTTTCCCGAGGTTTCAAATGGTACCAAGATAGAACTATTTCCTTTGGAACTGGACTGGTATCTTCCTAAACTGTTGCCAGAATTAAAATCAATGTAATTTACTCCCAAATTTTAGGACTCTCATTAACTGCCTTCAGGGTAGATTTTTAAATAAGGACCACAGTTATCTTTGAGAAGGATTTTTTTGGCTTCATAATAACTGTATTCCGTAATACTTTTTATTTAGAGTATCAAATGTTCTTTGTCTGAGAAGCATACCTTTATGAAGTTGATTTTCTTGCTTTCTACATTTAGCTCTTCGATTTTGAAACCAAACCTAAAATTGGAGGAAAAAAAAAAATTTAGGTGATATGACTCAAAATTTTTTTTTAACTTACAGGAGTATGATGAAAGAGTAGTGTTTTAGGCAAGTAATGGAAGATACAGCAAGCAATCTTTGAATTATATACAACAATCTTAACTTCCAAAGTTAAAAACATAAATGAATGACAAAAATAATTTCCTATACTTTTGCAAGATACATTGTTTCTTGATAAATTACTCAAGTTCTGTTTTCATGTTTCCAGAATTAGAGTCCCCCAGGCCTGAAACTCGCCCTGATACCTGATACTAAAGTGATAATGGGTTTAGATGTTTGCCCAGTAAGACCTGAGAAAAATGTGCTCATTAAGAGCCTGTAATATTAATTAGCTTCATCTTCAAGAAAAACCAAACACCAAAGCAAATAGTGACTCTGTTTTGTTTTTTTTTTTCCTTGGGGGTGGGGAGATAAGAGTGGGGGAAGAGGTAATTAGTGTTATAAAAGCCTCACTACAAAGAAGTTTAGAATTTCTCTCTTCCTCGCTCAGCAAAGTGTAACCTGGTAGCAGAATAATTATGCCATTATCATGATAATCTAATTTGCTTCTATAGAAAAAGTTGCTGAGTGCAGTTACAGTATCCAGAAGGTAGATCAAAATTTAAATAAAAACATGAGAAAAATAAATACCAGCAATAAAGTTCATTTATTACAAGAAAAAAGAGCATTCTGTGGAATGGGACTGGGGTGTGAATCATGTAATTCTGGATAATATCTTCTCCCAGATACTACCTTCTTAGGTAAACTTGCCAACATTTAGAAGCAGTATGGCAGATTTTAAGAAATTCAAACAAAGCTTGCTTTTATACTCCAATAACACAGCATTATGTTCCAATAATACAGCATATTGACTGATTCACAAGTTAATGTTTAAAAACATGAAAGCAAAATACTGCTTCAGAGTTCTTTCCTTGTTTTTGAAAGCAAGTGTCACAGTCAATGTAAATCTTCAAAAATTCCCCTGCCATTTAGTGTAATAGAAGGGTAGATTTCATGCCAGGGTGGCATTCTTTGTGTACCTCACATGGCCTGAGGCTTCTTGCCTCTTTTTTTCCCCTAGAAGAGTTGGAACTGATATACTAATGCTCACAACTGTAATAATTATCATCATGTCTTTAAGGGGTTTCTAAGTCCCTAGAGATCTCAGTACACTGAGCAAAGTAGGACAGACTTAAAAAGGAAGGCTCTGCTGTTGATGCTGTGATGACCAAGGCAGCCTATTATTACTTTTCCCCTTTAAGGGGACTGCTCTGTTTTTGTCCTGATCCTATTACAAGATGCGGGGAAGCCCCATAAGAATTGCATAGTTCGCTGCAGATGGTGGTCTCTGCGCCCAGAGACCTAGGGAGTATCTGTTACAGTGATACTTTGTAACAGCTGCAGATGTTCAGGCCTAAAACTGCTCCATGTGTTCAAACAAATAATGACCATCATTTTCTCCTATTTTATTATTTGAGTGGAAATAAAACCTGAAACATTTAAATTCGTTTTCCATAAAACTAAAAGGATATGTATGCATGTATGTATATAATTTTTTTCCCTTAAGTACTCCCAAAGCCTACTTTTGCCATTAAATTCACCCCCACAACCAGTAACGAAAATCTGCTCCAATACTAACTTCACTGAGTGTGGCACTTGCTGGGATCAGACTTTGGAAATGTCAATATTAAGATATGTTGGTTGTTTTAAAATCAAGTTTCTGATTCAGATTTGCTTCCCTGGTTAAGTGAGAGAACAAAGAAAGAGTGACCAAATGCATTTATTTTCTCCGCTATTTCACACACAGTTTGAGATCGACTGCTAAAGGCAGACTGTAAAATTCTGCACTTAACAGTTGCTAATTTTCTTTATAGTCTGTACATCTATAAACCTAATTGGCATATCCGCCTGGCAAACCTAGATCCCAGAGCAGACCCTCAAGGAAACCCAACTCGGGTGAACAAAATGTTCGTTGTAACTTTTAAAGCATCCAGAAGATAAAACGTTTTCTGTGGGATTTTTTTTAAGGCTTATAAAAGTAGGCCCATTAGGATTAAACCACATTAAAGGCATTGTGAGGCGAGGGGGGTGTGGTTTATAGAAACCCTGGGAGCAAGCCCAGCAAAGCTTTTTTCTGCTGGGAACATATGTTGGTATGGGGTGAAGGGGAGCCCGGGAAGGCTTTAGGACTAAGATCTACTTTGGAAAATAAGACCTCTAGCAAAGACTTTTCTTCCCTTCTCACTTCACTCCAGACACTTGAACCCGCACACTCATCGTGTGTACCTCAAGCGACTGTCCAACCCCAGGCATTCCCCCTCCTCCGCTCCCTGCGACCTCACAGCCGGATACCTGCACTCGGGCCTCGGACAGCCCCAGCCGTTGGCTCAGTTCTTCACGCATAAAGGCGTCCGGGTAGTGAGTCTCATCAAAAAGCCTTTCCAGCTCGTTGAGTTGTTCCAGGGTGAAATTGGTCCGACTTCGCCTCTGCTTGATTTTGGTCTGGCCTTCGTCCTCCATCCCCTTCGCATCCTCTTTGCGATCCTTCAGCTCTGGGGACACTGGAGGGGGTACCACGAACAGGGCCATACGCATATGTCCCCGCGCACACACAGCAACACACACACACAGAGACAAAAAACAACACAGCAAATACCATGAGCAGATTTGTCTCCAGGAGGATGGCGGTTTCTGCCCCCTCCCGGAGTTCCTGTCCAGGCCCTCACCCCACTGAGAGGAAGAAGATCCCGTAGATGGGAAAAGATCAACTGAGGTGGCTGCCACGGGCAAGGTGGGCATTCACCTACCCAATCCCTTTCACAACTGCGGCCCCAGTTCACCTTCTCACTGTTCACCCCCACAGTCCCCTGCCCTCCCCCGCGAACACAAACCAGTTCCACTCACCCTCTCTCTTGCGTTCACTCTCTCCCACACACGCACAGAAATCAAAAGCGCCGCACCCCGTGAGTCACAGAACGCGATCCCGGCAGAAGAGGGCGGCGAGGCCACGGACTGGGCTCTGACACCGGCCATTCCCGGAGTGCGGACCCCTTCTCAGCCAGCGCTGGCTGCCGCCGGCTCTCCCGTCTTCTCTCAAACTTGCTGGTCTAATTTGGGAACAATTGGGCTGCTGGGTCACAGCGGGAGGACAAGACCCCTGTGCTGCACTGCGCTGGGAGCCACTTCCCTGGGCGCTGTGTACAGACCCAGGGCTCGAGCCAAATACCGCGGACGGCCCCTGGACAGCCAGGCAGTCCCTGTCCCCGCTGCTGAATCCCAGTCTCCAGAGCAGAGGCGCCCACGCCATGTTGGCGGCCTGGAGGGCTCGCTGCCCACACCCGAACAGAAGAGAGGCAGAAAACCAGCTTCGGGAGGCCCGCGAAACAGACCGCTGCCTCTGTTCACTCCTTCTCCCTCCCCATTGGAAAGGCGGACTCGACCCTAACCGCTTAAACCCACAGAGATCAACAGGTTCAAGCGGAACATTCGCGATCTGCGGTTTCTATTGGTTGCGCAAAGGCTTTTCAGGCATCCAGAAGCTTGGATGTTTAATAAAATATGCATTTTTCTGCTCTAGGTTCGCATATATCCATTGTCACTTTCCTGCCCTTCCTTCTCCCTTTAAAAACAGGAGCTTCGGAAGTGTGAGCATACAGGGACACCAGAAGGATGTGGCTATATATATATACAGATCAAGGGGCACTGATCAGGGGAGTTGGTATCAACGTAAGCGGCCCTCTGAACCTTCATCCTCTGGGCCTGAGTCGAAGACTTGGGTTTTTAAGGTGCCAAAGCTGAGTTTAGAATAATCGAGTCTGTTTGCAGTTCTCCCTAGCCCAGAATCCTTATCAGCATGAGTGTTAAAAATCATTTCTATAAGAGCCAGGCTGCAGAGAAATTAATATTTGCCCTGAGTATGGAAACCAAGAATCCCAAGACTTCATTTGCCCTGGGTTGACTCTAAATTCGCGGTCCGGCCTGCTGGTGTACCCAGGGCCTGGAGCTTGGGACTCAGGCCAGGGAGGCTGCACTGGACTGCCTGACAGTTATGCCACCACTTTCCATGTTTACTTGGTACCCTGTCTGGGAGAAGACCACTAGAACTCAGCCCGGGTTGGCATTCTAGTTAAGCGTTTCCCACATGTCTATTTCTCAAGAGTTCGTTTTGCGGACATGTGTCCTTCCTCCAGGAAGCAATAGATAATATTATAGCACAAACTCAAGTCAAGTTAATAGGAAAATATTTCCATTTATATTGTAATGAAATTTAAATATGAAAACACACCCTTCAGATTCTGCCAAAGCGGTGAGACGGCTTTATTTCATGCTCACAGGGGAAGCCCCTCAAACTTTGAGGGCTTCAAAGAGAAAGATGTCCACATTTCCAGTTGATTAATAGACTTAAAATAATCTCAATTTCGCCCCCAAATTTCCACTTATTGGCCTAAACAAGAACAGACTTTGTTATAAACAACTTAATTGCTTGCTTAAATATGTGATTCTACGCATGTCACATATTTTCTTAATTGGAAAAATATGGCAGCTCACCAGTTACTGCAGGCACCAAGTGCCAAATTAATTTTATTGTTGAACTCCTTTGAATTGGTACAGGATGCTCCACCATTTAGAAAAAGCCTTTTCCAAACACTTTGCTAGCACCAAAGGATTATCCCACCACAAAACCAGAATACTGGATGATGCCCCGCAGTAAATATCGGAAAACAAACGAACAAAAAAGGAGCCTAACGCATCTCCCGAAAGAAAACAGCGCACAGCCTGAACCTCAGCCTGCCTTGGCCTCATTCTACCTTCATAGCTCTAAGAAAATGGGACGTTTTGGTCCCTAAGATTCAGGGATCCAGAGTCTTCACAGAGTTGGAGTGGTTCTTAGAGGCAGCCGCGAAACCCGGGGCGACTCCAGGGTGAAATCCCAATCAACCTCCGTCTCCGTATCTCTTTCCCCTTTCTCCCTCTGTCTTTTTTCTCCCCTCGGGCCTAGGAAAGGGACTCCCGCAAACTCGGTGCTACATGCTAACTGTAATCCCGCCGCTTGGCCCCGTGACGGCCAGCATCCGCTTCGGCAGCCTGGTCCCCAGAACTTCCCCACTCGCCTGCCGGCCGTCCGGCGGGGCCCATCCTCCGGTTGGTGAAAATGCATTTGGGTGGAATGGGAGTAGCGGGAGCATCCGAGAAAGGCGCGCGCAAACCCCACACGCTCCCCCTCCTCCACACACACACACACACACACACACACGGACCCCACCCACGACCGTGCACACCACCGGACTCCCACCCCTCCGTCCTCACTCTGGCTTCCAAAGCTGGGGTCCAAGGGCCCTCTCCGCGTCCGCCCCCCTATTCCTCCCCCGTCGGGCCTGGGGATCCTCTCCCGCCCGAGAGGAGTCGGGAAGGCGGGAAGGGGAACCGCGGCCGGGAGTCGGGCCGTTACCCTCGGTGAGCCGCGGGCTGCCCGGCTCCCTGCTTCTCTCGGCGGCGCCCATGTCCAGCTCCCGGACGGGAGAGCGCCCTCCTCCTCCAGCTCCTCCGCCTGCTCCTCCTCCGCCTCCACCTCCTCCGCCTCCGCCTCCTCCGCCTCCTCCGCCGCCGCCGCCTCCGCCGGCCGCCCGGACTGCCGGGCTGCTGCGGTCGTCGCGGCCCGGCTCCGAGCAGCCGCTCGGCTCCTTGGCCCCGCGCAGCGGCCCGCTCTCCAGCACCTCCCGGTACGTGATAGCCTCCTTCTTCTCCTTCACTTTCTGGTCAAAAGACTTCGAGACGAACGCCGTAAGTTCTTCCATCGCCAGAGATGCCCGTCAGCCCCGCGCTCAACCTCTCCCAGCCGAGCAGCCCCGCTCTTTTTTTTCCTTCTTCTTTTTTTACTGCTCCAGCCCCCCCAATAATAACACATCAATGGGGCAGGGGGTGGGGGAGAAGGGGGAGGGGGAGGGGGGAAGAAGAAGAAAAAGAAGAGAAGAAAGAAGAAAGAGGAGGAGAAGGAGAAGGAGAAAAAGAAGTAAGAAGAGGAGGAGGTGGAGGAGGAAGAAGAGGAAGAGGGAAGGGGCGGGGGCCGCCGGAGGGAAATGGGAACCGATGCTTCCCTGCCTGAGCGCGCTTGTTCAGTGTTAAGATCTTTGACAATTCTTCCTGCGGAGAGTTCAGATCTGATAGCGACGCAGCGCTTGAAGTCTCACTATTTATACTTCGCAAAGGCGGCCCCTTGTTCTGAGTAAATTACCTCCCCTCGCAACTCGGAGGGAGCCCCTTCCCGGGAAGCTCCCGCGCCACTACCTGGGGGTGGGGGAGTGGGGGTTGGGAGGTGGTGGGGTTGATAGGGAGAGAGGGAGAAGAGGGGGAGAGAGAGAGAAAGAAAGAAAGAGATTGAGATTGATTAAGGCTGGAGTCCAGGATGGCTGGAGCTGTAGTATGAGCACAGAGAAGGGGGACCAGAGGGAGTGGGAAGAAGAGGCAGTCCCAGGCCGTCCGGCTTTTCGGATACCTTGGCCGCCTGCGCTCTTGGCCATTAATTCAGGATTGACAAGAATCCCTAATTAATTTAATTAGGCGTGGATTTTTGCGTTGGTGTCACGACTTACTTAAACACTGGGGAGCTGGACTTACTCCGCCGGGGCGTGGCCAAGAGGAAACTGACAAGTGCGCTGCTCCAGGAGTCAGTAGGGTGTCCTGACCCGGCATACGACCCTGCGTCCTCGCCAGGGGTCAGGGTGCAGCGCAACTGCTCGGCTCCGCATTGCTGTCCGGCAGCCCTGCCCTGCCTCAGGACCCCGGGACCCCATTTTCTTATCCTGACCCTGTACCCGAGTCGTACATGCCTGCTCTCCCCAACGCCGACCCGAAACCTTGTAGCCTGGCATCCTGGCTTCACAACCCTGCCGAGTCAGGGTCCTTTACAATTTCTCAGGCCCGCGCAGCTCCTTTTTAGGAGCTTCCCGGCCCGCGGCCAGAGCTGAGCCTGGGTCTTCACCAAGCTCCCCGCCCCAGGGAGTTTGTGAGTCACCCCATTATTCGCGTCCCGGAGACCATGCCGACTCTACTGACAAAACTCGCTCGAACTGGCTGGTTGTTTTAACACATTTTCCGAGCAGCTGTTCCCTGACAGATTCCATTTTAAAGTGTTTCTTTAGCGCTTGATCAAGGACAGTTTGACTTCGTTCCCTCTTTGAGGTCTCAGGACCCTCACCCTTCTCCCTTACTCTTTGCACTGGGACTCCTCCCACAATGAACTAAAGAAACTCTACTTTAGAATCCCAGAAGCATTCTAATTAATTTCCTATTTTTGAAAAGATCATGATTATTCCTCTTCGAGTTTGAAAAAAAAAATCGATGTTAAGTTTGTGCCCCACCTAATTTCATTTATCGTGGACTATTTTAAAAAATGCTCGCTGGGAGAAAAGTACCCCTCCTCTCCACTTAACGCTACGATTTAAAATGATATCCCCGGACTGTGTTCATGGAAGCTGTTATATGGATGGACACATCTATATTCTTGCGTCATATATGCATATCGTGCAGGACAAAGCTTGCTGTGAGAAGTGTGGCCGTGTATATATACCCCTCACATAAGACTATTTACATGTGAAAAAAAGAATACTTACATATTGAAAGTTATATTTACCTGCATGTGTAAACACACCGTTTCAAGTGTGGCTTCGGGAACATTTTTGAATAGTCTGAATATTAAATACAGTCTTTCTGATGTTAAAGGTAACTTGTCCGTTTTCTTGGATCTTATAGTCTTAGTAAAAATAAAAGCAATTATAGAACTTTGGTTCTGATATCTTCCAACCATTGGTTAAGGCATCAAAACAAAGTTAACAGATAATTTGAGAAGTTCTGTCAAAGCAACCTGAAGCATTCCTAAAAAGAGAACACAATTATACCTTAATATGTTACTATTTCTAGAATATATATAACTTTGTCACTATTTTTCACTACTTTTACATTTTTCAGATTAAAATATTCACAGTTTTGGTGAACTTAAGGAAGATGGAAATCTTACTTTTTAGAATTATTACTTTGCCTTTTTTCACTTGAATTCTAAAGTTTTTTTTTTCTTCTTAAAATATTTCATTTATTGCTACTTTTAGGAGAAATAAAGAACTTTAAGTTTCCAGTAGCAGTAGTTTTTAGGTATCAATAAATTACAGGAGTGCTTTCTTTTATTACACTACAAAAGAGATTCAAATACTCTCACTTTCTAAAGTTATATGAATTTAGAAATATGATTTTGCAGTTAGTCTTGGGTTACTATTTGTGACCACTTTACTTCTGATATTATTAGAGGGGACTAACCATAAAATTTTAATCCTTTAATAAAATCCACTTTTAAGGTTATTTAGCAGAATGACAAGTCATGGGATCAGCTAAATGGATGTGGTGCTCAAATAGTTCTCAAACTGAGATGTTAAATGTGTATTCACAGACAGCTCCAAAACAGCATGATTAAAAGTCTGGTAAGGGATCAGGAGGTTCACCAACTACTTTTTTGCCTTTTCAAGCACATGACTTTCAAGTCCACAAGTCAAATTCCACCTACTGAGCTTGAGGGAAAGATGAACACTTTAAAGTTAATCAGGGAAGACTTGGATACAATAGTTGAATAATTCACACCAAATAGATTTTCCCATAGATTTTTCTGGCATGTTGCTCTTAGTATATTTACCAATAGTGGTGTTCATATGAGATGGAGCTATGTATGAGAGATCTGCAATGTCTTAACTATGGATTCCTACTGCCCTAAGGGAAATTTAGTTAAAAAACCAAAAACAACCAACCAAGATTTTGAAATCATATACTAATAAATGCTCACCAAGTTATAACGATGTTGTTCTTTATTTTATTTTATTTTTCGATGTTGTTCTTTAGCAAATATTTTCTCAAGACAGTTCAAAATGCAGTTTTGGTAAAAACAAACAATTGAGAGTAAAGTTCAGTGATCACCTGCAGACAGATGTACAGCTTCCAATAAAATTCAGGGCCCCAAAAGTTCATTTCTTTACCCTCCACCCCAGCTCTTGAATTATTTAAAATAAACTTGGAGTGTTGTAGTTAAGCTTTAAAATGGTCCCTCAAGACAGGTTAGTTAAGGTACTGTCATTTATAAAAAACAGAGTTGTGGAGATGATTTTCTCCATCTCAAATGTCTGTGCAAAACTGTAGCTTGGGTACACAGCACTTGTTGGTTCACTCAGACCAAGGCCAACAGTTTACCTCCTTATCGACGCTTCTTCACATTAAATAAGGAAAAAATGATGTTCATGCAAGAACAGATAAAGTCGTGTAAATTACAGAAAATGCTGACTTGCTTTCATTTGTATTGGTTTACCATTCAATTTATTTTCCAGAAGAAACCTCCTGCCCCTGCCTCTGGCAGTTTTCTCCCATTCCTCAACCAACCAGTTACTTTAATGGGAGAAAAAAATTTGTTCCCAGCCTGTGCCTTCACCTTTAGCGCAGAAGAAACACCGATTTTTAATGCAGTTTTTCAAATAAATCATTACAATTTAATCACAAACAACTCTGACGCTATACAGACACACTCCCTTGATTTATTATTGTTGGGCCAGTTTCCTCCTCTCCCAGCATGAGATAATCGATTTTGCTACGTGTGGGTGTCTTAAACATAACTTCCTATGATGCGGATTTGTTTACTGATTATCCGTGAAGATAACGACGATTACTAAGGCAATAAAACTTTTCTGTCCCCACCTTAATTGCTTTTTGGTAATAAGAAAATCAAATAATCAAAGCACGGAAAACCAACACCAAACAAAAAATTGGCGGCGTGACAATCTACTCCTTCGGCTCTCCTAACGCCTGGCAGTTTCCATCGATGCACTCGAAAATTCGGCTGACGCTGCCTGGTGGTGGAACCAGGAAGGCGGTGAGCTTAAACTGAAGCAAGTTCGGTGAACGCCGGCGGCGCCCAGATTTGAAGAAACATTTTTGGGTCTGCGGCGCTTGCAAGTCTACTGGAGGTGTAAGCCCGAAGGCCGGAATCCAGGTGATGACCGCGTCGGGGACCTGAGAGGCAGCGCTCGCAGCTGAGGGGTTCCGAGGCCCTACTCTGGCGTGAGGCGGCGCGGGCCTGGCGCTGCCTGTGTACTGGAGGCAGCGGCGGCGGCGGCGGCTGCGGGAGGTGGGTGGGGGTAGGGGGTTGGCGGTCCGGCGGCGTGCTGGGTGGCACAGTGCGCATGCGCTGGGCACCTGGAGGCTTCTGACCTTTTGAGGGCCAAGCTGGGGCCTTAGGGTGGTGGCGATTATAGGGCTGTACGCGCTCGCAGGCCTCAGGCTAGGCCTTGAGTCTAGAGGTGGTGAGGGAGAGTTAGCCGACTCTTTTACCCTTTCCCTCCTCAAAACCTCTCTCTCTCTCCCGCCCCCACCGCAGTCCCTGATCTTTGATAGCCTGCCTTTGAGTTTCTGGGTTTGCCTTGTGAGATGTGACTGGAGTTTGGTTACTAGTTTTAGGTAGGGTGGAGCGAGAAGGTGTACTGTGTCCCGTCCACTCTGTTACATCTACTTTAAATTCGCCTGCTCTTGCAGCTTACCCTCCCTCACCCGAATCCGCACCTCCACCCCTACCCCACCTCCTATCCTTCCTGGCTCACACTGGCATGCTGGGAAGAGAGGTGATGCAGGGTGACATAGACTTCCTTCCTTAACAAATAAATATATTTGTTAGATTTATTCGCCTTTAACATTCATCTCTTTCCTTGATTTCAGGACTTGTGGTCATAGACCAAGAGCACATGGCTATCTATGGTCTATGAGAGGTTATGCACTAGTATACATGTTGCCTGCTCTTGTTTTTAGGTCAACCTTAATTTTCTTTCAGAGGTTATGTATCTTTAAATGCGCAGTGGAGGCCATTTCCCGTCCCCCCCGCCCCCCCAACCCCGCCCCGGATTAGCAGTAACTTACTTGTACTTGGGTTTCAACTGATTAGGTACTAGGTAGTTAAATAAAAGTGTTTCGTATTGTCACAAAAAAGTTTTCCAGTTGTCTTTGGATTTAGCCATAAAAGCTCTAAGTGAAGAAGATATGCGGTTTTCGGGTTTAAGGATTATAGCAGATATGACAGGTGCAACCTCCTGGGGAAACTGAGTATCCTTTCAGAGCCCCTTTAGCTCTAGAGTCTATAAATATTCACTTTCTTTGCAGACAAAGATTTCCTGCTAAGTGGTAGCACTTTATTACTGTATGTTCTTCAGTAAGAGGGCTAAAAATGTTTGAAACTGAAATAAAGGCAGCTGGCACCTACCAGCTTGGCTAGTCTTCCTAGTCTTACTAATTGGTCTTACCAGCTTGACTAAGCAAACAGTTGTATTATGAGTTGGAAAACTTATCTAATAAGATTGTTATATTATATGTATTGGTGTATTTTCCACTTTTATTTTCAAACCATTGGGAAGAAATTCCTATGACTGATAATGCTTTAATGAAAAAAAAAAGATGCTAGTCTGCAAATTTTTAGTTGTGCTGGGAGGAATGTTTTAACAATTCTGTACCTCTTGAGTTTTGCTTTATTTTGCTCATTAAGCTAGAATTTAACCTTAGTTCTTTTATTGCCTTGGGTGATTCTGTACTTGTTTGTGGATTTCTTCCTATGCTAAATGATGTTAACCCCATTTTTACTTTACACCTTTGAGGTGGATTTCCCATTGAAATGACTGTTCCTCCCCCTTGCCCTTATTTGGTCATGTGTCCAAGATCAAAAAGATTATAGTTTGATAAACTGAAGAATGAGTAGTGGTGAAATAATTATAAAATGTCATGTTCTTTAGGAATATTTGTTCTCTCTAACTGCCTGCTTTCTGAAAAAGATAAATGCTTACTTTACCTTATTGATTACCAGACAAAGGAACTACTTGTGTATGCCTTTAAGCTCTCTTTTGAATGATGCATTTTGGATTCTACATCTTCAATCAATCACCTAAACTTTACAATACGATGATTTTGTAAATTGATGTCCTACTGTAGTCATTATTGTCATAGCTTCAATTCTGTAATGGGAGTTAGTTGGATATGGTTTGTGACCATGAAACTGCAACCAGGAAGTAATAGAGACAAGTGAGAACAGAAAACTGAGAGCCTTCTCTCCCTATTTGCCTTTTCTGCTTACAGATGGCTTGAAAAAGTGTTAGGTTCTGGGACTCCTAAATATCTATGCTCAATTTATCTTTGCTCTTACTGGAAAGAGCTATTAATGCATCTTGCCATGTGTTATACTTACCAATGGAGTTAAATAAAAACAGTTCTTCCTTACTGGAAATGTGTGATATAATATAAATCAACCACTATGACTTGAATGAGCAAATTACATGCTAGTGACATTGTGGAAATCCAGTGGTAAGTATATATCTAGGGTAGTGAGTAGGAATTCAATACTATCATTGATGAGAAGTCAGTTTTTGGACCTACCTTTGATTTGTTCTTAGTGTTCAGTTCCTTTTCTGAATAGGTATTTGAGTTTATAATAAAGAAATGTAATTACTTTTTGTTTCTCTTATTGAGATTAATTATACTTCGGTGTGATTTTTTTTAAATGTAAATGCATCACCAGAAAAAGTATTTATAAATTTATGACAGTGATTTTTTAATCATTTTTTCATTTGGTCACTCTAAGGAAGGACTGTATATCTTCCATTAACTTTTCTGAGTTAAATGTAATCATTATTCTAATATGGATGAATTATGTTATTTGATATTAAAGAATAGAAAAAATGTATACCCACCTCTCAATCTCTTTTTTTGGTCATCAGCAAGATACATAATTAGATGTATGTCTTTTTCATTTTTTCCTACTTCTTTATGCCTTATGTAGGTACTTAAGCTGGATGAAAATGTAGAATAAAAATGACTATAGGTACCTTAGAGTAGTAGGTCTCATACTTTTTAGATTTAAGATCCCTTTACATGCTTAAAAATTATAGAGAACCCCACAGACTTTTATCCACATGGGTTATATCTGGAAATATTGCCTTTCTAGTAATTAAAACAAAAATTTGAAGTATTTATTAATTAGTCCACATAAAAATAACAGTAATAAATCCATTACTTGGTAACATAAATAACATATTTGATGTGAAAGATAGCTATATTTTCCAAAACAAAAGTGAAAAAAGTGGCATTATTTTTCCTTTTTGCAAATCTCTACTGTCTGGCTTAATAGAAGACAACTGGATTCTTGTATCTGCTTTCACATTCAGTCTGTTGTGATGACTTTTTGAATGAATTATATGAAAGAAAATCCAGATTTCACATAGATACGTTGTTGGAAAAAATAGTATTTTA
This sequence comes from Oryx dammah, assembly GCF_014754425.2. Lineage (NCBI taxonomy): Eukaryota > Metazoa > Chordata > Mammalia > Artiodactyla > Bovidae > Oryx > Oryx dammah. The sequence goes on from NW_024070186.1 coordinate 47,756,680, forward strand.
ATACCCTTTTCAGATAATTACTTCCTTAATACTGTGCCATAACTTGACAGGTAGTAGTTTCTTAAATATTTGTTGCAATGTGGTATTTGAAACGATGTCAATGACTTTTTCATGCTCTGTTACATTAAAATCTCTTGGTTTGTCTCCTACCGTGAATGGATATTTTACTCATAACATGAGTCTGTGACATTGTACATTGGCTTATTGGAAAATGCTGGTTCAGTGAGTTATGTGTAGCTTCTAAATACAAACTTCATTATATAATTTAAAAATTCCAATTTGTTAATATCATCATTGACCTCATCAAAGAAATCTTTAAGTGCTGAGAAGCTGTCAGTCTCATGGTGACAAATATAAGTTATCCAACATTTTGATTTTTGCTTGAGAGCTCAAATTTTTTTGTGTTAGTATTATATTTTATTTTTAATCTATTTTTTAATTGGAGGCAAATTGCTTTACAGTGTTGTGTTGGTTTCTGCCATATAATAATGCATTATTAGTCATATATATTGCCTCCCTTGCCTACCGTATCCCACCCCTCTAGGTCATCACTGAGTGCCAGACTGGGCTCCCTGTGTTATATAGGAACTTACCACTAGCTGTTTTACACATGATAGTGTATAAATGTCAATACCACTTTCTCAGTCTGTCTCATCCTTTCCTTCCTCTGTTGTGTCCACAAGTTTGTTCTCTACATCTGCCTCTCCATTCCTTCCCTACAGATAGGTTCATCAGTAACATTTTTATAGACTCCATATATCTTCGTTAATTGAGAGCTCAGATTTTATCATTGGCCATAAATTGACAGTTTCCTTAAAGGACAGACTCCTTTAATTCATTCTTGAGAAAACGTCACATGCCCAAGTCTGAATAATCACAGTCAGTTCTTTTAAATAGTGTTTCACAATAAAAGCAGCTAGTTAAACTTGTTATTCAGCTGCACAAATGTTCCCTCAAGATAACCTGTTGTTCTTCAGTTTCTGTGTTTCCTATTTCATCACACAGACTATTAAGATGTGTTCTCAAGGGTTGAAATTTATAGAATTGATGATTTTACTGCTTTATCAAGGACATACCTAAGTGAAACTGCCTTTCTTTAAAAAAAAAGCAACAACAACAACTGTATATTGCAGTGAAGAATTCAGTGACTGTTAGTACAGTTTGGTCCCATTACCTTGATTCCTGTTAAAGCACCAGCAATTTTGCCTACCACTGCTTCTACATCATCAGCACAAAAGTCAACACACTAAAAAAGGTAAATCAAGTTTTAGTGTAATAAAATTAGTTTTAGCTGGTTGGATCCCTTCAGGTCTTAGGAATACCCCGGGGTCTACAGAACCCATTGGGAACTACTGTTAAACTAGAATGTAAACTCCTTGAGGGCAAGGATTTTTCTCTTTTGTTCATTGATGTATTCCTTATACCTTGGCATGCTATCACTCTGGGACTTTTTAACCTATCTCAAGTGTTATTTCTGAATCTGGGTCATCTTTATTCACTCTGTCTTTCTGTTGGAGCACATCCTTCAATACCTTCCTAAAAAAGGATGAGCTTGAGGTATAATTGGAGCCTTTGCATATCTGAAAATGTCTTTATTCTGATCTCATATTAGATCTATGCTTCAGCTGAATATACATTCTAGTTTGAAAATGATTTTCACTTAGAATTCTGAAGGCAAGTCTCCATTGTTTGCTGTGTTGCTGCTGAGAAGCCCTGTGCCTTTTACCATTTTTTACCTTTAGAACTTTCTAGGTTCTTCTTTGTATTTTTCGTTTCTGAAGTTTTATGAGGTATGTCAGGTATAGGTCTTTTCAAATTCATTGTCCCAGGGACTTAGGGCAATTCATGTTTTTCAATTCTGTAAATTTTTAAAATTATTTTTTGGATAGTTTTTTTTTTTCTGTTTTCTGTGCTCTGTTTCTTTCTGGAATATATATCAGTTGGATATTGGACTTCCTGGATTGATCCTCTTTTACCTCCCATTTTTTTTTATCTTTTTCTTTCTACTTTTCATGATAGTATCCTCTGACCCTGTTGTGTTACTTACAACTTATTGTTTGTTTAAATTTCAGGATTTCTCTCCTATTCTATGGCTGTTCCTCCTATTCCTGTTTGGATCATCTTCTCATATATTTCTGAGGATAGTGTTTTCTTCATTCTTGCATGTTTCTGGCTTACTATGAGTTGCTTGATTTTCTGCTTGGCTTCTGCTTCCCTGGTGGCTCAGACGGTAAAGCCTCTGCCTGCAGTGCAGGAGACCCGGGTTTGATCCCTGGGTTGGGAAGATCCCCTGGAGAAGGAAATGGCAACCCACTCCAGTACTCCTGCCTGGAAAATTCCATGGACTGAGGAGCCTGGTAGGCTACCGTCCATGGGGTCGCAAAGAGTTGGACACGACTGAGCAACTTCACTTCACTTCTGTCTCTTATGATGAAGAATTGCATTACATGATTTGTTTTCTTTTGTTGTATAAAAAAAGTTACCAGCAGAAACATTTGTAGAAAAAAGTTTATTGTGGGGAATTTCAGTGGTTAAGACTCCATACTCTTGCTGCTGAGGACCTGGGTTTGGTGCCTGGTCAGGGAACTAAGATCCCACAAGCTGTGTGGCAGGGCCAAAGCAAAAAGAAGTATTAAAAAAAAAAAGTTTGCTGTGTTTAAGGTTTGGGCTTGTTAACTGGTGGACTTGGTTTTAATATAGCTTCTTCCAGGTACTGTTTAGTTTTTGGAAAAGAGATTACTCTGAATTCTTGGAGCCAAGTACACACAAAGTGAAGTGAAATTGCTCAGTTGTGTCTGACTCTTTGTGAGCCCATGAACTGTAGCCTACCAAGCTCCTCTGTCCATGGGATTTTCCAGGCAATAGTACTGGAGTGGATTGCCATTTCCTTCTCTAGAGGATCTTCCTGACCCAGTGATAGAAGCCAGGTCTCCCGCATTGTAGACAGACGCTTTACCATCTGAGCCACCAGGGAAGTACACACAGGGTGACAGTATTTACTGTTAGATTGTTCACTTAATCCCTTTAACTTTTAGTTGAACATTTCTCTGCCCTCTTTTCCTGTACCCCCTGGACCTGGTGCTTCACTGTTTCATCATTTTTCTAAAATTAACCCCCTATTCTTCTGGGAATGGGGAATAGCAGTCCCCTATGATGCTAAAGCTGAAACTCCAGTACTCTGGCCACCTCATGCGAAGAGTTGACTCATTGGAAAAGACTCTGATGCTGGGAGGGATTAGGGGCAGGAGGAAAAGGGGATGACAGAGGATGAGATGGTTGGATGGCATCACTGACTCGATGGACATGAGTCTGGCTGAACTCCGGGAGTTGGTGATGGACAGGGAGGCCTGGCGTTCTGTGATTAATGGGGTCTCAAAGAATCGGACACGACTGAGCGACTGAACTGAACTGATCTGGTTGAATGGCATCAGGGACCTGAGCAATTACTTCTTTATAGAATTTAAACCAATTCCTTTGTTTTTTAGTTCTGTGCCTCATTGTGCCTGCTGTGGTATCTGGTGTCTCAAATTCCTGATCCTTTCTGATTTTTGCTATGTGAATTGGCTTTTCTTCAATTGGAAATCTCTGCAGTTGCTTGATGTTCAGCATTCTTAGTTCTAAATCCTGCATCTGTTTTTTATTTGCTAAAAATTTGTTGACATATCTTGTCTACTTGTCCTGTAGTTTTCTCCTCTAGTCTTCACTATCTTCTTTATGCTTTTTTATCCTTTACTATAATGTATTTTTTAAACCAGGTAATAAATAAAAACCCATCTTAATTTGGTTATTTGCAAGTAGAGAAAATTCTTAACTGTTTAAAGGTTGAAACAAGAAAAAGGAAATTAGAATGCTTAGATGATCAATATTATCAATTATATACAAATTGCTTAATGAAATACATACATATATATATACATACATACATATATACATATACAGAGATATGTGGTTATATATGATCTATAATGGCTATATGGATATAAATAGTAAATACATGTTATTGTTTTTTTAGTCACTAAGTCGTGTCTGACTTTGCGACCCCATAAACTACAGTGTGCCAGGCTTCCCTGACTTCACTATCTCTTGGAGTTTGCTCAAACTCATGTTCATTGAGTCAGTGATGCCAGCCAACTGTCTCATCTTCTGTTACCTCCTTCTCCTCCTGTCCTCAGTCTTTCCCAGCATTAGGGTCTTTTCCAGTGAGTTGGCTCTTTGTATCGGGTGGCCAAAGTATTGGAGTTTCAGCTTCAGCATCAGTCCTTCCAATGAATATTCAGGGTTGATTTCCTTTAGGATTGACTGGTTTGATCTCCTTGCAGTCCAGGAGGACTCTCAAGAACTGCAGCACCATGTTTCGAAAACATTGATTTCTCAGCACTGGCGCTTAGGCTTCTTTATGGTTCACATCTCACATCTGTACATGACTATGGGAAAAACCATAGCTTTCACTGTGTGGACCTTTGGTGGCAAAGTGGTGTCTCTGCTTTGCAATAAGCTATCTAGGATTGTCACAGCTTTTCTTCCAGGGAGCAAGCGTCTTTTAATTTCGTGGGTATAGTCACTGTCTGCAGTGATTTTGGAGCCCAAGAAAAAACCTGTCACTGTTTGCACTTTTTTCCCATCTGTTTGCCATGAAGTGATGGGACTGGATGCCATGGTCTTTGTTTTTTGAATGTTGAGCTTTAAGCCAGCTTTTTTCACTCCCCTCTTTTACCCTCATCAAGAGGATCTTTAGTTTATTATATACACACATTTAAATATATATGTATGTATGTACATATATACTGTATGTATATATAAGATTTCATAATTGTAGTATTTTGAGAGCTGGAGAGGATCATAGTGATCGTACGAGAAGTGCAGTTTTGTTTTCAATGAGGAAACTGGCTTAGATAAGCTAGTGATTTACTGAGCTTTTCAAAACCAAGTTTTTCCAATGTTCAGTTGAACTGTGAAATGTTAGAAATGTGAACAGCTTTGAGGTCCAGAACTATATTTAAAGTCTAATTCTGGCTCCAGGTAAATAGCTTTAAGTTTTGAATTGAGTTATAACAGTGACTTTCAACTAGAATTACATTAGAGTCAAGGAAGGGATGGCTCACTTAGTTCTGAAAACAAAGCTGTAATTTAATGTATTGCTTTTTTTAGAGTAATGATATTTAGCTTAATCTAAATAAATATTAAAATGAAGTGTGAGATTTTTGTTTATCTGATTCATTAACTATTCATCCTACCTATTAGGAAAGATGGATCTTGCCTTTATGTGACATCCAAAGATAGCTAATATCTATTTTAGTAAAAAAAAGATTCCAATTGAGAATCTAACTTTAAAGTAAGACAAGTAGGCTTCTTATCAGTTATTGTCTAAATATAAAAACCTTATATTCTATATGTTTTTTCTTTTGTATAGTAAATATGCAAATATACCACAGCCATATAGAATACAGTTCAGTTCAGTTGCTCAGTCGTGTCCGACTCTTTGCGACCCCATGAATCGCAGCACACCAGGCCTCCCTGTCCATCACCAACTCCCGAGTTCACTCAGACTCATGTCCATTGAGTCCGTGATGCCATCCAGCCATCTCATCCTCGGTCGTCCCCTTCTCCTCCTGCCCCCAATCCCTCCCAGCATCAGAGTCTTTTCCAATGAGTCAACTCTTCGCATGAGGTGGCCAAAGTACTGGAGTTTCAGCTTTAGCATCATTCCTTCCAAAGAAATCCCTGGGCTGATCAGTTAAAAAAGAGAAAAAATTACCCAATTTCCTTACTTAAATATTTATCAATTGTCTTCATTTTTGCTCTTACTCATATGCATATATTTTCTTACATTGTAGTCTGTCTACATGCAGTTTTAATTGTATTTGTTTATTGTGTTTATTTTTGGCTGTGCTGGATCTTTGTTTCTGCAGAAGCTTTTCTCTTCTTGCAGTACACAGTCTTCTTATTGCGGTGACTTCTCTTGTTTCGGAGCACAGACTCAAGTGCGCTCAGGCTTCAGTAGCTGTCACTTGCGGACTTAGTAGTGTGGCTGCCGGATTCTAGAGCACAAACTCAGGAGTTGTGGGGCACGGGCTTAGTTTCTCCAGCGCATGTGGGATCTTCTTGGATCAGGGGTCAAATCCTTGTCTCTTGCTTTGTAGGTGGATTCATTACCATTAAGCCACCAAGGAAGCCCTCTGTACATACAGTTTTAGATAATGCTGCAGTGGAAAACTTTGCAGATATATGCCTAGAAATAAGATTGTTTTGTCAAAGAAGCATCAACATTTTTAAAACTCTTTATTTAAATTGCTTAATTGCTTTCTGAAAGGATTTTATCACCACTTTTATAGGTACTAGCAATGTGAACAGTTAGACTTCATTTTTGATATTTTAGTTAACAATACTTCATCAACTTTGGTACATTAGTTAATACTTCCCTTCTCATATTTTATGAGTTACGTGATAATGGTGTATTGTTTCAGTTTGCACTTTGTTGATGATTAATGAGGTCTTATCCATTTGAAATTTTAGAATTTTCAATTCAGTTCAGTCGCTCAGTTGTGTCCGACTCTTTGCGACCCCATGAACCGCAGCAGGCCAGGCCTCCCTGTCCATCACCAACTCCCAGAGTCCATCCAAACCCATGTCCATCAAGTCAGTGATGCCATCCAACCATCTCATCCTTTGTCATCCCCTTCTCCTCCTGCCCTCAATCTTTCCCAGCATCAGGGTATTTTCCAATGAGTCAGCTCTTCACATCAGGTGGCCAGAGTACTGGAGTTTCAGCTTCAGCATCAGTCCTTCCAAGGAATATTCAGGACTGATCTCCTTTAGGATGGACTGGTTGGATCTCCTTGCAGTCCAGGGGATTCTCAAGAGTCTTCTCCAACACCACAGTTCAAAAGCATCAATTCTTTGGCACTCAGCTTTCTTTATAGTCCAACTCTCACATCCATACGTGACCACAGGAAAAACCATAGCCTTGATTAGACAGACCTTTGTTGACAAAGTAATGTCTCTTCTTTTGAATATGCTATCTAGATTGGTCATAACTTTTCTTCCAAGGAGTAAGTCTTTCAATTTCATGGCTGCAGTCACCATCTGCAGTGATTTGGGGGCCCAGAAAAATAAAGTCAGCCACTGTTTTCCCATCTATTTGCCATTAAGTGATGGGACTGGATGCCATGATCTTGGTTTTCTGAATGTTGAGCTTTAAGCCAACTTTTTCACTCTCCTCTTTCACTTTCATCAAGAGGCTCTTTAGTTCTTCACTTTCTGCCATAAGGGTGGTGTCATCTGAATATCTGAGGTTATTGATATTTCTCCTGGCAATCTTGATTCCAGCTTGTGCTTCCTCCAGCTCAGCTTTTCTCATGATGTACTCTGCATATAAGTTAAATAAGCAGGGTGACAATATACAGCCTTGACGTACTCCTTTTCCTATTTGGAACCAGTCTGTTGTTTCATGTCCAGTTCTAACTGTTGCTTCCTGACCTGCATACGGGTTTCTCAAGAGGCAGGTCAGGTGGTCTGGTATTCCCATCTCTTGAAGCATTTTCCGCAGTTTATTGTGATCTACACAGTCAAAGTCTTTGGCATAGCCAGTAAAGCGGAAATAGATATTTTTGTGGATCTCCCTTGCTTTTTCGATGATCCAGTGGATGTTGGCAATTTGATCTCTGGTTCCTCTGCCTTTTCTAAATCCAGCTTGAACATCTGGAAGTTCACAGTTCACTTACTGTTGAAGCCTGGCTTGGAGAATTTTAAGCATTACTTTACTAGCGTGTGAGATGAATGCAGTTGTGTGGTAGTTTGAGCATTCTTTGGCCTTGCCATTCTTTGGGATTGGAATGAAAACTGACCTTTTCCAGTCCTGTGGCCACTGCTAAGTTTTCCAAATTTGCTGGCATATTGAGTGCAGCACTTTCACAGCATCATCTTTCAGGATTTGAAACAGCTCCACTGGAATTCCATCACCTCTACTATGTTTGTTCGTAGTGATGCTTCCTAAGGCCCACTTGACTTCACATTCCAGGATGTCTGGCTCTAGGTGAGTGATTATCACCATCGTTATTGTTTGGGTTGTGAAGATCTTTTTTGTATAGTTCTTCTGTGTATTCTTGCCACCTCTTAATATCTTCTGCTTCTGTTAGGTCCCTACCATTCTGTCCTTTATTGTGCCCATCTTTGCATGAAATGTTCCCTTGGTATGTTAAATTTTCTTGAAGAGATCTCTAGTCTTTCCCATTCTGTTGTTTTCCTCTGTTTCTTTGCATTGATGGCTGAGGAAGGCTTTTGTATCTCTCCTTGCTATCTTTGGAACTCTGCATTCAAATGGGTGTATATCTTTCCTTTTCTCCTTTGCTTTTCGCTTCCCTTCTTTTCACAACTATTTGTAAGGCCTCCTCAGACAGCCATTTTGCTTTTTTGCATTTCTTTTTCTTGGGGATGGTCTTGATTCCTGTCTCCTGTACAATGTCACAAACCTTCATCCATAGTTCATCAGGCACTCTGACTATTAGATCTAGTGCCTTAAATCTATTTCTCACTTCCACTGTATAATCATACGGAATTTGATTTAGGTCATACCTGAATGGTCTAGTGGTTTTCCCCACTTTCTTCCATTTAAGTCTGAATTTAGCAATAAGGAGTTCATGATCCAAGCCAGTCAGCTCCCAGTCTTGTTTTTTTTTTTTTTTCCCCCCCCAGTCTTGTTTTTGCTGACCATATAGAGCTTCTCCATCTTTGGCTGCAAAGAATATAATCAGTCTGATCTTGTTGTCAACCATCTGGTGATGTCCATGTGTAGAGTATTCTCCTGTGTTGTTGGAAGAGAGTGTTTGCTATGACCAGTGCGTTCTCTTGGCAGAACTCTGTTAGCCTTTGCCCTGCTTCATTCTGTACTCCAAGGACAAACTTGCCTGTTATTCCAGGTGTTTCTTGACTTCCTACTTTTGCATTCCAGTCCCCTATAATGAAAAGGACATCTTTTTTGGGTGTTAGTTCTAAAAGGTCTTGTAGGTCTTCATAGAACTGTTCAACTTCAGCTTCTTCAGCATTGCTGGTCAGGGCAGAGACTTGGATTACTGTGATATTGAACGGTTTGCCTTGGAAACAAACAGAGATACAAAATTTCTGATAGCTTGAACAGAGATGAAAATTTTACAATTTTCAGTTAGGAAAGTTTAACTCTAAAAGATAGTAAAATATCTTTTATCTTTAAGGAATGTGAGAATATAAGATTAGATAGTTGATCCCTAAACCAAGTATCATATAATTAATGATAAATGCAACTTGAAGCATAAGAAAATTGTTGTAAGGAACCATCCTCAGGGTTGACTGTTTTGAAGACATTTAAAAAAATTTAGGATGAGTTTACTTTATTCATAAATTGTGAAAACAGTAAACTGATAGTGCTAGAAGACTGTACTAGAGCTGTTTCTCATGTCTTGTTAAGATTGGTACATTTAAATTATACTTTACTAAGACATTGGAAATTTTTCAGATACAAGAAAATTACTATATTAAATTTCATCCATTGTTCCATTATGTTAGAAATAATTTTCTTTTAATTTAAACCTGTAGAAATGGGCCGCCGGTCATCAGATACTGAAGAAGAAAGCAGAAGCAAGAGAAAAAAGAAACACCGTAGACGATCTTCTTCCAGCAGTTCTTCAGATAGTAGAACGTACAGCCGAAAGAAAGGCGGAAGGAGATCAAGGTCAAAGTCAAGATCTTGGTCCAGAGATCTTCAGCCTCGCTCACATTCTTATGATAGAAGGTGATTTTCATAATTTTTACTTATGTAGTAGCAAGAGTGACATTCCTTAGAGTTCATATGGTTTTGTACTTTGAAGTTTTATGGGTGAAATATTTTTCTTTTTGTAGTTATATATTTATGAGGTTTAAGTCTCAACCCAAAGATTTTATTTTGTTTTCTTCCAGACGTAGCCCATAGGTGTTTATCCTTTGTCTATTCTTTGTAGATAAGCCTGTAAACCAGTATAGGACTCATAACATAGTATCTGGTAACATTTTGAAGCAAGTAATATTTGATTATGTTCTTTTTCAGACGCAGACATCGATCAAGCAGTAGCTCTTCTTACGGCTCTAGAAGAAAACGAAGTCGAAGTCGTTCAAGGGGTCGAGGAAAATCATACAGAGTTCAGAGGTCTAGGTCAAAAAGCAGAACAAGAAGGTATGCCATATCAACTATTTACTGCTTTGTAACAAAATTTAGTGACTTAAAGCAATAATCATTTATTTTTCCCTCCATTTTACAATTTTGTCTCAGCTTCCCTGGCAGTTCTGTTAGTTTCACCTAGGGTCACGCCTGTGGTTGTAGCTTTCTGATAGCTTGATTGAAACTGGATGGTGCAGTGTGGCTTCATTCATGTATCTGGCATTTGGTGTTGGCTGTTGGCTCAGCAGTGGGGGGTTGGGTGAGAGGTGGGTGCCTTAGTTTCCCTGTGGCTTTTCATCCTTTGATAGGAATGGCTGGGCTTTTTCACCTGATAGAGGAAGTATTTCAAGAATGTAAGAACAGAAGCTGCAAAATCTCTTAAGGAATAACCCAATGTATTTTGGAGTGACTCTGTCCTTGCTGAATTCATGTTGAAGTTTCAACCCCCAGTGTAACTGTGTTTGGAGATAGGGTCTTTATGGAGGTAATTAAAGTTAAGGTCATAAAGGTCAGTGGGGCCCTAATCCAACAGGGCTGGTGGCCTTATAAGAAGAGAGAGAGAGATGTTTCTCTCTCTTGAGCATACACTCAGAGGAAAGGTCATGTGAGACACTGAAAAAATGGCCATCTACATACCAGGAAAGGAGCCCTTATCAGGAACCAGATCAGCTGGCATATTATCTTTGACTTTATGGACTTTGTGAGATACATTTCTGTTGTTTAAGCTTCCCGGTGTATGTACTTTGTTATAGTGGCCTGGGAAGATTAGTTAGTACCTGATGTCATTCTACTTGGATTTTCTAGCTGTGCTCAAGGGCCAGTAATACAGAATGTAGTCTATTTAGAAAGAGTTGTATGTTTTGGGTAATGCTAGAAGTTATGGTTGAATAGGATGGGGACCATGGTAAGGAGGGACCACCATTTTTGAGAAGAGTCTTAGGACAAAAACAGTATTTTAGGAAAAGCAGTTTCTTTAGTTTTTCATCCTGTTAGGCTCTAGTTTTGGCAGTATGTTAATTCGCTGCATGATTTTGTTATCTAGGCATAAAATTCTATAAGTCTCTCTGAATCTGAAGTTGGATAATAACAGTCAAGTCCAAATGTTTAGCTTTCCTGGCCTTGTACTATTTCGCCCCAGCCCCCTCTCCTTTGTACACACTCAACATGAAAGGAAGCCACTTTGTGTTACATGCCTTTTGTTCTCCATCCATGGCTCTGAGTTGCTCAGTTTGTTTATTTGAGCATGCTCTTTCTTCCAGTTTCTTATATTGTCTCTGATTTAAGAAGTTTTCCTACCATGAAACAGTGTTCAGGTCTGTTTAATCCTTAATTCTCTTCCATAAATCATTTCTTAATTTTTACCTTTTCACTCCGAAGTCACATTTAATCCATCCTTCTCATCCACCATCACATCTGACTCCTGATTTGTAAAAGTTGCATTGTGAATATTATGTTGTTCCTCTCATATATCATAAACTCTTGCAGGGGACTCTCTTGGTACCAAACATTGCTGTTAGAAACTGATTATCAGAAAACAACTTCAACTGAAATTTCCTATCAGGGAGAACAGAAATAATAATCCATGCTTTTGTATGGTCTTCTTTAGTTTGTAGAGCATTTTCACATACACCTTATAAGTCAAACACAGTTTGATTTGGAAAATGCAAGCCACTGGATTCCAAGCATCAGGCTTTTAACTTGGGGAATTAAAGGCTTATATAACTTTTGGAAGGGCTCAGGGAATTAGGGAAGCTATTTAGCCTGAAGTGTGGAAGCTGCTTATTTTCTTTTAAGAACTTTTAAGAACTCTAGCTTTGTAGCACCAAAGTGTGTAGTTCTCAAGAAACTACTTACCTGGAGGCTGCTTCTCTTCTCAAGTATCTACCTGCAACTGCGTCCAGATGGGAATCTGGAGAGGTTAATTTCTTCTATTTTACAGTGCAGAGAAGGTCTGAAAAGAAATGTCAGTGATGTCTAGTCAGCAACAAACTTATCCAGCACACATTCATTTTACTGCTGGTTTTAAGTTTTGTAACCCTGTCAGGCTCTCATGCAGGTTTATACCTGCATTTTGTATATGAGGAAACAAGTTCAGAGGTTTATTCAAAATAGCAATTTCTCAGTCTCTTGTATCTCTTGTAACGACACTTACATCAGGATATAACTGCAATAACTAAATAGTCTAGAGACGTTGAAAAGCACTATGTTTTGAGAAAATACTTCTATCCATGTTTGATACATGACATAATTTTGGAAAATGTGTTTTAGGACTTTGTTTAAACCGAAAGAGTTTCTAGGTTAATCTTAATTTAACAAGAAAATTAGGAAACTCATTCCTTGCAAAGTTTAGTTAATTAAGGCTTTAATTTAAATAAAGAAGATATAGATACATTTGTTCCTCAGTTTCTTTAGGAGATTGATTCCAGGATCTGCTGCCAATCCAAAGTCTGAAGATGCTTGGGTCCCATAGTTGGCCATCCCTCTCCACAGTTCTGCATCTACATATCCGGCCAGCTGCAGTTTATGTAGTTTAGTTCAGTTCAGTTCAGTCTCTCAGTCGTGTCTGACTCTTTGCGACCCCATGAATCACAGCATGCCAGGCCTCCCTGTCCATCACCATCTCCTGAGTTCACTCAGACTCATGTTCATCGAGTCCGTGATGCCATCCAGCCATCTCATCCTGGGTCGTCCCCTTCTCCTCCTGCCCCCAATCCCTCCCAGCATCAGAGTCTTTTCCAATGAGTCAACTCTTCACATGAGGTGGCCAAAGTACTGGAGTTTCAGCTTTAGCATCATTCCTTCCAAAGAAATCTCAGGGCTGATCTCCTTCAGAATGGACTGGTTGGATCTCCTTGCAGTCCAAGGGATTCTCAAGAGTCTTCTCCAACACCACAGTTCAAAAGCATCAATTCTTCGGTGCTCAGCCTTCTTCACAGTCCAATTCTCACATCCATACATGACCACAGGAAAAACCATAGCCTTGACTAGATGGACCTTAGTTGGCAAAGTAATGTCTCTGCTTTTGAATATGCTATCTAGGTAGGTCATAACTTTTCTTCCAAGGAGTAAGCGTCTTTTAATTTCATGGCTGCAGTCACCATCTGCAGTGATTTTGGAGACCCCCAAAATAAAGTCTGACACTGTTTCCACTGTTTCCCCATCTGTTTCCCATGAAGTGATGGGACCGGATGCCATGATCTTTCTTTTCTGAATGTTGAGCTTTAAGCCAACTTTTTCGCTTTCCTCTTTCACTTTCATCAAGAGGCTTTTTGAAGTTCCTCTTCACTTCCTGCCATAAGGGTGGTGTCATCTGCATATCTGAGGTGATTGATATTTCTCCCGGCAATCGTGATTCCAGCTGTGTTTCTTCCAGGCCAGCGTTTCTCATGATGTACTCTGCATATAAGTTAAATAAGCAGGGTGACAATATACAGCCTTGACGTACTCCTTTTCCTATTTGGAACCAGTCTGTTGTTCCGTGTCCAGTTCTAACTGTTGCTTCCTGCCCTGCATACAGATTTCTTAAGAGGCAGATTAGGTGGTCTGGTATTCCCATCTCTTTCAGAATTTTCCACAGTTTATTGTGATCCACACAGTCAAAGGCTTTGGCATAGTCAATAAAGCAGAAATAGATGTTTTTCTGGAACTCTCTTGCTTTTTCCATGATCCAGCGGATGTTGGCAATTTGCTCTCTGGTTCCTCTGCCTTTTCTAAAACCAGCTTGAACATCAGGGAGTTCACGGTTCACGTATTGCTGAAGTCTGCCTTGGAGAATTTTGAGCATTACTTTACTAGCATGTGAGATGAGTTCAATTGTGCGGTAGTTTGAGCATTCTCTGGCATTGCCTTTCTTTGGGATTGGAATGAAAACTGACCTTTTCCAGTCCTGTGGCCACTGCTGAGTTTTCCAAATTTGCTGGCATATTGAGTGTAGCACTTTCACAGCATCATCTTTCAGGATTTGAAACAGCTCCACTGGAATTCCATCACCTCTACTAACTTTGTTCTTAGTGATGCTTTCTAAGGCCCACTTGACTTCACATTCCAAGATGTCTGGCTCTAGATTAGTGATCACATCATCATGATTATCTGGGTCATGAAGATCTTTTTTGTACAGTTCTTCCGTGTATTCTTGCCACCTCTTCTTAATATCTTCTGCTTCTGTTAGGTCCAGACCAATTCTGTCCTTTATGGAGCCCATCTTTGCATGAAATGTTCCCTTGGTATCTCTAATTTTCTTGAAGAGATCTCTCGTCTTCCCCATTGTGTTGTTTTCCTCTGTTTCTTTGCATTGATCGCTGAAGAAGGCTTTCTTATCTCTTCTTGCTATTCTTTGGAACTCTGCATTCAGATGCTTATATCTTTCCTTTTCTCCTTTGCTTTTCACCTCTCTTCTTTTTTGAAAAGAGATCTACAGTTCAGAAAAATCCTCACAGTTCAAACACACATTGTCAAGGGTCAACTCTAGTGAGTTTTTCAAAGAAAAAGTATAGTAGTATGTGATTCTAAATTTTAAGATATGTTATTAATGATCTATGTGCTTTTTAATAAAAGAGTGATATCAGTCATGGGAAGTCAAATACTTTCACAGAACTTTATTGTTACATATCTAAAAAGTAATTGAAAGATGAAGCATGTTTTGAGGGATGGCAGGAAGAAAGCAGTCAAATATTTAAAGTTTGCTGCAAGTTTCCATGGATAAGTTATAGAGTAATTTGATGATTTTGCTTTTTTAGTGCAATTTTTATGTTCTCGAAGTACTCAAGTTGTGACATGTATCATATCACTTCCTTTTACAAGTGAGAAACCTACTGTTATTCACAGCATATTTACTTATTTCCTCAATTTTAGAATACACAGGATGTAGTTACAGAACTGCTTATATGTACCACTATAAAAAACAAACATCTCAGAGGAGAATTGCTGAATTTTTTGAGGAGCCTGTATCAGTTTACATTCCCACCAACAGTGCGCAAGGGCTCCCTTTTTTCCACATCCTTGGCAACACGTTATTTGTTTTCTTTTTGATAAAAGCCATTCTGACAGGTGTGAGGGACTATCTCATTGTGGTTTTGATTTGCTCTTTCCTCATGATTAGTGATGTTGAGCATCTTTTCACGTGTCTGTTGGTCATGTGTATGTCTTTGAAAAAATGTCTATTCGGGTCCTCTGCCTATTTTGTAGTCTAGTTTGTTTTTTGATTTTTAGTTGTATGAGTTCATTGTATGTTTTGGATATTAACTAGTTATCAGATATATCATTTGCAGATATCTTCTGCAATTCAGCAGGCTGCCTTTTTGTTTTGCTGATAGTTTCCTTCATTGTACGAGAGTTTTTTAGTTTTATGTAGTCCTATTTGTTTATTTTTGCTTTTGTTTTCTTTGCTCAAAGATACTTGTCCAAAAAATATTACTAGGACCAATGTCAAAAAAGCATACTGTTTCTTCTAGAAGTTTTATGGTTTCAAATCTTACATTTAAATCTTTAATCCATTTTGAGTATATGTTTGTGTATGGTATGAAAAAATAGTCCAGTTTGATTATTTTGCATGTAATTGTCCAGTTTTTCTAGAACCACTTATTGACAAGGTTGTCTTTTCCTTAGTGTATGTTCTTATCTTCTTTGTTGTAAATTAATTGCCCATGTAAGTGTGGTTTCATTTCTGGGCTATCTATTTTCCATTGATCTCTGTGTCTGTTTTTAGGTCAAACCTATATTGTTTTGATGATTATAGCTTTGTAATATAGATTGAAATCGGGAAGCACAATTCCTCCAACTTTTTCTTTTTTCTCAAGATTGTTTGGGTATTGAGGGTTTTTTGTGTTTCCTTACAAATTTTTTGGATTTTTCTACTTCTGTGAAAATACCATTGGAATTTTGATAGAGATTACATTGAATCTTTATATTATTTTGAATAGTATGGATTATGTTAATTTTACACCCTGCTACCTTACTCAGTTCTTTTATTGTTTGAATTAGTTTTAGCCTTGATTCTCTAGGATTTGTCACATACAGTGTCATATTTTCTGCAAATAGATATAGTTTTGCTTCTTTTCAAATTTTTATTCTTCTATTTGCTTTCTCTCATCTAATTACATTGGCTTTTACTTCCAGTAAAATATTTAATACCAGAGGAGATGATATACATCCTTATCTTTTTCCTGATTTTAGTGTAAATGCACCTGTGCCCAGTCACTAAGTCATGTCAGACTTTTTGTGACCTCAGTGACTGTAGTCTGCCAGGTTCCTCTCTACATGGGATTCTCCAGGCAAGAATACTGCCCACTCCAGTATTCTTACCTGGAGAATCCCATGGGGATTTACTTATATGATAATATGAATATATATATATGACTATATATATATATTATCATGTTAAGAGAGGATCTGTAACTTTGTTTTTATTTTTTCCAGGAATGGATAGTGAATTTTGTTGAAGGCTTTTTCATCATCTGTGAATAGAATCAAGTTTTTTTTTCCCCCCTTAGATCTTAAGGAACTGATCTTGGTTTTCTGGATCAAATCTTAGTTGTTCCTGGTGTAGTATTTTCTTAATGTGTTCACTAATTTTTAAGGTGAGTACTTTTACAATTATAGTCATATGTGATGTTGGTCTTTTTTTTTTTTTTGTACTGTGTTTATCAGTTATTACTTATCATTATTCTTGCTTCATAAAAAGAATTGGGAAGGTTTTCTGGTATTCAGAGTTATAGATTTGTGAAACCATCTGGGCCTGGTGCTTTTTTATCTTTTGATAACTTTATTTCTTCAACAGAAATTGGTCAGTTTAAACTTTGTAGTTCTTATAGACTTAATTTTGGTAAACTATATTTTTCTGGTGTATTAACTATTTCACCTGTATTTTAAAAGTTATTTGTCTAGAAATCTGCAAAGTAGTTTCTTATGATTTAAGCTTTTTTCCTCTGTTTCAATGCTTATTTTCCTCTTTTCACTTATTATTTTTATATTTATGCTTTCTCCTTTATTTATGTTAGTTAGTTGACTCTCTATTTTGTTAATTTAAAAGCAAACGTTTAAATTGATTATTTAGATCTTTTTCTCCATTTTCTATCTTATTAATTCCTGCTTTTATTCTTATTTTCTGCTTTGTGCTTTCTTTGGTTTAGTTTGTTATTCCTTTTCAAGTCTTTGAACTGCTAATTATTTATATTTCTGCCTCATTTCTATTGATAAAAGTGTTTAAGTGTTTAAATTAAATGAATTTTCTTTTAATCACTGCTTCAAATATATCTCATAGATTCCTTCTAGCATGTTATGAAAAATTTCAAACATGAGCAAAATTGAATTTTACAGTGAAGACTCATATATCTACCACCTTGATTGCCGTTTTTTTTTTTAACTTTACAACTTACTCATTTATCTATTTCTCTCTCTATCCATTAATTTATCCTAATTCTTTATGCATTACCAGTTGAAGACATTAGTAGGCTTTCCCCTTAAATCTTTAGCATGCTTATCTATAAGTAGAGTTGAATATTTCTTTATAAATTTTTCCTTTTGAAAACAAAAACAAATTTCTCTTTGAGGCAAAATTTATATACATTGAAATGCACAAATTCTAAGCACATACTTGCTAAGTTCTGATGCATGCATTACCTGCCAACATACATTACTCTTACCTAGAAAATTCCCTCATTTGTTGTTGCTCAGTCACTGAGTCATGTCCAGCTCTTTGTGACTTTATGGACTGCAGCATGCCAGTCCTTCCCTGTCCTTTACCATCTCCTGGAGCTTGCTCAAACTCTAATCCATTGAGTCAGTGATGCCATCCAACCATCTCATCCTCTGTCACCCCCTTCTCCTGTCTTCCATCTTTCCCAGCATGAGTCTTTTCTAAGGTGTGGGCTCTTCGCATCAGGTGGCCAAAGTACTGGAGTTTCAGCTTCAGCATCAGTCCTTCCAATGCATATTCAGGGTTGATTTCCTTTAGGATTGACTGGTTTGATCTTGCAGTCCACAGGAGTCTCAAGAGTCTTCTCCAGTACCACAGTTTGAAAGTGTCAGGTCTTTGGTGCTAAGCCTTCCCTCATAGTTGTTGCCAATTAATTCCTGCTTGCATTCTGCTTAGAGGTAACCACTGTTTCCACTTTTTTCTGCTATAGATTAATTTTTATGAGTGTTAAAAATTTCTATTCAGCATACTTCTGAGATTCAGTCATGTTGTTGTGTGTATCAGTAGTTCAGTTCAGTCGCTCAGTCGTGTCCAACTCTTTGCGACCCCATGAACCGCAGCACACCAGGCCTCCCTGTTCATCACCAACTCCCAGAGTCCACCCAAACCCATGCCCATCGAATAGGTGAGGCCATCCAACCATCTCATCCTCTGTCGTTCCCTTCTTCTCCTGCCCTCAATCTTTCCCAGCATCAGGGTATTTTCCAGTGAGTCAGCTTTTTGCATCAGGTGGCCAAAGTATTGGAGTTTCAGCTTCAACATCAGTCCTCCAATGAATCTTCAGGACTGATTCCTTTAGGATGGACTGGTTGGATCTCCTTGCAGTCCAAGGGACTCTCAAGAGACTTCTCCAATACCACAGTTCAAAAGCATCAATTCTTTGGCACTCAGCTTTCTTTATAGTCCAACTCTCACGTCCATACATGACCACTGGAAAAACCATAGCCTTGATTAGACGGACCTTTGTTGACAAAGTAATGTCTCTTCTTTTTAATATGCTATCTAGGTTGGTCATAACTTTCCTTCCAAGGAGTAAACGTCTTTTAATTTCATGGCTGCAGTCACCATCTGCAGTGATTTTGGAGCCCAGAAAAATAAAGTCAGCCACTGTTTCCACAGTTTCCCCATCTATCTGCCATGAAGTGATGGGACCGGATGCCATGGTCTTCATTTTCTGAATGTTGAGCTTTAAGCTAACTTTTTCACTCTCCTCTTTCACTTTCATCAAGAGGCTCTTTAGTTCTTCACTTTCTGCCATAAGGGTGGTGTCATCTGCATATCTGAGGTGATTGATATTTCTCCCGGCAATTTGATTCCAGCTTGTGTTTCTTCCATCCCAGCATTTCTCACGAGGTGCTCTGCATATAAGTTAAATAAGCAGGGTGACAATATACAGCCTTGATGTACTCCTTTTTCTATTTGGAACCTGTCTGTTGTTCCATGTCCAGTTCTAACTATTGCTTCCTGACCTGCATACAGGTTTCTCAAGAGGCAGGTCAGGTGTTATTGTTGAATGTGAAAGTGAAAGTTGCTCAGTCAGTGTCCAACTCTTTGCAACCCCATGAACTATACAGTCCACAGAATTCTCCAGGTCAGAATACTGGAGTGGGTAGAAGGTTCCCTTCTCCAGGGGACCTTCCCAACCCAGGGATCGAAACTAGGTCTCCCGCATTGTAGACGGAGTCTTTACAAGCTGAGCCACATGGGAAGCCCAAGAATACTGGAGTGGGTAGCCTGTCCCTTCTCCAGCAGATCTTCCTGACCCAGGAATCGAACTGGGGTCTCCTGCATTGCAGGCAGATTCTTTACCAAGTGAGCTATCAGGAAAGCTTTTATTGTTGAATAGTATTCTATTGTATGCATTTATTCCATTTTTCTAGATTTTTATGTAGATGTAGTGATGCAAGTAGCTTTATATAGTAAGCCTAATGCTTTGATTTATGTATCTCTATTTTGTTCTTGTTTATTGCTAAGTAGTGACCATACCACTGTTTATCTATTTTCTTGTTATGATCTCCTAGAGTATTTATGGGTTGGGCTATTATGAATAAAGCTACTATAAACATTTCTTTTATACATCTTTCTTTTAAATATTTAAATTAATTTCTCATAATTGAAAATCTAGTTGTTCAACTTCTGAGTCCTAGAATAGGTACCTGTTTTAGTTTTATAAAAAAATTAGTTTCCCAAATGATTTTCCATGGCTGTATCATTTCTATTCCCACCAAAAATGTACATGAATTCCAGTTACTTACAAACTCACCCATACTTGGTGTGTTAGTCTTATTAATTTTAGCCAAAGCTGTCAACTTGTAGTGCCATTTCATGGTTTTAAATTGTATTTGTAATTTTAGCTTTTTTGTTTGTACCTATGGTACATGTTTTTATTGTGGTAAAAAACACATAAATGATAATTTTAAACATATTTTCAGGGCACATTTTAGTATTGTTAAGTATATGCACATTGTTGTACGGAAGATCCATGGAACTCTTTCATCTTTCGTGACTGCGACTCTATAACTTTGGAACAACTCAGTTTCCCCCTCCTCCCCTCTCCTGGCAGTCACCCTTCTCCTTCTGCTTTGTATCTATGAATTTGATTGTATCAGACAAATCATATATAAATGGGATTATGCTCTGTTTACCTTTTTATAATTTCCTTTTTTCACTTAGCATAATGTCCGAAATTTCATCTATGTTGTGACATAGGACAGAATTTCCATCTTTTTCAAGGCTGAATAATATTCTGTTCTATGTGTATACCACGTTTTCTTTATCTGTCATCTTTTGATGGACATTTAGATTGTTTCCACATCTTGGATATAGTGAATAATGCTGCAGTGAAAATTAGTGTGCAAATACTTCTTCAGTATCCTGCTCTCAGTTCCTTTTGGTTATATAATCTGAAGTGGAAGTGGGATTGCTGGATTCCTATGATAGTTCTGTTTTCAATTTTTGGGGGACCCTCCATACTTTTTTTGATAGTTGCTTGTACCAGTTTACATCTAACCAATAGCACACAAGGATTCCAATCTCTTTACATCCTTGCCAACACTTAAATTTTTTACTTTTTTGATAGTGTCCATCCTAACAAGTTTAACAGAGTATCTTTGTTTTTGATTTTCATTTTGCTGATGATTTAGTAATGTTGAGAATCTTTTTATATGCCTATTGGCCATTCATACCTCTTCTTTGGAGAAATGTTTATTTGAGTCTTTTGACCAATTTTTATCTGGTTGCTTGTTTTTTGTTTGTTTATTTATGAGTTATAGAGGTTAAAAAAAAGGTCTGTATATTAACCCTTTATCTGAGCTATGGTTTGCAAATGTTTTCTACTATTTGATAGATTGTCTTTTCACTGTGCTGTTTCCTGTACAGAAGTTTTAAGGTTTGATGTAGTCCCAGTTATCTTAATTTTTTTTTAAACTTGTGCTTTTGATGTCATATGTAAGCAATATTTGACCATTTCAATGTCACGATGCTTTTCCCCTTTCTTATAGAAGGTTTGTAGTTTCAGACATTAAGCTTAGCTCTTAATCCATTTGAGTTAATATTTATATATGGTGTAAGAAAAGGGTCCACCTTCATTCTTTTGCATGTGAATATACAGTTTTCCCAAAATTTATTGTAAAGGTTGTCATTTTTTTATCATGTAGTCTTGTTACCATTGTTGAAGATCATTTTACCATGTACTCAAGAGTTTATTTTTGGGCTGTCTGTTCTGTTCCATTGGTCTATATGTCTGTCTGTTTGCATATATTGTACTTTGGTTACTGTAGCTTTACAATATATATTGAAATCAGGAAGTATGAGGCCTCCGATCTTGTTCCTTTGTTTTGGCTACTGGAGTCTTTTGAGATTCCATATTAATTTTAGAATTTTTTTTCTGCTTCTGAATTTTGATAGGAATTGTGAATCTGTAGATAGCTTTGGTAGTATATACTCCTGTGACAGTTTAACAATATTAAATCTTTGTAAGCCATGAATATGGGATGTTTAACCCTTTATTTGTCACATTTAATTTCTTTCAGCAGTGTCTTGCAATTTAGAGTGTTTTAGACTTTTGCTTCCTTGGTTAAGTTTATTCGTACATTTTTTTTTTAATGATATTGTACATGGGATTTTTTTTTTTCATTTCCTTTCCAGATTGTTAGTATATAGAAATGCAAATTATTTTTAACTGTTAATTCTGAATTCATTAGTTCTAATTTTCTTGGGGGGGATATGTGTGTGTGTATGTGTATAATCTTAGGATTTTCTGCATATTAGATCATGTCATCTGTAAACAGGTATCTTTCCAGTGGGGATGCTATTTGTTTATTTAGTGTTTTTCATGTCTAGTTGCTCTGGCTGAGAATTCCAGTACTGTGTTGAGTGTGGGGGTACTTGTCTTGTTCCTGAACTCAGAGGAAAAACTTTCAGTTTTTCACTGTTGAGTATGATGTTAGCTCTGGGTCTTTCATATATAACCTTTATTATTTTGGAATACTTTCCTTCTATTGCTAATTTGTTGGCTTTTTATTATGAAAGGTGTTGAATTTTATGAAAAGATGTTTTTCTTCATCAGCTGAGATGATCATGTGGTTTTTGTTCTCTATTTCTGTTAATGTAGTATGATTTTTCCATATTTTGGGCTTCCCATATAGCTTAGCTGGTAAAGAATCCGCCTGCAATGCAGGAGAACCTGGTTCAATTCCTGAGTCGGAAAGATGTGCTGGAGAAGGGATAGGCTACCCAGTTCAATATTCTGTATTTTCCATATTTAAGATTCCTTTCATTCAAGGGATAAATCCTGTTTGGTTATGTTGTATAAGTGTTTCAGTGTACTGCTGAATTTCGTTTGATAGTGTTTTGTTGATTTTCCTTGCATTCATGTTATTCACAGATATTCATCTGTATTTTTATTTTCTTGTGGTATCTTTGCATGGTTTCAGTATCAGGGTTATAATACTGGCTTATAACGTGAGTTTGGAAGTGTATCCTCTTCTTCAGTTGTTTGAGAGGAATTGACATTAATTGTTATTTAAATGGCTGATAGAATTCTCCAGTGAAGCCGTCTGGTCCTGGGCTTTTATTTGTTGGAAAGTTTTTAGTTACTGATTTAGCATTCTCCTTGCTTGTTCAGATTTCCTCTTTCTTCATAATTTAATCTTGTTAAATTGTATATTTCTAGGAATTTATCCTTTTTTTTCTATTATTTAATTTGTTGGCATATAATTGTTCATCAGTTCAGTTCAGTTGCTCAGTCGTGTCTGACTCTTTGCGACCCCATGGACTGCTGCATGATAGGCCTCCCTGTCCATCACCAACTCCCGGAGTTCACTCAAACCCGTGTCCATTGAGTCGGTGATGCCATCCAACCATCTCATCCTCTGTCATCCCCTTCTCCTCCTGCCTTCAGTCTTTCCCAGCATCAGGGTCTTTTCTAGTGAGTCAGTTCTTCGCATCAGGTGGCCAGAGTATTGGAGTTTCAGCTTCAGCATCAGTCCTTCCAATGAATATTCAGGACTGATTTCTTTTAAGATGGACAGTTGAATCTCCTTGCTGTCCAAGGGTCTCTCAAGAGCCTTCTCCAACACCACCGTTCGAAAGCATCAGTTCTTCAGTGCTCAACTTTCTTAATAGTCCAACTCTCACATCCATACATGACTACTGGAAAAATCATAGCTTTGACTAGATGGACCTTTGTTGCCAAAGTAATGTTGTTCATAGTTGTTCATAGTAGTCTTATAATCTTTTCATTTCTTTTATTTTCTTTTTCTGGTTCTCTGAGATGTAAAGGTAAGTTATTGGTTTGAGATTTTTGGCCTTTTTTTTTAAACGTAGTTGCATGCGTGCCAAGTTGGTTCAGTCGTGTCTGATTCTTTGCCACCCTATGGACTGTAGCCCACCGGGTTCCTCTGTCCATGGCTATTCTCCAGGCAAGAATTCTGTAGTGGATTGCCATTCCCTTCTCTAGGCGATCTTACCGACCCAGGGATTGAACCTGTGTCTCATGTCCTCTGTATTGGCAAGTGAGTTCTTTACCATTAGCGCCACCTGGGAAGCCTTTAACATAGGTGTTTCCTGCTATAAACTACCCTCTTAGGACAGCTTTTGTTGCAGCCCATGAGTTTTTGTATGTTTTCATTTTCATTTGTCTCAAGATATTTTCTAATTTCCCTTGTGATTTCTTCTTTGACACATTGGTTTTTTCAAGACTGTGTTTGATTTTTACATATTTATGAATTTTCAAGGTTTTCTGCTGCTGTTATTTTATTCAGGCTTCTTTTTATTATGAACAGATACTTCATATACTTTCAGTGTTTTAAAATTTGTTAAAACTTTGTCACCTAACATGCGTAATCTGTCATGAAGAATGTTTCATGTATGCTTGAGAAGGATGTATATTCTATTGCTACTGAGTAGAGTGCTCTATATATGTCTGTAAGGTACAGTAGAATCTGCCTGCAATGCAGGAGACCTGGGTTAGATCCCTGGATTGGGAAGATCCCCTGGAGAAGGGAAAGGCTACCCACTCCGGTATTCTGGCCTGGAGAATTCCTTGGACTATGTAGTCCATGGGGTCACCAAGAGTCAGACACAACTGAGTGACTTTCACTTTCACTTTTAAGGTGCAGTTGGTCTACAGTGTTGCTCAAGTCCTCTGTTTTCTTATGTCTTATATCTGGTTTTTCTGTTATTGAAAGTCGCTTATTGAAATCTACTGTTATTGTATTACTTTCTATTTTTCACTTAAGTTCTGTCATTGTTTCATATATTTAAGTATTCTATTATTAAGTATGTATGTATGTTTAGAACTATTGTACCTTTCTAGTGAATTGCCCCTTTTACTATTACATAATCTTTTTTTGCCTCTTGTACATTTTTTCACTTAAAGGAAATTTTGTCTGATATAAATAGGTCCACCCCTACTCTCTTTTGAATATTCTTTGCATGGACTATTTTTTCGATCTATTCACTTTAAGCTGATTTTTGTCTTTATACCTAAAGTAAGTCTCTTGTAGGCAGCGTGTAAGTGTGTGTAAAGTGTATTAGTTTCTCAGTTGTGTTCAACTCTTTTTGACCCCATGGGACTGTACCCCGCCAGGCTCCTCTGTCCTTGGAAATCTCTAAGCCGGAGTACTTGAGTAGGTAGCCATTCCTTTCTCCTGTCAAAAGACACTGATTCTTTGTTTCCCTTGATCAAGTCTGCTGTTGAGCTCCTCTAGTGAATTTTTTCAGTGTAGTTATTGTATTCCTCAGTTCCAGCATTTCTGTTCTTTTCCTTTTCTATAATCTCTATCTCTTTGTTGGTATTTTCATTTTATTCATTTTTCTTATTTCATTTAGTTGGACATCTGTGTATATTACTGACCTTCGTTAAGACAGTTATTTTGAATTCTTGTTAGGTAACTCAGATCTCACTTTGTTTTGGATTGGTTTCTGTAGTGTATTTTTTTTACTTTGATTGGGTTGTGATTGCTCCTTTTTTCATGTGCTTCATAATATTTTGCTGAGTTTTATATGTTTGAAAAAACTGCTACATCATCTGGTCTTCAGGGGCTGGCTTTGTACAGGGGAATACCTTTACCAAACAGTCCAACTACAGATTTTGGGGACCTCTGGAACCTTTTTCTGTAGGTTGTACCTTCTCTAGACTTGTGCATGTAATTATCCATTTGAAGGTTGCTGACTTTTCTTTTTCTGGAGCTTTTAATCTCTTGCTTTTTGCTATATGTCTGTAGTAATTCAGGTTCTCTGGTGCTAAAGCAACAAGCAGTCCCACTCTCCTTTGTTGTCAGTAGCCCCCAAGGATTGAAAGTATGCCTACTTCACATCAGCAGTCTGAATCAGGCAAGTCATATATACCTTTCCTTTAGGCAAGTATCTGAAAATCTGGTACAATGGATCCTTGTTCCTGCTTTCTCTCTCCTTCCCAAGGTAGAAAATTTGAGTTAGGCAGTTTATTGTGGTTGCTTTGAGATAAGTTGACCACTTTTTGCTGTACTAAAAGTCCTCTGGCTCTCCAGCAAGCCACTGCCCCTCTCTTGCTTTCAGCAGCCTTCAGTCATCCAAACTATAGTGCTTTATTAGCATTCAAAATCAGCGAAGAGAAACCAACCCCTTGAGTAAGTAGCCCTTTGAAAAAATGGAATGCTGGATGCATGTCCCATTTTTCTTTGCTCCCATCCTCCAAAGGAGAATCACCAGCCAGTCTGAGCTGTGCCAGCTCTGTGGGGGGAGGATTGTGGGTAAAGTGATGGCACTTTTTACCTGCTCAGTGTAGCTATTCTTAATTTTATGTTCATTAGATATACCATGTCTTTATTGGTTTCTGGAGTTCTCATTAAAAGACTATTTTGATCTGTATATTGTTTGGTGTACAGCAGAGGTTTATCATGCACAGTTATATCATGCGTAATTACATGCACAAGTCTAGAGAAGGTACAACCTACAGAAAAAGGTTCCAGAGGTCCCCCAAATCTGCAGATAGACAAAGCCAGTTCCTAAAGACTAGATGATGTAGCAGTTTTTTCAAATATATACAGATCTGTTTGATCTGTATATCGTTGTTGTCTTTCTAGGGCAAACAGGGGCTGGGACTTTCTATTTTGCTATCTTGCTGACATCATTCTCAAATTATTTTTTTGTGTAGTGTATGAAATATGGGTTAATCTTTTCCCCTGTTTGATAGTCTAGCTAGCACCATTTAAAAAAAAGAAAGTTTCATTTTCCTACAGAGTAATCCTGGTGCTTTGTCAAATACCCAGTTAATTATATGAAGGTGATTTTGTTGGTTGGTTCAGTGGTCTGTTTGGTTTTATTGATCAATTTTTACTCCCATACCAACTTGAATATTGTAAAATGTAGTAAGTCTTGAAATTAGATATTATTTTTTTGTATTTCTATATGAGTTTTATAATTTGACAATTTCTTCACATTATCCTATTGGGATTTTTACTGCTGCTGCTGCTAAGTCGCTTCAGTTGTGTCTGACTCTGTGCGACCCCATAGACGGCAGCCCACCAGGCTCCCCCGTCCCTGGGATTCTCCAGGCAAGAACACTGGAGTGGGTTGCCATTTCCTTCTCCAGTGCATGAAAGTGAAAAGTGAAAGTGAAGTCGCTCAGTCGTGTGCGACTCTTAGCGACCCTGTGGACTGCAGCCCACCAGGCTCCTCCATCCATGGGATTTTCCAGGCAAGAGTACTGGAGTGGGGTGCCATTGCCTTCTCCGGGGATTTTTACTGGGAGATAAGTAAATAGAAAAGGAGAATTGATATCATAACACTCTATAAGCATATCTGTCCATTTTGGGGGACTTACACTTTATTTCTTCTAACAGTGTTTTGTAGTTTAGGTGTAGCAGTCTTGCACATGTTTTATTTATTTTAAAACTTTTTGATCTTACTTAAAAGGAATTATTTTAAAATTTCACTTTGGAATAACTTCCTGCCAATATATAGAATGTAATTGACTGTGTGCTATACATTTTGAATACTATGTGTTCTATATACACTGTGTATATTTCTTTCAAATCTGTCACCTTGCTGGTTCTTGCTAGTTCTGGTAAATATGTTGAGTATGCCTTAGGATTTTCCGTGAAAGCAGTCATTGGGATGGCTTTAAGCTCTCTGCCATTTATTCAGTTTTCTTGGCTCATTGCATTGTTTGGGATTTCCAGTTCAATATTGAAGAAGAGTGGTGAGAGTAGGCATGCTTGACATCTCCCCTATCTTAGGAGGAAAGGATTCAGTCTTTTACCTTTAAACTTGATGTTAGCTTCTGGGTTTTTTGTACCATCCTTTATAAAATTGAGGAAAAGCCTTTTATATTTCTTGTTTGCTGAGGATGTTTTTAGCAACAGTGGGTGTTGATTTCTGTCAAATGCTTTTTCTCATCTACTGGGATGATTATGGTTTATTTTCTGATATATTTTCATCTTTGTTTTTAATCATCTCTTGATGTGTTTTCTAACTGTATAGTCACCTTTATGTACTGAAGATTCCACAGTCAACTTGATCTTTTTAAAATTACCTCACATGGAGCTAAAATAGTGCTATATATCACACCATATCTGAAAACCTTCTGAGTGTAGCTTGTGTTCAAGATGTTTACAGATTTAGTTGTGAACCATGTATTCCCAGACAAATATTTTCTGGTGTTACCGACTTTCTCGGCTCCTTACATGAATTTTTTTTTCTTTTTAATTGTCTTTTTTTTTAAGTTAATTTTTATTGGAGTATAAATGATTTACAATGTTGTATTAGTTTCTGCTGTACAGCAGAGTACATCAGTTATATATGTATACATATATCCACTTATTGCAGAGTATGGAGTAGAGTTCCCTGTACTATACAGTAGGTTCTTATTAATTATCTATTTTGAATATAGCAGTGAATCTTTTTCTTAATGGAGATGGATTTTGATTTTTATTCAAGAAGTCAGATTGAAGATTTTTTTATGTAACGTAATTATTGACTCAGATGATTTCTTAAATTGTGGATTTTCTTAGTTCATATGTATGAACATTATATATGTTCTCAGTAAGAACTTATAACAATAGCAATAGTTCCAGAATTCACTTATTGACGTTAGTTTTTTCTGTAGTAATTATAAATCTGCTTGTCAAATTGCTAGTATTTGTCTCATTTACATAGCAGTTATTGTATATGTACTGTTGCTATATTTTACAAACACAAGGAATGGCTTTTGAAATCATCCATTTCATTAGCGAATAGTTTTGTTTCATTTCCTTTTTTTCTCCTTTAAACAGCATCTATGGAGAAGGGAATGGCAATCCACTCCAGTATTCTTGCCTGGAGAATCCCATGGACAGAGGAGCCTGGTGGGCTGCAAAGAGCCTGGGGTTGCAAAGAGTCAGACGCGACTGAGCGACTAACACACACACACACACAAACAGCATCTATGTATATAGATAATGACATATTCTTCTATCTGCAAAGCTGGGAGAGTTAGCATAAATTTGAAGAAATAAGTGAATTCTAAAATGTGCTTTTTATTTTTCATAATATGTAATGTCTTAATTGTCCTATCTGTGTGTTTCTTTTCACTTCAGTGCTATATAGGTTTCTACGTGCACAAAGCATTTAGATTGGGATGGTAAGACAAGCACACGCGTGTGTGCACATACACATACCCTCACATATGCATGCATACGCTCACATAGAGGAGACAAACACTGAATGAGACAGTTTAAATCTGCTAATTGTATCCTGTAAACTACAGGCTTGAGGGGTGTTAGGGAAGAGGTGATTATTGTGTATTAGAGAAAATTACAAAAATTTTCATTAAGAATATGGTATCACATGTAGATAAAGTAAGAAATATTTATTAGTTGGAAAGAGTATGTAACATTTCTGAAAATGCATTTATCTAATAAAATAGTGTATTGAAAGTACTGTGTAAACTATAAAGGCCAGAAAAGATGTTATGGTTTTAAAAATTATTTTAATTATTATTTTAATATACTGTATACTACCATATACCTGTGAGTTTGCTACTCTTCTATCATATTTTATGAGTTTAAGAGATTTAAAAATTATATTTAATTCTCATCTTCTCCAGGCCTTGATTATCTGTTTAGAGAACAAAGGGTAGCATTTTTGATGTTCTTTTTCTGGTGTCCTTTTTTGGGTATTAAGGTAAAAGATTGTATTTTATTATAACAATGGAACAATTCATGTTATTTCTTCAACTTGAATAATGTTGAAATTTAAAAAATTAAAAATTAGATTAGCCTCTTATGTGAATACTTCATATAAAAGTCATCTAACAAATGATCCTTGCTCATATAAATGAAATCTTAGGAGTAAGTATCTGGGAATCACACATAATTCTTTACAGGGTGATCTGTCGTTTTCTTACTTTTGTAATATTTTCCTCCTTCTTATACACTACATGCATAGCGTTGCTCTACTGAATTATACTGGTATTTTTCTAATCAGTGTATGAAATCAGAGCTCCTTTAGAATTCATTTATTTGTAATTTTTGATTTTCCATGAATCAAAAGAAATCATTGATGATGCCTTTAGAAAAACTGTTGGCGTAAGTGCAGTATGCTAGGTTATTCTAGATCTGACTTAAATGTGAATTCTGTAATTGGGAATCCTATAGTTTTAAAAATGTAAGAATTTGGCTTCTGGAATGCATAGTGTCTAGAAGCTAGATGAGTTTAGTTGACAATGTTTTAGGAAAATATATGTGTTTTACATTTATTCTTTCCCATTTCTACTTTGATTTTTTTTGTTAAGCATATTAAATATCTCTTTCATATGCAAATATATGAAAAACGAATTCATTGATTAAAATTTAAACTGGCCATGAAACAGTTGTTAAACTTTAAGTTAGGGAGCACTTTAATAAAAACATTTTAACATATTATGAAAATTAAGAAGTAACTCAAATATTGAGAGTTGATTTTGCATTTTTATTTTATTCTTTTATTAACCCATTGATCTTTGTTTTGTCTTATATCTGAAAATAAGAACAGAATGTGTACTTATAGAGCAATTATTTTATTGAGGACATGTCTTAAAAGTCAAGATGTGAAGCTGCTTGGTAATGCTATAAATTTAAAACTGTCCTACAGCAAGACAGTACGATGCAAATATGACTTAATAAGATCACAAACTGAATTTCAGTGAAACAACCAAGATTTACATTAAATTAGGAATTTTAAAACTGATTTAGTTTGTTTTACTGAGCATTTGCTTAATAACATTTTGCCTTCTTGCAATCTTTTTAAAGACAATAATTCGTCTGTGAAATGCAGGCACATCCTCAGTAGAAAAATTGAAAGCAACAGCTCACTTTCTGAAACCACACATACAGCGATATAAAGAAATATTTCAGCTCTACAAAATTTAATAAATCATCCCATTTCCTAATTTGATCATATTAGATGCTGATGTGGAAGAAGCATTTCAAATACCATCTCCTCATTAATATACATCAGTCTGGGGAATAGAATGGAATACTTATGCAGAGATGTCACAGTTACTGTTTCTTAGTTTACTAAGTGGAACAGGTTGATGTGATACTGGGTGCTATTTGTCAATGTCTTGTTAAAATGGTTTGGGTCGAGTTATGGAGTCCAGAAAGACGGCGGCTGATAAATCAAAAGTGGATTGAGTGGACAGGAGGCAGTGATTGATACTGTGACAGGATATGAGGAAAGGAACCTTGATACAAGCATGCATGATATTGAATATGAGAAGGAAAATGGCCCTTGAGTATGGATATTATTCACAGAAATGAGAATAATAACATCAGCCTGAAAATACTGCTGGGTGAAGATTAGGATAGTCCTTATTAGAGCATAATACATTGTTAGAATGGTGGGGGTGAAATTATGTAAAAATTTATGTGAAAAGAATATTTTGACTTATGTCTGAAGACTCTTTAATGGTTATTTATTGGTTAAAGTAGTTTAGCCTTTTTTTTTCAGTCCTACTTTTAAACCATTTGTTTATAAACATCCTGACTCCCAGTAAAATTAAAACATTTTTTTCGTTAGGTTATTTTAAAGAACATGCCCCTTCACATCCCGGTTTTATAATATGTATTTAGATACTGAACTTGTATGCATAAATAGTATTTTTTAACCCATTGGATTTGACTTATAAAATTATATTGTTAATTTTAAGTAAAAATCTACAATGCAAGGTTTTCATCATATTTTAGGTTAGTCATTTTGAATGGAAAATGGAAGATTCCTGACAGATGAGCCGTTTCAAAAAGATCAAGGCTGTATGTACTGAATTTATATTAGTGAATTATCAGTGAAAAACTAGTTTTTGGAAAGTTCTTGGTGGGAATCTTTCGATTAGTCTCACATTCTGAGCAGGAAGAACATTTCTTGCTTCCTCCCTGGAAGAGTTCTGTATCTAACACTGGCAGAGTAAGAGGTTCTTTGGAAAGTTATTCAGTTACTACTTTTATAATTATATAATATATGAGAGAAAGAGATATGGAGTTACCAAATAGCTGTAATTATAGTATTTTATTCTTATATAAAATGTATTTTTCTTCCTCTTAAGAACTGACACTTTGTGACACATTTTTAAAGTATGTAATAGAAAACATTTGAAATAAGGCATTGCTAAACATTCATGTGACTCAAACCAGTAGTGATGAATTTATTGATAATTTTTTTCTAGCCCCTTTAAAACATTCTGATAAATATTTATGTATTCTGGATTCCTTAAAACTAATTTAGTTGGGTGAAAATTGTTATTTTTGGTTTTATTACCTCAATTATTTGATAAACCAACATCATAGTGTCAGCTAAATAACATACTATGGAATTTGGTATAATTTTTTAACTACACTGTTTATTGCCACATGCTTTATGGGGCTCAGAGTGTGATTCTGAATATTTGAAGAGGAAAAAGTAATTTCTAAATTATAGAATACTTTTAAAAAATAATTTTTAGTTTCACCTCTGATTCATTATTTATATAGCAGCCAAAATGCAAATCTGATAGTTCCTCCCTTATTTCAGTGGTTTAGAATATAGTCCAAAGTGTTGATGAAGACTGAAGTCCTTCTGTGATCTGGTTCCCCCTGTCTTTTCAGTCACATCTTTCTAATCCCAGTTAGAATTTCTCTACAGTTCCTTTTTTATCTCTCAGGGCCCTTGAACATGTGGTTGCTTCTTTTTGTAATGTTCTTTACTCTCTCTCATCATTTATTCATCTTTGAGGTCTTGACTTAAAGACATTTCCCTGGATGGACTTCTCTGTCTACCCAGACATGGATATATTTTCCTATCATATGTGGCACTCATGGCTCATAGCCTAGGATTCAGCACTAAAAGCTGATCTTACTGTTATAGAAGGCTGAAATTACTGTTATAGAAACATGGGTATGTACTTAGTCTTATTAATTCCAAACTTATGGGTTGAGTTTTAAGTATAATAATAATCACTGCTCACTTGATTCTTATTTCTGTAATGAAGAAACTAATCTGAAATTACATGCAATAACATTAAAAACAAATTGGAGGGACTTCTTTGGTGGTCCATTGGTTAAGACTCCATGCTTCCATGTGGAGTGGAAGGGGTCATGGGTTTGATCCCTGGTTGGGGAACTCAGATCCTGCCTGCTGCATGTGGTATGGCCCAAAAAACAAACAAACAAACAAAAAAACAAATTAGAAATAACATAGAAAAAATTATGGATCAACCTTATCTCAGTGTCCTTGTCTTTAAAATGAGTATTGAATTCATTCTGGCTATAATTCTATTTCTAAATTGTTTGAGGATAATTTTTATGATAGTCATTTAAGCAAAAATTAATTTTAAATAATTTTTCACTTTTGAGTTTTTAAAAGAAAACTAGGGAGGGTACCTGTTATTTTGCCATGTTATCATGCTCCAAAAGAATAATTAGTAATTAAGACACTTCAAAGAATTAAACATCTACTCACATTGACATTGCCTATTTGCTTCTCTACAGAACTCTCCTTTGCTCTAGTATCCTACAGAGCTTTTATTCTTTGTGTTGAGAATGTCCTTCTTATGTAAGTTTTTGTTTATCTGATTTATAACTTTCAGAAGTGGATATGAGGTGCTGGAGAGCTATGGATGCAGAATTTTTAGGGTTAAAAGTTTCTTTTAGATGAGGAGACTGAGACTAGAGAAGTTAATTCCAAGGTAAATCAGGTATTGGCAGCAGAAATAATTCCCTAAGTGTACGGTGATTTGATGACTTCTCATTTCATAGGGTGTTATTTTCCTTATTCATTTTTTAAATAGGCATAGATCAGGTAGGATCAATAGAAGCAGTGAGAAAATTCTGGAGGAGCAAAGCTGGGTAACCTTGTTCTTGGACAGACAGTCTGAAAATGAGCTGTCTGCTTGGGGATAATAAAATAAATGTAAAATAAATGCTTATATAAGTACAAGAGTTTATCTGTTTTTAAAAGTCTGCTCTGTTCCTTAAGCATACAATTAAATAAATGTATGTTTTTATTGTTTATTTACCATAGGTTGTGCATATTTATAAATATTTATATTTATTTATAGAATCATGCAAAATAAAGATGAAGTGCAGACTGTGGGTCTAACCATGAATGCAGTAAGCTTTTATTCAGGTCACTGTTTTTATTAGTATGCCCTTGACTGGAACCTTCAGCAGTTTTACATTGACATTCAAAACAGATGGACTTTTAATTATTAATCCTATGGAATTAATGAGCTCATTTTAAGAAAAGGGTACTCTCCCTGTGCCCCACTGCCCACTTCTTTGTCAAATTGCTTTTTAATTAGGATTTTCTAGGTTTATAGCATTTAATCCAAAATAGGCAAAAGGTGATCTGTTAAGTATGTCATGAAATCTCCAAATTTTTTAATAGACGATTCAGTGACATAGTTGATAAAAAATTTTTTGTGGCTTTGTAGTATTAGTCTGATTAAATAAATGAATGCTGTCCTTTTTGATCTTTTGCTTTAAGATGGTACCCTTCCAGTTTTCAGATTATTTTAAATTAGTTTTAATACTTTCACATCAAAATATGTTGTTTAGGTCCAAAAGAAGTATAGTAAATATTAATTAGTTGACTTAACCTTCAATAATTAATAGATAAAGAATATATAAATTTTTAGCTGGTATAAGAACTGTATTTTCTAATGACAAAGGAGATGATGTTTTCATAGACATTTCTTCTCAGCTTAACTGCAAAGCAATTTTAGTTCTTTTGTTTTTGACTCACATGGAACACTTTGCTGTCCATCTAAAATTGGGGTACAGATTTCTGCCCAGGGTGGCAGCTGCATTGTGAGGAACTCTTCCTGGAGAGTTCTGAATTGACGGAATGTTGGCTAAGGTATGGCTCCTTTTCTGTTTTTGACCAAGTTTCACTGTTGTGAAGAGTAGGGTCATGACTCTAAACAAGCTGAGTGAAAGAGTTGTTCGTTTAGATTTTCTTTTGTTCCTCTTCACAGGTATAGATCACTAGAAATTGGCCATACTTCTTTATGTAATATTTACCAGTGTATCAAATTAGAGTCATTTAATCCATGCTTTAGGATGAGATGATTTCATTATCTCAATTGCTGAATTTCTTGCTATTTCTTGACCCTTGTTCACAGAGGAAAATCTGGAGAATACTATATAGGGAGAGCTTTGTTGCCTGGGCAGAGCCCAGATCAGAATTTACCATGGTAGCTTGCCATAGGCACTACTGTTGGGTATAACTAACTGCCAGCATGTTTTACTGGGTGACTCCTTGGATGCTGGCAGACACTTAATGTAGTCCATGTTCTAGAGAAGCTTACTGTCATATAAAATTTGCTTTTTTATTTTTCTTTATATTTTTGTTTATTTATTCTTTTATATCCTTATGGTAAAAGCAAAGATAGAAACCTGTGTAGGTGGATAAGGATAATTTATTGAGAATGAAATTTGTTATTTCTCCTTGCTCCTTCCTATAAAACTGCAAAACTGTGGAGTCTTGCCAAAAAAATTATATAATTATTATTTATTGTCAGAGTAATTTAAAAGTAGATAAATTGTTATATGTTTTTATAATGTTGTTGATTGTAAGTATAGGAATAATTAATTATGTGCTTTTTTTGTTTTCCTCTGTATTTCACTCAATTGTTTGATGAGGAAGGATATAGATTATATATTTATAAATCTGGTTTTTAAAAGGTCATTGTGTGCTCAGTTGCTCAGTCATGTCTGACTCTTGTAGCATCATGGACTGTAGTCTGCCAGGCTCTTCTGCCCATGGAATTTTTCAGGCAAGAATACTGGAGAAGGGTACCGTTTCCTTCTTGAGGGTATCTTCCTGACCCACAGATTGAACCTACATCTCTTGTGTCTCTTGCATGGTAGGTGAATCCTTTACCAATAGTGCCACTTGGAATTACATTTATTTCATAGAATCAGTGCTTAATATTTGAGTTGACATTTGTGTGAGGTATAAAATAATGGTCCAATTTCACTCCTTTTCATGTGGCTGATCTTCCCAATACGATTTCTAGAAGAGACTGTCCTTTCCCCATTGTGTATTCATGACTCTTGTCATAAATTAATTGACTATATACGTTTGGGTTTATTTGGGGGCTCTCTGTTTTGTTCTGTTGATCTTTATGTCTGTTTTTATGCCAGTAACAAACTGCTTTGATGACTGTAGCATTGTAATCAGTTCAGTTCAGTCGCTCAGTCATGTCTGACTCTTTGCAGCCCCATGGACTGCATCCCCAGGGATGCCAGGCCTCCCTGTCCATCACCAACTCCCAGAGTTTACCCAACTCATGTCTGTTGAGTCAGTGATGCCATCCAACCATCTCATCCTCTGTCGTCCCCTTTTCCTGCTTTCAATCTTTCCCAGCATCAGGGTCTTTTCAAATGAGTCAACTCTTCGGATTAGATGCCGAAGTATTGGGGTTGCAGCTTCAGCATCAGTCCTTCCAATGAATCTTCAGGACTGATTCCTTTAGGATGGACTGGTTGGATCTCCTTACAGTCCAAGGGACTCTCAAGAGTCTTGTCCAAAACCACAGTTCAAAAGCATCAACTCTTCAGCACTCAGCTTTATTTATAGTCCAACTCTCACATCCATACATGACTAATGGAACAACCAAAGCTTGGACTGGATGGACCTTTGTTGGCAAAGTAATGTCTCTGCTTTTTAATATGCTGTTTAGGTTGATCTTAACTTTTCTTCCAAGGAGCAAGCGTCTTTTAATTTCATGCCTGCAGTCATCATCTGCAGTGATTTAAGAGCTCCCCAAAATAAAGTCTGTCACTGTTTCCATTGTTTCCCCATCTTTTTGCCATGAAGTGATGGGACCAGGTGCCATGATCTTAGTTTTCTGAGTGTTGAGTTTTAAGCCAAGTTTTACACTATTCCCTTTCACTTTCATCAAGAGGCTCTTTAGTTCTTCTTTACTTTATGCCATAAGGATGGTGTCATCTGCATATCCGAGGTTACTGATATTTCTCCCGGCAGTCTTGATTCCAGCTTGTGCTTCATCCAGTCCACCATTTCTCATGATGTATTCTGCATATAAGTTAAACAAGCAGGGTGACAATATACAGTCTTGACGTACTCCTTTCCCAATTTGGAACCAGTCTGTTGTTCCATGTCCAGTTCTAACTGTTGCTTCTTCACCTGCATACAGATTTCTCAAGAGGCAGGCAGGTGGTCTGGTATTCCCATCTCTTGGAGAATTTCCCACAGTTTGTTGTGATCCACACAGTCAAAGGCTTTGGCATAGTCAATAAAGCAGAAGCAGATGTTTTTCTGGAACTCTTGCGTTTTTGGTGATCCAGTGGATATTGGCAATTTGATCTCTGGTTCTTCTGCCTTTTCTAAATCCAACTTGAACATCTGGAAATTCATGGTTCACATATTGTTGAAATATGTGGAGAATTTTGAGCATTCCTTTACTAGCGTGTGAGATGAGTGCAATTGTGCAGTAGTTTGAGCATTCTTTGCATTGGCTTTCTTTGGGATTGGAATGAAAACGGACCTTTTCCAGTCCTGTGGCCACTGTTGAGTTTTCCAAATTTGCTGGCATATTGAGGGCAGCACTTTCACAGCATCATCTTTAAGGATTTGAAATAGCTCAACTGGAATTCCATCACCTCCACTAGCTTTGTTTGTGGTGATGCTTTCTAAGGCCCACTTGACTTCAAATCCAGGATGTCTGGCTCTAGGTTAGTGATAATCACCATCATGATTATCTGGGTCATGAAGATCTTTTTGTATAGTTCTTCTGTGTATTCATTCTTGCTACCTCCTCTTAATATCTTCTGCATCTGTTAGGTCCATACCATTTCTGTCATTTATTGAGCCCATCTTTGCATTAAATGTTTAGTATCTCTAATTTTCTTGAAGAGATCTCTAGCCTTTTCCATTCTACTGTTTTCCTCTGCTTCTATACATTGATTACCGAGAAAGGCTTTCTTATCTCTCCTTGCTATTCTTTGGAACTCTGCATTCAAATAGGTATATTTGCCTTTTCTCCATTGCTTTTAGGTTCTCTTTTTTTCACTGCTATTTGTAAGGCCTCCTCAGACAACCATTTAGCCTTTTTGCATTTCTTTTCCTTGGGGATGGTCTTGATCATTGCCTCCTATACAATGTCAGGAAACTCCATCCGTAGTTCTTCAGGAACTCTATCAGATCTAATTCCTTGAATCTATTTCTCACTTCCACAGTATAATCATAAAGGGTTTGATTTAGGTCATACCTGAATGGTCTGGTGGTTTTCCCTACTTTCTTCAATTTAAGTCTGGATTTGTAAATAAGGAGTTCATGATATCAGCCACAGTCAGCTCTTGGTCTTGTTTTTGCTGACTGTATACAGTTTCTCCATCTTTGGCTGCAAAGAATATAATCAATCTGATTTTGGTATTGACCATCTCATGATGTCCATGTGTAGTATACTCTTGTGTTGTTAGTAGAGGGTGTTTGCTATGACCAGTGCGTTTTCTTGGCAAAACTCTATTAGCCTTTGCCCTGCTTTATTCTGTATCCAAGGCCAAATTTCCTGTTACGCCAGGTATTTCTTGACTTCCTACTTTTGCATTCCAATCCCCTGTAATGCAAAGGACATCTTTTTGGGGTGTTAGTTCTAGAAGGTCTTGTAGATCTTCATAGATCCATTCAACTTTAACTTCTTAAGCATTACTAGTTGGGGCATAGACTTGGATTACTGTGATAGTGAATGGTTTGCCTTGTAAATGAACAGAGATCATTCTATCATTATTTAGAACACATCAAAGAACTGCATTTTGGACTCTTGTTGACTATGATGGCTACTCCATTTATTCTAAGAGATTCTTGCCCATAGTATTAGATATAATGGTCATCTGAGTTGAATTCACCCATTCCAGTCCATTTTAGTTTGCTGATTCCTAAAATGTTGATGTTCACTTTTGTCATCTCCTGTTTGACCACTTCCAATTTGCCTTGATCATGGACCTGATATTTCAGGTTCCTATGCAATATTGCTCTTTACAGCATTGGATTTTACTTCCATCGCCAGTTACATCCACAACTGGATGTTGTTTTTGCTTTGGCTCCGTCTCTTCATTCTTTCTGCAGTTATTTCTCCACTGATCTCCAGTAGCATGTTGGGCACCTACCAACCTGAGGAGTTCATCTTTCAGTGTCCTATCTTTTTGCCTTTTCATACTGTTTATGGGGTTCTCAAGGCAAGAATACTGAAGTGGTTTGCCATTCCCTTCTCCAGTGGACCACATTCTGTCAGACCTCTCCACCATGACCCATCTGTCTTGGGTTGCCCTATGTGGCATGGCTCATAGTTTCATTGAGTTAGACAAGCTGTGGTCTGTGTGATCAGATTGGTTAGTTTTCTGTGATTGTGGTTTTTGTTCTTTCTGCCCTCTGATGGATAAGGATAAGAGGCTTATGGAAGCCTTCTGATGGGAGAGACTTACTGGGTCTTGTTCTGATGGGCATGGCCATGCTCAGTAAATATTTAATCCAATTTTCTGTTGAAGGGCAGGGCTGTGTTCCCTCCCTGTTATTTGACCTGAGGCCAAACCATGGTGGAGATAATTAAGATAATTTGCCAACAAAGGTCTGTCTAGTCATGGCTATGATTTTTCCAGTAGTCATGTATGGATGTGAGAGTTGGACTATAAAGAAACCTGAGTGTGGAAAAATTGATGGTTTTGAACTATGGTGTTGGAGAAGACTCTTGAGAGTCCCTTGGAGTGTAAGGAGATCCAACCAGTCCATCCTAAAGGAAATCAGTTCTGAGTGTTTATTGGAAGTACTGATGCTGAAGCTGCAACTGCAATACTTTGGCCACCTGATGTGAAGAGCTGACTCATTTGTAAAGACCCTGATGCTGGGAAAGATTGAAGGCAGGAGGAGAAGGGGACAACAGAGGATAAATTGTTTGTATGGCATCACCAACTCAAAGGACATGAGTTTGGGTAAACTCTGGCAGTTGGTGATGGACAGGGAGGCCTGACGTGCTGAAGTCCATGGGGTTGCAGAGTTGAACATGACTGAGCCACTGAACTGACTGAATTAAGATAATGGAGACCTCCTGCAAAAGATCCCATACACATACTGCTGTACTCAGAGCCCTGAACCCTGCAGTAGCCCTCTGCCCACCCACGCTTCCACCGGAGACTCCTGGATGCTTGTGGGCAAGTCTGGGTCAGTCTCTTGTGGAGTCACTGCTCTTTTCTCCTGTTTCCTGGTGTGCCTTGCTTTTGTTTGTGCCCTCCAAAAGTGTGTTTCCCCAGTCCTGTGTACATTCTGGTGGCTCTATGGTGGGTTAATGGTGACCTCCTCCAAGAGGGCTTATGCCATACCCAGGTCTGCTGCACCCAGAGCCCCTCCCCCTGCAGCAGGCCACTGCTGACCCGTATCTCCACAGGAGACACCCAAACACAGTTCTGCCTCAGCACTGTAATAGAGTTTGAAACTAGAAAGTGTGGTACATCCAGCTTTGTTTTCTTTCTCAAGGTTACATTGGCTATTTTGGGTCTTTTGTGGTTCCATACCAATTTTAGCATTATTTGGTCTATTTCCGTGAAGAATGCTGTTGAAATTTTGATGGAGATTGTGCAGAATCTGTCGGTTAGATTAGATTAGAATCTAGATTTGAGAAGTGTAGGCATTTTAACAAAATTCTTCTGAAACTTTAGCACTGTAAATCATTTGATTTATTTGTGTCTTCAATTCTTTTCATTCATGTCATTTAGTTTTTAAGCATACAGGTCTTTCAATTCCATGGTTAATTTTATTCCTAGATACTTTATTCTAATTGATCCAATTGTAAATGGGATTGTTTTCTTAATTTCTCTTTCTGATAGCTCATTAATAGTGTGTATAAATGGAACACTTTTTTGTGTGTGTTTATTTTGCATCCTGCCGCTTTGCTGAATTTATTTTTATTAGATCTAACAGTTTTTTGATGGAGCCTCCAAAGTTTTTCTTTTTTTAATTGCAAAAACCACCTTTGAAATTTATTTATTTACACTTAGTAAATGCCTTAATAATTAGTTAGTGAGCACTTGAGTTATATGTATTTTTTTTTTTTAACTTTTTATTTTACATTGGGGTATAGCCAGTTAAAAATATTGTGATAGTTTCAAGTGAACAGCAAAGGGCCTTGCTTATGCATATGCATGTATCCATTCTCCTTCAAACACCCCTCCCATCCATGCTGCCATATAACATGAATAGAGTTCCATGTTGCTATGCAGTGGGTCCTTGTTGGTTATCCATTTAAACTATAACAGTGTGTACATGTCCATCCCAGACTCCCTAACTATCCCTTCTCCCCATCTTCCTCCTGGCAACCATAAGTTCACTCTCTAAGTTTGTTACCCAGTCATTAAAAAGAATGACATAATGCCATTTGCAGCAACATTGATGGACCTAGAGATTGTCATACTGAGTGAAGTCAGACCGAGAAAAAGAAATATCATATAACATCCTTTATATGTGAAATCTAAAAGGAAATGATACAAATGAACTTACAAAACAGAAACAGACTCATAGAGTTCTTTATATATAAAATAATGCCATCTGCAAATGGTGGCAGTTTACTTCTTTTCCAATTGAGATGCCTTTTTTTCCTTGCCTAATTGCTTTAGCTAGGACTTCCAATTCCATGGGGAATAAAAGTAGCAAGAGTGGGCATCCTTGTCTTGTTCCTGATCTTAGAAGAAATGCTTTCAGTTTTACACCATTGATGAAATGGTGATATTAGCTGTGAGCTTGTTATATATGGCCCTTTTGTTGTGGTACATTCCTTTTATACTCACTTAGTTGAGAGTTTTTTTCATGGATGGATGTTGAATTTTGTCAAATACTTTTTCAGGATTTACTGAGATGATTGTGATTTTTATCTTTCATTCTGTTAATGTGGTGTATTGCATTGACTGATTTGCCGATGTTGAACCATCCTTGAATCCCTGGAACAAATTCCAATAGATTAGGGTTGATGGTCATTTTAATGTATTGCTCAGTTTGATTTGCTGGTATGTTTTTTTTTTCTTTTGAAGATTTTTTTCATTTGTGTTCTTTGG
This sequence comes from Oryx dammah, assembly GCF_014754425.2. Taxonomy (NCBI): domain Eukaryota; kingdom Metazoa; phylum Chordata; class Mammalia; order Artiodactyla; family Bovidae; genus Oryx; species Oryx dammah. Next base: position 47,798,579 of record NW_024070186.1, read on the forward strand.
GGCAGTTAGTGTAGTTTTCTTCTTTTGTGATGTCTTTGTCTAATTTTGGTGTCAGGGTAATGCTGGCCTCATAAAATGAGTTTGGAAGAATTCCCTCCTCTTATATTTTTTGGAAGTGTTTGAGAAAGATTGGTATTTATCCTTTGAATGTTTGATAGAATTCACTGGTTAAGCCATCTGGTCCTGGACTTTTTTTTTGGGAGGAGGAGGTTTTTAATTACAAGTTTTATTTTTTTAGTAATGATTGTCCATTTAGATTTTCTCTTTCATCATGATTCAATCTTGGTAGGTTTTGTGTTTCTAGGAATTTATCCCTTTTTTCTAAAATATCTCTTCTTGAGTTTTTAAAAATATTTAGAATAAACTTGGCATTTACAGAGATTAGATATGAAATTGATATATAAAGATATCTTTGCCAAATCACTTAGTCTTTATTTTTTAAAGTTAAATATGCAAAGCATATTTTATCCTTTAAATCTTTTTCCTTAAGTTTTTGTTGATATATAGAGTATATTGTAAATTTTTTCCTCAGAGTTTTATTGTGACAAGAAATAAGGAACCTTTTGGCATTATCCACTCTATAAATTATTTTCTTCTCCAATCTAGATTTTTAAGAGTCTTCATTGGTTTTGTTGTTCTATTATTTTTGTGAAATAATCTGTGTTCACACTCTGTCACTACCTGTTGTCTTTGGAATGTATGCATTTTGTGCCAGTTACCTTTCAGCATTATTTTCAAGCTGAAGATTCCAGTGTTTTATGGTTTACCTTCATATGGAAGGCCCCCTCAACCCTTACCTTCCTGATAATTTCATTTTCATTAATATGTATTGCCTGGTTCTTGTCAAAAGATGGTTTTGTATAAAATAGACTGAGGTAGGATTTTCTTTTCTGTTTCCAATATGCTTTCTGTTAATGGCCACTATTATAGTTGGCCTTTCTGACTGTAAGAGCACATTGGAAATGTTACTCTTCAGGAAACAGTGTATAATGACTACCAGATCTCTTTCCAGATCTCTCTTATTTTATGAGTATAGTAATGCTTTCTCATTTATGAGTTTGCCTTATTTGAAATTCAGATATAATGTAGATTTCCTTCTGTACTGTGTATGTTTTTCAGAACCTCTATTGGACATCTGGGTCACTTGTTTCCACCTTTGTTCTTCTGCCAGTTGCTTCTTAGACGATTGGTCACATACATATTAAGTGTCATGAAAATATATTATATTTTATCATTGAGCTATGTTTATTACCATGTGGTATTTGTATCCCTTATGATATTAGGCAAGAAGAGATTAAAAAGAATGTTGTTTGTACTGTCAGACCTGTTACTGCCAAAGTTGATGTCTAGTAGTGCTACACATTAAGTGCCATGACAGTGTAAAATGAAAGGCATGTTGTCAGCTCAAACTCCAAAGAGGAAGGGGCTCTTCTTGCCAAAGGGGTTTAAAAGTGTTTCTCCCATTATCAAATTTGTGGAATATAGACAAGGAGGCAAAACCTTCAGATTGGAGACCAGAGACCTGTAGCATCAAAAAGCATTCTTGCTAATTTGTAAAACTGGCAGCTAGAATTTTGTAACAAGTTTTTTGTTTTTGTTTTTAAAGCAAAGCTTTTTCCTAGAAATTAATAGGTACCAATTTAGTTTTTAAGGTCTTTATTTTCAGGAATGGTATAAGCAAAGTCTAAAAATGGACCTTTATACAAGGTGTGAATAAATTACTGTAGACAGTAATAAAGTGGAAAAAGAGTTTTGAAAGAAGTCCACAGTTCATATTCTATGTTTTTTTCCAAATACTAGAGAAAATTCCAGGTTTACTGGGTTGTCATAAGCAGAACAACCTGGTTGGTGGTTGGTTCTTTAACTTTTATTTGATCACATTAGATGTAAGGTGAAATGTTGAAGGGAGGATCTGATGAAAGCCATGGATCTTCTTCTCACAAATTTTATATATTTACATACATAATTAAAATTTTTTTTAATTGGAAGACAATTGCTTTAAAATATTTTGCTGGTTTTTGTCCTACATCAATATGAATCAACCACAGGTATAATATGTCCCCTCCTTCTTGAACCTCCATCCCATCTCCCATTCCACCCCACCCCTCTAGGTTGTCACAGATCTCTGGATTGAGCTCCCTGTGACACATAGAACTTTCCCACTGGCCATGTGTTTTAATATGGTAAAATACATATTTCCATGGTACTCTCTCAATTTGTGCCACCCTTTCCTTCCTACACTGTGTCTACAAGTCTGTTCTTACATACATAATTTTTAATTTACTCTTTGAAGAGGTAATTAACATCCTAAAATGCCATGGATCTACTAGGTAAGAGCATTTTTGTCAATGTCAAAAACATTTACAATAGAAGTTAAGTGAAAAAGACCCTAAATAGTCAAAGCAATCTTGAGAAAGAAGAAGGGAGTTGGAGGAATCAACCTTCCAGACTTCAGACTATACTACAAAGCTATAGTCATCAAGACAGTATGGTCCTGGCACAAAAACAGAAATATAGACCAATGGAACAAGACAGAAAGCCTAGATATAAACCCATACACTTATGGGCACCTTATCTTTGACAAAGCAGGCAAGAATATTTAATGGAGAAAAGATAGCCTCTTCAATAAGTAGTGCTGGGAAAACAGGACAGCATTGTGTAAAAGAATGAAATTATAACATGTCATAACACCATTACACAAAGATAAACTCAAAATTGATTAAAGATGTAAATATAAGACCATAAACTATAAAATTCTTAGAGGAAAATATAGGCAGAACAGTCTTTGACTTAAATCACAGCAAGATCCTGTAAGACCTATCTCTTAGAGTAATGGGAATAGAAACAAAAATTAAAAAATGAGACTTAATTAAACTTAACAGTGAAGGAAACTATAAGCAAGGTGAAAAGACAATCCTCAGAATGGGAGAAAACAATAATGAAACAACTGACAAAGGATTAATCTCCAAAATATACATGTACCTCATGCAGCTCAATGCCAGAAAAACAAACAACCCAATCCAAAAGTAGGTGGAAGACCTAAACAGATATTTCTCCAAAGAAGACATACAGATGGCTAATAAACACATGAAAAGATGTTCAATATGACTCACTATTAGAGAAATGCAAATCAAAACTACTTTGAGGTATCACCTTGCACTGGTCAGAATGGCCATTATAAAAAATCTACAAACAATAAATGTTGGAGAGTGTGGAGAAAAAGAAACCCTCTTGCACTGTTGGTGGAAATGTAACTTGTTACAGCCACTATGGAGAACAGTATGGAGATTCCTTGAAAAACTAGAAGTAAAACTACAATATGACTCAACAGTCTCACTGCTCGGCATATACCCTGAGGAAACCATAATTGAAAAAGACACAGGTACCCCAGTGTTCATTGTAATACTATTTATAATAGCCCAGACATGGAAGCAACCTAGATTTCCATTGACACAAGAATAGATAAAGTTGTGGTACATATAAAGAATAGAATATTACTCAGACATAAAAAGGAACATATTTGAGTCAGTTCTCATGAGGTGGATGAAACTAGAGTGAAGTGAGTCAGAAAGAGAAAAACAAATTTTGAATATTAATGCATATATATGGAATCTAGAAAGATGGTAGTGATGAATCTATTTGCAGGGCATCAGTGCAGACACAGATATAGAGAACAGACTTGTGGACACAGTGGGGGAAGGAGATGGTAGGACAGATTAAGGGAGTAGTATCAGTTCAGTTTAGTTCAGTTGCTCAGTTGTGTCTGATTCTTTGTGACCCCATGAACTGTAGCACGCCAGGCCTCCCTGTCGATCACCAACTCCTGGAGTTTACCCAAACCATGTCCATTGAGTCGGTGATGCCATCCAACCATCTCATCCTCTGTCGCCCCCTTCTCCTACTGCCTTCAATCTTTCCCAGCATCAGGATCTTTTCAAATGAGTCAGCCCTTTGCATCAGGTGGCCAAAGTATTGGAGTTTCAGCTTCAACATCAGTTCTTCCAATGAATATGTATATCCTTTCTTTTCTCCTTTGCCTTTAGCTTCTCTTCTTTTCACAGCTATTTGTAAAGCCTCCTCAGACAGCCATTTTTCTGTTTTGCATTTCTTTTTCTTGGGGATGGCTTTGATCCCTGTCTCCTGTACAGTGTCATGAACCTCTGTCCATAGTTCATCAGGCACTATGTCTCTCAGATCTAGTCCCTTAAATCTATTTCTCACTTCCACTGTATAATCATAAAGGATTTTATTTAGATCATACCTGAACTGTCTATTGGTTTTCCCCACTTTCTTCAATTTAAGTCTGAATTTGGCAATAAGGAGTTCTTGATCTGAGCCACAATCAGCTCCTGATCTTATTGTTGCTGACTGTATAGAGCTCTCCATCTTTGGCTGCAAAGAATATAATCAATCTGATTTCAGTGTTGACCATCTGGTGATGTCCATGTGTAGAGTCTTCTCTTTTGTTGTTGGAAGAGGGTGTTTGCATGACCAGTGCGCTCTCTTGGCAAAACTGTATTAGCCTTTGCCCTGCTTCATTCCGTATTCCAAGGCCAAATTTGCCTGTTACTCCAGGTATTTCTTGACTTCCTACTTTTGCATTCCAGTCCCATATAATGAAATCTTTTTTGGGTGTTAGTTCTAGAAGTTCTTGTACGTCTTCATAGATCCGTTCAACTTCAGCTTCTTCAGCATTACTGGTTGGGGCACAGACTTGGATTACTGTGATAGTGAATGGTTTGCCTTGTAAATGAACAGAGATCAATCTATCATTATTCAGATCGCATCAAAGAACTGCATTTCAGACTCTTTTGTTGACTATTATGGCTACTCCATTTCTTCTAAGGGATTCTTGCCCACAGTAGTACATAGAATGGTCATCTGAATTGAATCACCCATTCCATTCCATTTTGGTTTACTGATTCCTAGAATGTCGACGTTCACTCTTGCCATCTCCTGTTTGACCACTTCCAATTTGCCTTGATTCATGGACCTGACATTCCAGGTTCCTATGCAGTATTGCTCTTTACAGCATCAGACCTTGCTTCTATCACCAGACATCCACAACTGGGTGTTGTTTTTGCTTTGGCTCCATCCCTTCATTCTTTCTGGTGTTATTTCTCCCCTGATCTTGAGTAGCATATTGGGCACTTACCAACCTGGTGAGTTCATCTTTCAGTGTCCTATCTTTTTGCCTTTTCATACTGTTCATGGGGTTCTCAAGGCAAGAATACCGAAGTGGTTTGCCATTCCCTTCCAGTGGACCACGTTTTTCCAGAACTCTCCACCCTGACCCGTCCATCTTGGGTTGCCATATGTGGCATGGTTCATAGTTTCTTTGAGTTAGGCAAGGCTGATAGTAGCATCAAAGCATATAAATTACCATATGAAAAGTACATAGCCAGTAGAAATTTACTATATCATGCAGAGAGCTCAAACCCAATGCTCTGTCACAACCTACAGGGGTGTGATGGGGTGGGAAGTGGGAGAGAGGTTTGAGAGGTAAGGTTTGAGAGGTAAGGGCCATATATATGTATGTGTGTGTGTGTGTGTGTGTGTATATACACACATGGCTGTTGATGTATGTATCTATTCATTTTGGTGTGTAACCAGAACCAACACAATATGTAAAGCAATTGTCTTCCAATTAAAAATGAACAGTTTTTTAAAAAAGAACTTAAATGGCTCTGCAGTTATAAGTATCTATTAACTAAAAGAGGTTGCAGGTCCTGCTAAGTAATTATCTACTCCCTTCCCTTTCTGTTTGAGCCATATTATTGTCTATTTTAGTCTGAGCAGTACATTTTCTCTCACCCTCAAAGGTAAATTGAAAAGTATAGCTTATTATCAATTTAGGGAAGGGAAATGCTTTTGGTAATTGTTTATTTTAGTGAATGTAAAACATATTTATGAAGCTTTATACATTGTCTTGAAATCCCATTGAAAAAAATTAAAATTATGAGTTTGTTATCCAAGAATTCTCCTACTGTGAGGATTTTCAAGCACTTCATTCTGATGGGGAGCGTAGTTAGTTATCCAGTAAATATGTTATATTTTGCTGACTTTCATTGTAGAATTTTTTTTTATTCAATGTCAGTTTTTGTCTGTTTTGTTTCTTGTTAGATTTGACATTTCCCTGTCCTCTTCATTTTAGAAGATTCTATTATTTTGTTATCATATTAGGTATTTTATAAAAAATATTAAATGAGATTGATCCTACAGTCATTTTGGAATAGTTCTTTGTGGACTTCTTTTGGAGTACTTTATTTTTCCAGCCAACCATTGAAGAAAATTTCATTGTCTTCAAACTCTCTTTCATTTGTGTCTCAGATTACTAGAGTTTTCCTTTAGGCAAGGATGAAGTCATCAGTTCCTAATAGTAGTGTAGATTTCAATAAATCCTAATAGTAGAGTCAGTATATTGAATAAAGGATTTATTTTTCCATTTCTAATAGAGGTTTAACAAAAATAGTGTACTTAGGACCTTTGTTTAGGAGGATTTTGAAAGTCTAAAAAATTACTTTTGTTTGATCTAAAAAAATTACAGAAGAACAGTTGTATGCAACTCTTAGCCTGATTTGCAGAATGTTGGTTCCTAAAGTTCTGGTTGATTCCTTAAGTCTTGAGAGAAAAGCTTATCTTAAATATTTTATCTGATAAAGTATTTGAAGGAGGTTCCAGTTGCTTTTAATATTACTCATTGCAGCATTATTCACAGTAGTCAAGTTAAGGAAATAGCCTGTGTCTGTTGGTGGATGAATGGATAAAAATGTCGAATACTACTCATCTATAAAAAGGAGTGGATTCTTGCCATTTATGACAACATGGGTGGTCCTGAGAGCATTGTTCTAAGTGAAATGAGTCAAAGACAAATACTGTATGATTTCACTTATGTGTGGAATAGAATAAAGCAAAACAACCAACTCAAAGCCAAGCTCATAGATACAGAGAACAGATTGTTGGTTGCCATTGGGGAGGGTGAATGCATTAAGGATGTTAAAAGACACAACCTTTCAAAATACAAAGTAACTAAGTTATGGGGATGTGCTGTATAGCATGGTGACTGTGGTTAATAATATTCTATTGCATATTTGAAGGTTGCTAAGAAAGTAAATGTTAAAGGTATAAGAAAAAAATTTTTTCTTTACTATGTATGTTTATGGATGGTAAGTAGACTTATTGTAGTGATTACATTAATACTAAATCATTATGTACTTGAGCCTAATATTGATATAATGCTATATGTCAGTAAACATATAATAAATATAATAATAAAACATTTATTTATCAGATATGGTTTCGGAATAGTTCTTTGTGGACTTCTTTTGGAGTACTTTATTTTTCCAGCCAACCATTGAAGAAAATTTCATTGTCTTATAAACATATAATAAAACATTTATTTATCAGATATGGCCTTTTCACTTTTCTAAAAAAGATTTAAGAATGGTGTTATGTGAAAGAATGATAGATTAAGTATTACACATTAAGCATTTTTATTTTCTAAGAGATGGTATGGTGTGGTCCTTTTGATGACACTAAAAATAAATATGTTAAAGTAAAACAGTTGGAGCATTGTTTGTTACTCTTAAATGAAGAATATTTTGGAATATACTTTCTACTCAGTTCAGATTCTTAGAAATTAAAGTTGTACATAATTAGGTTCATGTCTATCAAGAAAGCAATAATTTGAAATTTTCTTTTGGGTATTTGTGATTGAATTAAATGTTATGTTACTGTCATAGTATTCTCTTAATTTTTTAGCAATCATGTCTCTGATACTCTTAAAGGAAATGAAGAAAAAAAAAAAAAACACTGGAGTTTTAAAATTGCAGGTAACAAAGCAGGAAGGGAGCTGTTAGAGAAAGCTCCATCATGTCCTCAAGCTTTATCCACTAAAGAGGATATCACCATGGAGAACAGTATGCAGGTTCCTTAAGAAACTAAGAGCTGCCTTATGATCCTGCAATCCCACTCCTCGGCATATATATGGAGAAAAACATGATCCAAAAGGATACACGTACCCCAGTGTTCATTGCAGCACTGTGTACAGTAGCCAAGACGTGGAAGCAATGTAAATGTCCATCAACAGAGGAATGGATAAAGATCTGGTACATATATACAATGGAGTATTATTCAGCCATAAAAACAAAAGAAATAATGCCATTTTCAGCAACATGGCTGAACTTAGAGATTGTTCAGTGAAGTGAGTCAGACAGAGGAGAAATATCATATGACATCCCTGATATGCAGAATCTAAAAAGAAATGATTCAAATGAACTTCTTATAGCAAAACAGAAATAGACTCACAGATTTAGAGAAGGAATTTATAGTTCCCAGGGGAAAAGATGGGAGGGAAGGATGCAGGGGAAGGGATAGTTAGGAAGTTTAGGATTGACATGTACATACTGCTGTATTTATTTAAAATGGATAACAAGTAAGGACCTACTGTATAGCACATGGTATGCTCATTAAGTATGGCACTGTATATACTGAATGTTATTTGGCAACCTGAATGGGAGGGGAATTTAGAGAAGAATCATTTCAGTTCAGTTCAGTCGCTCAGTCGTGTCCAATTCTTTGCGACCCCATGAATCGCAGCACGCCAGGCCTCCCTGTCCATCACCAACTCCTGGAGTCCACCCAAACCCATGTCCATTGAGTCAGAGATGCCATCCAACCATCTCATCCTCTGTCGTCCCCTTCTCCTCCTGCCATCAGTCTTTCCCAGCATGAGGGTCTTTTCCAATGAGTCAGCTCTTCACATCAGGTGGCCAAAGTATTGGAGTTCCAGCTTCAACATCAGACCTACCAATGAACGCCCAGGACTGATCTGCTTTAAGATGGACTTGTTGGATCTCCTTGCAGTCCAAGGGACTCTCAAGAGTCTTCTCTAACACCACAGTTCAAGAGCATCAATTCCTCGGTGCTCAGCTTTCTTTATAGTCCACATCCATACATGGTTACTGGAAAAACCATAGCCTTGACTAGACGGACCTTTGTTGACAAAGTAATGTCTCAGGTTTTTAGTATGCTGTCTAGGTTGGTCATAACTTTCCTTCCAAGGAGTAAGTGTCTTTTAATTTCATGGCTGCAGTCACCATCTGCAGTGATTTTGGAGCCCAGGAAAATAAAGTCTGACACTGTTTCCACTCTTTCCCCATGTTTGTCATGAAGTGATGGGACTGGATGTCATGATCTTAGTTTTCTGAATGTTGAGCTTTAAGCCAACTTTTTCACTCTCCTCTTTCACTTTCACCAAGAGGCTCTTTAGTTCCTCTTCGCTTTCTGCCATAAGGGTGGTATCATCTGCATATCTGAGGTTATTGATATTTCTCCCAGCAATATTGATTCCAGCTTGTGTTTCTTCCAGTCCAGCATTTCTCATGATGTACTCTGCATATAAGTTAAATAAGCAGGGTGACAATATACAGCCTTGACTTACTCCTTTTTCTATTTGGAACCAGTCTGTTGTTCCATGTCCAGTTCTAACTGTTGAATGGATACATGTATATGTGTGGCTGAGTCCCTTTGCTGTCCGCTGAAACTATCAGCTATACTCCAGTATAAAATTTTAAAAAGAGGATATTACCAAGCTGTAATTGACTTTTTGAAATTAAACTTAATTTATGAGGCTTTAGCTTTGGCATATTATCATTAAAGACATATATCTGGTACTTTGGTGGCTTTTATTGTTATTAACTTTGGAAAAAGCTAAACATATGACTGAATCTCTGTAGTTACACTGTGTGTGTGTGTATGGGGGTTTGTGTGTGTAGTTACACTTCTGGGTACATCTACTTGGCTTTCTGACATTCTTTTTATTTTTTGGTTTAAAGGAATTTTTGTTTTATTTTGGAATATAGCTTTTTAATAATGTTGTGTTAGTTTCAGCAGTGTTATTAATTTACACATGTATGTGTCTTTCAAATTCATTTGTATTTGCGTTATTACAGAGTATTGAACTAAATAAACAGTAGGTCCTTGAGTGCTAGTGAGTGCTAAGTCGTTTCAGTCATGTCTGGCTCTTTGTGACCCTTTGGACCATATCCCTCCAACTCTCCTCTGTCCATGGGGTTCTCTAGGCAAGAATACTGGAGTGGGTTGCCATGCCCTTTTCCTGGGGATCTTCTGGATCGAGGGATTGTACCCATGTCTCTTATATCTCCTGTATTTTCATATCTCCTGCATTAGGCAGGCAGGTTCTTGACCACAAGCGCCACCTGGGAACCCCACAGTAGATCCTTGTTGATTATCTGTTTTAAATATAGCAGTGTGTACACTGACAGTTTTTAAAAAATGCTTTTTAGTGTTTCCCTGATTGGCACTTTGTAAAAATCTGTCAAAGAGTATAATTTTCATCTAAAATGTTAAGGGATTGTATATAGAATGAAATACTTTCTTAAGTTAATTTTTCAGAACTTTTTTTCTAGCTAATTCATTGATTTTTTAAAAAATTAAGATAATTTCCAACATATTCAAGAGTTGGAGAATAATAAGGTGTACTCATTACTTGGATTTGACGATGACTAAGATTTTTGCCACTGCTGCTGTAGCTGGCGTGGTGGCAGTGGTGGCGGTGGTTGGGCTGCTCCTTCTCCTGTCCTTACTACCCCTCTCCTCTTCCTCCTTTGTCTTCTCTTGCATTTTCTTTCCTGAAGTATTTCAAAGCAAAATCAGGCACTGTATTATTTCACCCACATACCCTTCACTTTGCAGCTCAAAAAATATGAACAATTTCTTAATGTGACACAATGCCATTATTAAATTTGTTTTATTCTAATTTTTTAGACATTTGCTCACATTCTTATATATGCCTATTTCCACATTTAAGCCACTCTTAGATCTCAGGAAGTCTGTGATCCATATCTTTAAAAAATTTTCCTTTAAGAAGAAGCTGAATTTAAATTTTTTCATTACCTCAAGGTATCAGTCTTTGTTTCTCTGTACCTTGTAAAAAATTACTTTACCATATGGTTAAGTTGTATACAGTAAATAATCTCCAAATTATACCTTTTAAAAATCTCCTTTATTAAATAACTTGGTGTTTTCTTACTACATTGTTGGCCTGTTCAAAATTTTTTCAAATTCAAGAATGCAGGCTTTGGAAGTATTGTTTCAGTTAAATAGTATAAAAAATTCTCATATTATCATATGTCTGTGTAATAAAGCTAATTATGTTTTAGATAGTGTAGAAGTCCTTCTGAAATTATCTGTGGTAAAGGACTTTTTTCTCCTAAATTTTCAATCCATTTCAGAGTAGTATTTTAAGAAATTAATGAAGACTATTATAATTCTGTCAATTCATTATACAGTTGACCCTTGAGGTTTGTGAGGGAGATCAACCACTCTTACCGTTGAAAATCACAGACTGCCTTCCGTATTTGTGGATTCAATCAACAGGATTGTGTGGTACTGTAGTACCTATTTATTGAAAAAAAAATCCATCTATAAATGGACCCACACAATTCAAACCTATTTTGTTCAAGGGTAAACTGTGATGGTTTCTAATTTCTCATTCTCAATTTCTTTATTCTGTTGTGAACTATAACAGTTTATGGACTGGCACTGGTCTGTTTTTGAGTATGGCTCTGAAATATTACTGTTAACCACAGTGAAAGTGAAGTCACTCAGTTGTGTTTGACCCTTTGCGACTGTATGGACTATAGCCCGTGAGGCTCCGCCATGCATGGGATTTTCCAGGCAAGAATAATGGAGTGGGTTGCCATTTTCTTCTCCAGGGAAATCTTCCCGACCTAGGGATTGAACTCAGGTCTCCTGCATTTCAGGCAGACTCTTTCACCCTCTGAGCCACCAGGGATTGTTGTTAACCGTGGTAATTGATAGCATAAAGCGACTGCCTGCAATGCGGGAGACCCGGGTTCGATTCCTGGGTCGGGAAGATCCCCTAGAGAAGGAAATGGCAATCCACTCCAGCACTCTTGCCTGGAAAATCCCATGGACAAAGGAGCCTGATAGGCTACAGTCCATGGGGTCACAGAGAGTCGGACATGACTGAGTGACTTAAAAAAAAAAAAAAATTTATCATTTAGAATTGTTTCAGAGGTACTTTTCATGAAGGAGTAAACCACATGCTTCTCATGTATTTTCATTTATCTGTCTCTTTTTAGCTCTCCTGTTTTGGGGGTTCAGGGCTATTTGCACACATTATGTAAATAATTGTGTGGGGGTCATTGGATTGTTCACTTGGGCTGAAGGAGCAATTTGATTGTTCCCCTTATGAAATGTACCATCCCAAAGGTGTACTTGAAAGGGGGATGTGTAGAGTGAAGAGGTAAGTTTGGAAGCCTTATACATGAGTCAGAGAAACAGCACAATAAAGTTGCAACACTTAGACTAGGCGTTACAAGACCTGGATTTTGATATCTTTTCTATGACTTAGAAGCAGTATAATCTTGACCTATATCTGGTCTTGTTTGTTCATCTGCAAATTGTGGTTACTAACTATCCTGCGTACTTTGGAAAGTTTTGAGCATGACAGTCTTGTCTTTTAATAACTTGTTTTTTCTCTAGAAGTCCTCAGCAACAAATGTTTATGGGTTTCATTTTATTTCTCTAGAACTGAATTGTCTTAGCTACTCTATATATGCTTTGCTTTCAGTTTACTAATTTCTAGCTTCTTCACCTAATGTATTCTTTTTTATACCTTATAACCTCTTTTTATTCCTCAATGTTTATATTATGGCACACTCAGTGGTCATCAAAGCTTTTTTGGTATTTCTGTTTTAGCTTTTGTTCTTATAATTGTGTCATTTTCTTTGCATATTCTGGTTCAAGTTCTTGACAGAGGGAATTTGATTGGCTCAACTAGTAATTCTTATATATGATCAGCTACACCAAAGTTTGTGGGCCATCCTGAGGACTGACTTCCTTTATAGTCCCATCTGGGAAAGTCACCTTTGGTTGAGCTGTGTCTTAGTTTGGAGCCTGGCAGATTCTCCTCCTGGTAGCAGTGGCATGGTTGATGCAAATTTCTATGGTCTAAGTGAATAGATGAACTTTAGTAAAAGGAAGTGAAACTTCAAGATAAATAAAGGCATATTCATTTAAACCCATTTAGAGGAAAGAGGAAATTATATATTTGAGAAAATTAGGCATATAGATACATTTTTTAGGAAATGCCATACTAATTTTATGCCTATTAAAATACACTGCATTTTAGGAGGACTTCTGTGATTTTTATCTTTAATCTTCTACATTTCTGTTAACACTTAATAACTTTTCAAATAAAAAACCCTTTTAAGTGCCTTCTCTTATGTAAACTCTCTGTTTCAAAGTTTTCAGTTAATTTTAGGATTCATTGTAAGAAAAGCAAAGTTATAAAGGACCAAGTTGTAGTGCTGAATTGTTCCTGCCAACTGTTAGTACTGTTTAAAGGAAGTGGTAGATTAAAAGCTGGATGTTTTAAATTGAATCATAATTGGTAGAAAGACCTGCCACTTATTTTAGACATCCTTTTAATTAAGGTCTTTCCATATATTGTATTAGTATAAGATTGTGTTACTTATTCTCTTTTCCCCCTTAGCATAAAAGCGAAGAGAAGGATAGAATTTACTTTGTATTTTGGTAAAATCACAAAGTTGAGGATTTCTGATTTGAACACACCTAAAAATGATAAACATTATTTGAAACAACAAAGACTGTTTAAGAATTTGAAATGTTCTTCCAAGTATAGTAATGTAATTTGCTAATATAAGTGAAGATCTTCATTTAATAAGCTTCCTGCTCCCATTTTCCCATTCCACAAAATATTTATTGAGCTGATATGTTAGGTATAGTAGGAGGCCATGATGTCCAAATAGCAGAGCCTGTCAGAAGGGATTGTTTCTTGTTCTAGAGTGTTAGTTGGAGTGGGGAAGCACTTTTTAAAAATTGAGGTATAATTCACAATATGTTGATTTAGTTTTAGGTGAATAACATAACAACTCGATATATGTATATATTGGGCTTCCCTCGTGGCTCAGTGATAAAGAATTTGCCTGCAGTGTAAGGGATGCAGGTTCAATCCCTGGATTGGGAAGATACCCTGGAGGAGGGCCTGGCAACCCACTCTGGTATTCTTGCTGGGGAAATCCCATGGACAGAGAAGCCTGGTGGGGTACAGTACATGGGGTAGCAAAGAGTCAGATATAACTGAAGCAACTGAGCATGCATGCACACACATGTATGTATTGTAAAATGATTACCACCACAGGTTCAGTGAACATTCATCACCACACAGGTACAATTTTTTTTATTGTAATGAGAATTTTTAAGATCTCCTATCTTAGCAACTTTTAAATGTACAATACAGTATTCTGGAGCAGGAATTGGCAACCCACTTCAGTATTCTTGCCTGGAGAATTTCATGGACAGAGGAGTCTGGTGGGCTACAGTCCATGGGGTTGTGAAGAGTCGGACATGACTGAGCGACTAACACACAGTGTTGTTAACTGTAGCCACCATGTTGTACATTATACTCCTAGGACTTTTTATCTTATAACTGGAGGTTTGTACCTTCTGACTGCCATCAGCTATGTCACCTACTTTAACCCACACCCTGGCAACCACCAGTCTGTTCTCTGTATCCATGACTTCTTTTTTTCCCCCTTTCGATTTCATACATGTCATATCATATAGTATTTGTCTTTTTCTGACTTATTTCACTTAGCATAATGCCCTTGAGCTCCATCCAAATTGTCCCAGATGGCAAGATATCCTTCTTTTTATGGCTGAAAGGTATTCACACACATGTACATCTCACATATTCCTCATCTGTTCATCTATTGATGAACACTTAGGTTGTTTCCATGTCTTGGCTATTGTAAATAAGGCTGCAGAATGATGCTGAAGCTGAAGCTCCAGTACTTTCGCCACCTCATGCCAAGAGTTGACTCATTGGAAAAGACTCTGATGCTGGGAGGGATTGGGGGCAGGAGGAGAAGGAGACGACCCAAGATGAGATGGCTGGATGGCATCACCGACTCGATGGACGTGAGTCTGAGTGAACTCCAGGAGATGGTGATGGACAGGGAGGCCTGGCATGCTGCGATTCATGGGGTCGCAAAGAGTCGGACACGACTGAGCAACTGAACTGAACATGCAGTACAGATGTCTTTTCAAGATAGTGATTTCATTTCCTTTGGAAGAATAACCAGAAATGGCATTGTTGGATCATATAGTAGTTGTATTTTTAATTTTTAAAGGAACCACTATAATATTTTCCATAGTGGCTACCCCAATTTACATTTCCATCAACAGTATACAGGGATTCTCTTTTTTCCATACCCTTGCTAACACTTATTTCTAGTCTTTTTCCTAATAAATATTCTAATGGGTGTGAAGTGATACCTCATTTTGGTTTTGATTTGCATTTCCTTGATGGTTAATGATGTTGAACACCTTTTCATATATTTGTATGTCTTCCTTGGAAGAATGTCAGATCTTCTTCCTATTTTTTAATCAGAATTTTTTTCTATTAAGTTGGATGAATTCTTTATCTATTTTAGATAAAAGCTTCTTATCAGATATGTGATTTGCAAATATTTTCCCGCATTCCACCATTTGCCTTTTCATTTTTATTTTTATTTTTTGGTGGTCTTCTTTGCTGTAGAGAAACCTTTTATTTTGATGTTGTTACGCTTGTTTACTTTTGCTTTTGTTGCCTTTGCTTTTGGTGTCAAGTCCAAAAAATCATTGCCACAACTGGTGGCCAGGAGATTATCTCCTGTGTTTTCCTCTAGAAGTTTTATAGTTCTAGGTCTTATGTTCAAGTTTTTAATCCATTTTGAGTTATTTTTTCTGTCTGCCCTGCCCTTTCATTTCTTTCCATGTGGCTCACCAGTTTTCTAAACAACATTTATTGAAGAGACTATCCTTTCCCCACTGCATATTCTTGGCTCCTTTGTCATAAATTAATTGACTATATGTGTGTGGGTTTATTTTTGGGCTTTCTGTTCTGTTACTTTGATCTATATGTCTGTTTTATTGCCAGTACCAAACTGTTTTGGTGACTGTAGCATTGTAATAGAGTTTGAAAACAGGAAGTATGGTACATCCAGCTTTGTTTTCTTTCTCAGAATTATTTTGGCTGTTCTGTGTCTTTTGTGGTTCCATACCAGTTTTAGTATTCTTTATTCTATTTCTGTGAAGAATGCCATTGGAATTTTGATGGGGATTGAATTGAATTTGTAGGTCATTTTGGGAATTGTGAGCATTTTAGCAAAATTCTTCTAACCTGTTAACACTGAATATCTTTTATTTGTGTCTTCAATTTTTTTCATCAGTGTCTTTTAGTTTTTAGTGTACAAGTCTTTCACTTTATTGGTTAAATTTATTCCTAGGTATTTTATTCTTATTGATGCAATTATAAGTGGAATTTTTTTCTTAACTTCTCTTTCTGATAGTTCATTATTATAAATACAGTACTTTTGTGTATTGATTTTTATATAGCAGCATCACTGAATTAA
Source organism: Oryx dammah (assembly GCF_014754425.2). Classification (NCBI taxonomy): domain Eukaryota; kingdom Metazoa; phylum Chordata; class Mammalia; order Artiodactyla; family Bovidae; genus Oryx; species Oryx dammah. The sequence goes on from NW_024070186.1 coordinate 47,815,045, forward strand.
TTGATTAATTCTAACAGTTTCTTTAGGTAGAATTTCTAAGGGTTTATATATATACAAATCTCATCTGCAAATTAAGACAGTTTGATTCTTCCTTTCTGACTTGACTGTGTTTTATTTCTTTTTCTTGCCTGATTACTCTGGCCTAGTACTTTCTATACCATGTTGAATGTAAGTGGCAAGAGTGGGCTTTCTTGTCTTGTTCCTGATCTTAGAGATTGATGAAATAGTGATATTAGCTGTGGGCTGTCATTTATGGCCTGTGTTATGTTAAGGTACATTCTCTGTATACCTACTTTCCTAAGAATTTTTCTCATGAATGGATATTGAATTTTGTTCGTGCTTTTTCTGGATTGATTGAGATGACCATATGAATATTACCCATCATTTTTGTCATTGTAGTGTATCTGCAGATCTTGAAACTGCTGGTGAAAATTTCTAGACAACCTACAACCTAAGTTACCTGTGAATCATCATTCTCCTCTTTTTTAATGCAGGTTCCTTCTTTGTTTAAGGTTCCATGTTTAGATTTATTCTTAGTCACATTTACTTATTTGCCATTAACTATGTAGAATCAATGCAGTCTCAGTTACTAAAGTGTGCCTCTTTTAGACATTCCCTCAACCATCAGAATGATCTCTGTCTTTTCTGTTTGGAGAAACCCAAGGGTGGGTAAGGAGCTCTCTGCTGCTAGAGTTGCTACTTGAGGCAGTTCTTTTTCCCATTTATTGTTTATTTACTGCTTGGGGTTTTTCAAACTACTTTTTATTTTGCATTCTTAAATAAAATCATTAGGAAAAGGCAACACTTGTGCGAATCACATTTTTATTTCTGATATAACTAGGAAAGACAATGTGGCCTGGTATCATGTTGCAGGATAATGCTGTCACTTAATGAGTGCTTTTAAGAGATCCCTTGAGATTGCTAGAAACATGATATGAAAAGGCTCTGTATTAGGAGTAAATGGGGGAAGTTGGTTGGTCATGTCTTCTGGATCTTAGATCTTGTTGAATCTTACATTTTAAGAAGGATTGGTTTTGATCCATTTACATAGATGCAAGCTTTAAGAAGAGCTGAATATCTCAAGTATCATGTTCATTTATGTTGAATCTTGACTAGGAAGTGTTTTTGAACCATGATTGTCTTTTTTGATTTAGGGGGATGTTTCGGAGAAACATTGTAAGTCTTGATTCTCACTGGCATATTAAAACTCTTTCTTGCTTGTTACTCATTTGTTGTATGATATTAGGTGAATTAAATTTATGTGATGTGAAAACCCAGAGTAATTATGAGATTGGGATACATGTTTGAAAAGTTTACTTTTTTACAAAATGATGGCTTTTTATTCTAGTTCCTCTGTTTCCCCAATATATGACAAAATACAAAATCTAAAGCAACTTGAACTCTTTTCACAGTATCTTAGTTTTTAGAAACTAGAATTATTAAAACATTAGAGCTGTTAGTGTTACTTTGTTATTGTTGAAACTTTACAAGGAATTCAGCATAGTAGGAAGTGAGGAAAGACTGAATAAACTAAAATTTTAAATTAATATTGAGTTATCACAATAATAGTAATAGTTTATACTGATGAATGTAGTACTCAGTAAGGGCCAGATACTAATACAGAATGCTTAACGTGTGTTCATTTCATCCTTATAGCAATCCCATGGCACAAGTATCATATGATTTGCTGATGATGAAAGTAACTTTTATATCTGTATCAAGGACAGACAGCAATAAAAGTGGAGACAAATTTAGTGTGTCTGGCTCTCAAACCTGCTTTAAGATCATGACCCAGAGTCTGGGAATATGACAATTAAGTGTCTTTCGTGGATGTGGAATAAATTATCTCTGACCGTCTTGATCAGGAGAACTGGATTAGTTTAGAACAGATATTTCTTGGGTTTGACATGTGCATACTACTATATATAAAGGAGATAACTGCAGTGACCTGCTATATTGCCAACATCTGCTGGATCATTGAAAAAGCAAGAGAGTTCCAGAAAAACATCTATTTGTGCTTTATTGACTATGCCAAAGCCTTTGACTGTGTGGATCACAATACACTGTGGAAAATTCTGAAAGAGATGGGAATACCAGACCACCTGACCTGCCTCTTGAGAAACCTTATGCAGGTCAGGAAGCAACAGTTAGAACTGGACATGGAACAACAGACTGGTTCCAAATAGGAAAAGGGGTACGTCAAGGCTGTATATTGTCACCCTGCTTATTTAACTTCTATGCAGAGTGCATCATGAGAAATGCTGGGCTGGAAGAAGCACAGGCTGGAATCAAGATTGCTGGGAGAAATACCAACAACCTCAGATATGCAGATGACACCACCCTTATGGCAGAAAGTGAAAAGGAACTAACAAGTCTCTTGATGAAAGTGAAAGAGGAGAGCAAAAAAGTTGGCTTAGAGCTCACCATTCAGAAAACGAAGATCATGGCATCTGGTCCCATCACTTCATGGGAAATAGATGGGGAAACAGTGGAAACAGTGTCAGACTTTATTTTTTGGGGCTTCAAAATCACTGCAGATGGTTACTGCAGCCATGAAATTAAAAGACGCTTACTCCTTGGAAGAAAAGTTATGACCAACCTAGATAGCATATTCAAAAGCAGGGACATTACTTTGCCAACAAAGGTCTGTCTAGTCAAGGCTATGGTTTTTCCAGTGGTCATGCATGGATGTGAGAGTTGGACTGTGAAGAAAGCTGAGCGCCGAAGAATTGATGCTTTTGAAGTGTGATGTTGGAGAAGACTCTTGAGAGTCCCTTGGACTGCAAGGAGATCCAACCAGTCCATTCTGAAGGAGATCAGCCCTGGGATTTCTTTGGAAGGACTGATGCTAAAGCTGAAGCTCCAGTACTTTGGCCACCTCATGAGAAGAGTTGACTCATTGGGAAGACTCTGATGCTGGGATGATTGGGAGCAGAAGGAGAAGGGGAGGACAGAGGATGGGATGGCTGGATGGCATCACTGACTCGATGGACATGAGTCTGAGTGAACTCTGGGAGTTGGTGATGGACAGGGAGGCCTGGCGTGCTGCGATTCATGGGGTTGCAAAGAGTCGGACACGACTGAGCGACTGAACTGAACTGAACTGAACTGAACTGATATAGCACAGGGAACTCTATTCAATATTTTGTAATGGCCTATATGGAAAAGAGGCTGAAATAAATTGGACATATATATTTATATGTATATATAACTGATTCAGTTTGCTGTACACCTGAAACTAATACAACATTGTAAATCAGCTATACTCCAATAAAAATTATATATTAAAAAAAAAAGAACAGATTGTTCTGAGACCCTGAGGTTCTGGCAATGTCATAACTGCTCTGTAAGTTTAGTCTTTTTCTACTACATAGAAACAATTAAAAGCAAATGATATATATTCTATTTGGATTATCCTTGCTCTGGTTTCACTGATTTTTATAACTATCTCCATCTCCATTTACGCAAAGAGTAAGGTGAAAATTTACTTTCTGAGAGGCTCAAAATGCCTTCAGAAATATTAATTTATAGAATATTTGTAAGCAGTCTGTTCATTTAATGAGTTTTGAAATATGTACAGATGCCACTCCAGTATTCTGGCCTAGAGAATTCCATGGACTGTGTAGTCCATGGGGTTGCAAAGAGTCGGATACGACTGAGTGACTTTCATTTTCACTTTCACAGATGGTTTCAGAGCCTTGATAACATCCTCTATTAATTCATACTATCCTATATTAATTCATACCTTTGCTTTCCATGTAGCAGTTAATTTATATTTGGTGAAAAATCCATAGATGTAATTAAAAATAATACTGTTTAAAAGAATCTCATTTCATTTAGTATTCACTTTAAGCATTTGTAAAAAGTTTCCTTAATATAGTTAATTATCTATATTTCTTATAGAACTACCTTTTTCTCTTTTGGAATAGAATAAGTCTATTTAAAATTATCTTTCTCCTCCCCTACTGCCCTGCATTTTGGGCTAGCAAAACTTTAGAAATGAGAAACAAATCTAGATCAGTATTTCTCAAACCCATAGGGGTATTTTTTGGTCTTTTAAAAACAGGGGTGTCTTTTCCCCACAGAAGATAGCCTTGAAAGTGCTTTCTCCCAATTATGCCATGTCTTCTACTTTTTGTTTTTATTTGATATTTAAAAGTCAAGAATGTAGAATACAGAGGAGTAACTGGCCCTCTCTGGCCTCGTGGGACACAGCTGTTGTTTGGCTGCCCCGGTCTAAGGTTACAGTGTGTGAAGCTAGAGTTTAGAGAGTGTAAGTTAAGATAGAGTGGTATAAGGAAGGAATGTGTGTGGATGACAAGGTCCAAGTCAGGTTACCAGTTCCAGAAGCCGAGCAAGGTATATGGTTAAGATGGGTTACAAAACTTAAGATGGTTAAGATGGTCTGAAAATAAGGAGTAGTCATTGAGGTAAATTTGAGGTGGTCTGAAAGGCCATTTTGAAGTAGTGTAGTCAGTATCAAGGGCAGGAGAACATGGAAACCATTAAGATGATTGTAGGAATATTAGTGTTACCCTTTATTTTAGGCTTTATAAAATATACTCTTGTACAGATTTTTGGTTTGTTCCTCATATGATTTATCCTGATTGTATAGATAGAAGAGGCGAGTTCCATTGTCAGGTTTAAGCCCTAAAAGCCCAGTTTGATTTCATCCTTCCTGTTGATGCAGGGAGAAGAGTAAGAAAACTAAGGTGAGAGTAGCACATTTTTTCAGCTAGGAGGAAGTAGAAATACAGCTACTGGGTTTAAGAGTATTTTAAATGGAAAAGCTTCAATAGAGTTAAAAACAAGCTACTCCATATCACATAGCTAAACATATACATAAAATACATATATATATATGGGTGTGTGTGTGTATATGTACACATATATAACTTTTTGATGAGAGCTTTTAAAAACGGCCCTTTCCTGTTTTTTTAAGTGTGGATGAGATCTTTATTAATACATTAGTCTTTTTCAATCATATTTTTATTGTGGCCCAGTATTTAAAAATAAATGTGAATATCACATAACTTCAGTAATTTTTGCTTAATGCCTTGTATGTGTGTACATGTGTTCATACACACATGTGTGCATATATGTATGTTTCCTTCAGTTTTAATGTTGTTTATTACAAACTCTGATGATGAATGCTGTGATAAAACAACTGGTGTTTAAATGCATCTACTCATACTACAGTTGAGGAAGCTTCCATTTTGTATATTTGTTGAGTATGAATGAGAAAGCAAAGTCTGCCTTGGGAATTTTATAATGAATATGAGAGAGATCTTGCCACAGGTGGTTATTAAAACATCCCCTAAAGTCTTTTATGATGAATGATTGTGTCTGTGTCTGAGCCTCTGACCTTCCCTAAAGCCTTTGTTTTTTTAAAGAAATCATCACTACCCCAAGCCATTCACTTATTAAAATTTTAAAAATAAAATCCTTCTACTAAGGTTTAATTTGTAGAGTGCATCTTCTGAATAACTCAGATAATTTTATAAATATTATTTGATGAATCTTCCCTTTTCTTTTCAAAAGGAGAAGATATGTATTGATGTTTTAACTATTTGTCTTTTGTTTTTGTTCTTTTGAGGAAGGGATGAAATACATATAAAGAAAAATAGGAAGGAAAAGATATGGAAATTTTGCTTATTAAACAAATAAAGCGTTGCTGTTGTCTTTTCCATAGGAAAATGTATCATCGTGAAAAACTTAAGATTTATAACAGGAAAGAGAAAGATGATTAGTAAGATCCATGAGAAAGGGGAAGGTTCTTCTCAGACAAAGAAATAGATATTCTGTGGTTACCTTAACTGGTGTTTACTTCAAAGTTTAGTTTAGAAAATGGGATTACTTACTTGCATGTAATAAAAATTTTGTGAAAATGTGTTGAATTTTTTAAATGCATAACTTAGAGCCAAGAAGAACAAAAGTGACACTAAAATTTATTGAATATCTCATTTATTGTTGTTTAGTCGCTATACTTTGTCATTGTTTAGTCACTAAGTCATGTCCAACTCTTTGTGACCATGGACTGTAGTCCACCAGGCTTTGCTGTCAATGGAATTCTCCAGGCAAGAATACTGGAGTGGGTTGCCATTTCCTTCTCCAGGATATCTTCTCAACCCAGGGATTGAACCTGTGACTCCTTCAGTGGCAGGCAGGTTCTTTACCATTGAGGCATCAGAGAAGCCCTGAGTATCTACTACGTGCATTGAGGCATCAGGGAAGCCCTGAGTATCTACTATGTGCTAGGAATTTTGGGATTGTGTTATCGTCATAGGTTATTTTATTTGACTGTCGCAGCAGCCTTTCTCACTTTCTAAGTTTGTGTTTTACCTTCACTTAACAGATGAGGACTGAACAGATGAGGAAACAGACTACAAAGGTCAAATAACTTGCCTATGCTAACATGGCTAGAGCTGGGGGTTCATAATGCTCACACCCTTATTCTTACTCCTATGAAATATCCTACTGTCTACTAGGTTGTACCCCTTGACAGATTATCTACATATTCTGTGGTACTAATGATGTATTAGTCAGGTGTGGCCCAATAATACTACATAGTAACCATCTCAGAACTCAGTGGCACACAACAAAAATAATTATTTCTCACTCAGACATCTGTGAGTCAGATGGACCTCTTCTGATGTAGGCTTGATTTATTGGGCTTGAGTCCAAGCTGGCCATTGAGACTGGCTCTGCTCCTTGTATGCCTCATCAATGTGGGTCAGCACCTACTCAAAGCAGGATTTTCTTAGACAAAAGGTAAACATGCTCAATTTCGTAATAAGCACATTTGAATCCTCTCCTCAGTGCCACTTTTGCCAATGTTTCATTGGCAGGAATAAGTCATGTGGCTAAGCTCACAGTCAAGGATGAAGAAGAATAGTCTGCCTATAGCATGAGTAGGGGAAATGACTGTATTTTGAATAATAATTAACATTGACAGACTCTGGATGGACCTTAAGAAGAAAATACAACAGAGTAGATAGATAAAACTTTCTCTTTTATTTAATGTTTTATGGGGCTTCTTTAAATAGTACTGTAATCATGTCTATAAAAGAATTTTAGATTTTTACAAAACTAAGGTTTTCTGGAGACTTAACATTGATTGACAGTGTACTAAGCTGTAAATATAAGGAATCTTCTCATACAGTATTATTTTTACTCTGGACTTCTAAAATGTGCTTTCTTCTGTTTCACTAACTGGGGTAAGGAAAGGGCAATATACTGCTATGTTATGTGTTGCCTCTATTTTTGTCATTAGTATCTATTAGTGATAAAGAATTAACATTACTTCCAATCCAGTAGTTAGGGGCATTAGCATTTTACTTAGATCTCAATTTAGAGCATAATCAAATTTGTTAGGAATGTTAACTATTTCAATCCATTTAAACTTAGTCCATTAGAATAAGCTTTTGGATTGCTTAATTTTTTTTTAAGCTTTTCATTATTGCTTGATAGAAGCCATTGCTTCCAGTTTACTTATGTGGGTAAGACAGTTGACACAGGAAGAAATTTGGAAAACTTTCTTTAGACCAAAGAGAAAATGAATTCTGAAGGACTAACATCAACTTTATGGCATGAACCTAACCGAAACAGAAAATATAAAGAAGAGGTGGCAAGAATACACAGAAGAACTATACATAAAAGATCTTCATGACCCAGATAATCACGATGATGTGATCACTTACCTAGAGCCAGACATCCTGGAATGAGAAGTCAAGTGGGCCTTAGGAAGCGTCACTATGAACAAGGCTAGTGGAGATGATGGAATTCCAGTTGAGCTATTTCAAATCCTGAAAGATGATGCTGTGAAAATGTTGCACTCAATATGCCAGCAAAGTTGGAAAACTCAGCAGTGGCCACAGGACTGGAAAAGGTCAGCTTTCATTCCAATTCCAAAGAAAGGCAATGGCAAAGAATGCTCAAACTATCGTACAATTGCACTCATCTCCCACGCTAGTAAAGTAATGCTCAAAATTCTCCAGGCCAGGTTTCAACAATACATGAACCATGAACTTACAGATTTTCAAGCTGGTTTTAGAAAAGGCAGAGGAACCAGAGATCAAATTGCCAACATCTGCTGGATCATCGAACAAGCAAGAGAGTTCCACAAAAATATCTATTTCTGCTTTAGTGACTGCCAAAACCTTTGACTGTGTGTATCACAACAAATTGTGGAAAATTCTGAAAGAGATGGGAATACCAGACCACCTGACCTGCCTCTTGAGAAATCTGTATGCAGGGCAGGAAGCAACAGTTAGAACTGGACATGGAACAACGGACTGGTTCCAAATAGGAAAAGAAGTATGCCAAGTCTGTATATTGTTACCCTGCTTATTTAACTTACATGCAGAGCACATTATGAGAAATGCTGGGCTGGAAGAAGCACAAGCTGGAATCAAGATTGCCGGGAGGAATATCAATAACCTCAGATATGCAGATGACACCACCCTTATGGCAGGAAGTAGAGAAGAACTAAAGAGCCTCTTGATGAAAGTGAAAGAGGAGAGTGAAAAAGTTGGCTTAAAACTCAACATTCAGAAAACTAAGATCATGGCATCTGGTCCCCTCACTTCATGGGAAATAGATGGGGAACCAGTGGGAACAATGACAGACTTTATTTTGGGGGGCTCCAAAGTCACTGCAGATGGTGACTGCAGCCATGAAATTAAAAGATGCTTACTCCTTGAAAGGAAAGTTATGACCAACCTAGATAGCATATTAAAAAGAAGAGACATTACTTTGCCAACAAAGGTCTGTCTAGTCAAGGCTATGGTTTTTCCAGTAGCCATGTGTGGATGTGAGAGTTGAACTATAAAGAAAGCTGAGCACCAAAGAATTGATGCTTTTGAACTGTGGGGTTGGAGAAGACTCTTTAGAGTTCCTTGGATTGCAAGGAGATCTAATCATTCCATCCTAAAGGAAATCAGTCCTGAATACTCATTGGAAGGATCAGTGATGAAGCTGAAACTCTAATATTTTGGCCACCTGGTGTGAAGGGCCGCTAAATATGTTCCTTGACTTTATTTCTTTAGATTTGATTTCTGCAGTGGGGATAGGAGAGTGACAAGGAAGAGATGGTAAATGATGTGAATATTCTAATATTTGTATACTTCTCAGGATTATCAGAACTAATATTACTAAACTTCTCTAGATTAAAAAGGTAGAGTAATGCATAGCATTTTGGATAATGTGTTATCACCATTTGTTCTCCTTTCCCTTTACCCTTGAAATAATATTTATTTTTTAAAATAAAAGTGAGCTAATGTTAAGTTTCCTTGTGAGAATTTTATAATTCTCATTTTGAAATTGCTGGAAAAATCGAGTATTACACAGCCAAGACTGAGGATCAACATTTGTGCCAGTAGGTAAAGTATCTTTGAAATAGTTAAAATTTAGAAGATAGGTATACGAAGGCTTTTGTTTTCATACGTCCAGTTTTATTTATGTATTTCTGAATTACATACATTTAAAAAATAATAGTACAACTTGATGCCTATGTTCAGCTATATACATGGTTGGGCCAAGATGTCTTCTCTTAGGGATCTTTTGGTTATAGGAGGGGATTGACCCTCTGGATGGTATGGAGTACTTGTTATAGTACTTAGAGTAATTAAAAATTATAGCTAAAATCAACTGGTTTTGCATTGTAGTAGTGTTTCTTTTAAGTTAGCCAGGGGTGTTTTACTTTAAAGGAAATGAGCTCTTAACTCCATTGTGGAAGAGCCCTCATTGATCACTGTATCCTCAGCATAGATGAATGAATGAATGGGTGAATGAGGGTTGCTATAAAACATATGAGATCTTCCCTCATTGTCTGTCTCCATCTACCCTTCTAGCAAGTTTTAGTTTCTTTAATCAGAAATCCCCATGTGAGAATACATAGCCACAGTGGTTTTATGTGAGGCACGTTTTAAAAAGTTTATTCCAGAGAGATTTGTTAGAAATTACACTTATTATAATTTTCTATGAAGAAACTTATCATTTTAGAATTTTGCCTGTAGAATGATTTTTTTTTAAATTCATAAATGAAACCATTTTGTAGGTTTATCTTACATGGAGAGACAGAGGCGAAGATAAATGAGCAATAGCAAATTACAGAGAAGCAGGAGACATCTATCATATGTGGAACTATAGCTTTATTATTAACTGTCAGGGTTGTTACACTAATAACTTTTCTTTATTATTAAGGAATTTTACCTACTTGATTTCCAAAATAAATTGTTTTTATTCTTTTATTCACAGAAAATAAAATTTGATTTTTTAAAAAAATTAAGAATACTTTTTGTGCTTATAAATTATTTACACAATTGGTCTAAAAGTTTACAAAATTATAAAAATTTTCATGTTTACAAAAAGAATGGTTTTGTCTCATGTTGGTATCTTGAATCATAGCCAATGTATATTTATTAATTGGAGTATAATTGCTCTACAATGTTGTGTTATTTTCTGCTATACAATGAAGTGAATCAGCTCTATATATACATATACTATACATATATCCCCTTTCTCTTGGACTTCTCTCTCACTGCCCTCTGCCCCGTTCCACCCCTCTAGGTTGTCACAGAGCACCAAACTGAGCTCCCTGTGCCAATCAGCAGCTTCCCACTGGCTGGCTGTGTTGCACATGGTAGTGTATGTATGTCAATCCTAATGTCCTAATTCACTCCACCACCACCACCACCCACTCTCTTGTGTCCACATGTCCATTTTCTACATCTGGGTTTCTATTTCTGCTCTCCAAATAGATTCATCTGTACCATTTTTCTGCATTCCACATATTTGGTTAATATATGATATTTATTTATCTCTTCATAGCCAGTGTTTTTTAAGTGCTGTATACTTTGTAGCTCAGAATTAGATTTGTATTTTTAAAAAGCTCATATACTAGTATGCTCCTAAATGATATGAAATATTGGTGATCCCAAGATATGTGTAAGTTTTTTCTTTGATGGCTGGCAGTTTATATTGAGTAATTGTTTTATAGTGGCAATTTAGCTAAATAATCTAATATAAATTTAAATGCATTTGTTATAATAGCATATTTTATCTTTCTTGGCTTATTTTCTAATTGAAGTAAAGGGGCAAAAGCTAAGTTTGCATGAAATTTAAATTCACTTGGATATAGTACTTAAGCATATTAGTCAATTTTTATCAGAAAAAATGCAGGAAAGTTTTCCTATAAAGGTTTTAAGGTTATTGATTGGAAAGAGTTTGAAAATATCTTTTTACTCTATTTCCCTATATTGCCTTCTTGAAGTTTCTCTAAATTAGATTTTAAATGCCAATTAGGAGGTTGAGTATATTAAAATAAAAGCAAATGCAACCAAAATGGCCTCACCTTATGGTAGTTAGGCTTTTGAAAGAATAAGTGGAACCTTTGCTCTGAGCGTGGCTTTGAGAAAGATATTCATCTTAATGAACACATTAATTAGAACCATAACTATTTATAAGATAATTAGAAATGAAGCTTGGTAAACTGAGCTTTTCCTGCAATTAATGGAGGATTAATTACTGGAGGTAATGAAGTGGATTTTTAAATGCATTAAGGTGAAGTACAGAGATGAGCAAGGCTTTGTGATAGTTGCATAATTATTTCAGGCTGTTTGAGCATAGCTCATATGAGATCATTAATAAGCATCATTGCATCGTTATGTATGCACTTAAAAAGACTTACCACCAAAATGACTGCCTAATTATTTCTAATTGGCAGGACTCTGTGTAGTCATTGAGCTGTTTGTAGCCATTTTAAGGTTCATTTAACTATCCTTGGGGCCATGTGATAGATGGAAAAAGCTTCAACTACATGCTAGCCTTGGCTGGCGCCGTTAATCAATTTTGGTGGGCTTCAGCTTAAATGCATTTGCTCATGCAGAGGTCAAAACCTGAAGTAGTCCAAGCAAAGTTTTGCTTTTTGAAGCCTCTTGACTGTATTCATTAGCAATTAGTAAAATAATTGTGTCTGTCACTGTATTTGGATTTCCATATGACTTGATATTCTTTTATCATTGTCCCTTCTTATTCCATATTTGCTAACTGGAAACCAAATATTCTTCCAACAAACCCTTTTAACGACTTCAGTGTAGTGGCATATGTTCCGATATACTACCTTTCTTCATTCATTTGTTAGCTTAAACAGTGTAGTACATTTCAACACAATCATCTGATTTGCTCCTGATTGATTGCTGGTGAAAGTTTCTACTGAAGGACAACATTTTAGGGCTTTTAAGGACATCTCTAAGGAATTAGTCATTAAGCATTAAGAGAGGAAGTAAGAAGTAGTCAAATCGAATTCTGACATTTACCAGAGTTTTGTAGTTAGAAGCGTCTATATTTAAGATGATGTTGAAAGAAAAAATATATATGTATTTTTTCCCTCACTCCCTTCCCCCATAGGCACATGATGCTAGCAGGTTGTGTGAAGGGGATAAGCTGTGGAATGTCTACACTTGATTTCAAGGCTCCTTCTTAAATGAGTATATTACTAATCTAGAGCTTTTATGGAATTAATTTAAGAATGTTTGACTGCCAATTTCAAATGATATATCTTTGTTTATAATATAATTGATATAAAGTTTTAAAATCTTTTATTATATTTAATGTGACATCCCATTAGCTAAGCATCTGTAAAGGTTTTCAATGAGCTTGTTGTCTTGTTACACATAATCGTAACCATCTGTGGGATGTTGTCAAGGTATATGTGCCATTAGAGTGGTTTAAAAAAACACAGGTGAAGCAAATTGTAGGCTAATAAAATAAAGGTTAGTTTGTACCGCTTTGTTATGAAGAATGTGGTTTTAATCATTTCCTTAATATTAATGCTTAAGGTTAAAATTATTTATGCAGAATATTTTAAGAGATTGTCAACTTTATTGAAACTAGATGTGTGTATTTGGTTCCCTTAACAGTTTCATTATTCAAGAATTTGGGGGTTTAAATGTCAATCAGGCTGTGCATATTTCTTAGGAACTGATTTAATTACTGTGGATTTTAGTCTATTGTTTCAGTATTTAGAAACAATATATTGAACCACTTAATCCCTCAAATAAATCAACCTGTCCTCTTCTATAGTTACGAACTTCTTTTTGGTTTTTTGATAATGCCTTTTGAGTATTTTTAACACATTTTAAGAGAAATGGGAAACATGAAGGTAGTGAATGGATTGCTTTGTTTACAGTACACGTATTAAATTCTTAGACTGTAGCTTAATATGTTTTGTCTTTGCTTATTAAGAAATGTGAATCTATTTTTAAAGCATATAATAAAATAAGAACAATTTAAAGGCTGGGATAGAATTCCCTTTTTATGTAATTGGAAATTCACAGTCTATACGTTGATTAAGTTGTCACAATTGTTTAACTCCTTTGACATTGTAAATTGAAAGTTTATATCTTAAATAAGGGCAAAATGTTAATACTTTACATCAAGTAAATCCTTTTTAACTTCTGTAAGTTTGTGAAGAATGTATTTACCAAAGCGTTATCAATAGTGTTCTAGAAAAGTGGGGCAATTTTTCAACATATTGTTGTGCTTAAATCTGAATATTGAGATATACTCTGAAATGCAGTGTTATAATTTTACTCAGGAGGTATATTAATATTTGCCAATTATAACAGTATGAAAGGGAAAATGTTACTGTAGGATTCCTATATACTTCAGTTTCTTCAAGAGACATAATCAAGGCAGCCATGCACACTGGGGTTTGCCCTCATTTGCTAGGTTTTGGAAGTTCCCTTCAGTATATCTACTGTCAGACACATGAGTGAGGCTATCCTAGACCAGGGGTTAGCAAACTAGAGTTTAGTGGCTTGCTGCTTGTTTTTGTAAAATAAAGTTTTATTGGAACATAGCCACGCTCATTGTTTATGGTTTGTCTTTGACTGCTTTTCTGCTGCAGTGGTGAAGTTTAGTAGTTGCCACAGAGACCTCATGGCCCAAGCCATCAGGTGACCTAGCTGATTCCACTGACTGTAGAGATTGGTTTCCATCTGAGACCAAATGAAACGCCTGGCTAGTGTGGAATATTGTGAAAATAATGTTTGTTGTTTTAAGCTTCTAAGTTTGGGGCAGTCTATTTTGCAACAAAATTAATTGATATAAAACTGAAATGCTTTTTCCATATGAATTGTTTAATCACTCAAATACTGGCATTTATGAAACCATCTCATAATTTTTATTATTTTTATTTATAGATTTAAAAACTTTGACAGTTTTTTCATAGATTTTTAAAATTCAAACTTTATGAATATAGTTGAAAAGGGTTTATTTAATTGATTTCTATTCATTTAAATTGCAGTGTTTGCAGTTTCAGTTATCTTTTTTTCACACAAGTGCCTCAGGATTTTTATCTAGATAGTAACTACATTTAATTTCTTGGCTGTACAACTTGGAACTAGTTTGTTAGTTAATGATTGGAGGAAATACCAAGTAGGCAAAATTGCTCAAAAAATATTTTGGTGTGCTTTATTGGGTTTCTTGTATAGCTAATGTGAGAATTTGAATAATTTGAATATATTTTCTTTAAACTTCTCCTAGTTTAAAAGTGTTGCTACCAAATTTTTGTTTTGATTGCTGTTTAAAAAAATAACTTGAGAAGATTTGCGGGGGGCGCTCCGCAGAAAGAGAGAGGCAGTGGAACTTCCCTTAGCAAAGCCGAGGGGTCCCGAGGAGAGGTGAACCTGCTGTCTGCCAAACCAGCCCCTCGGCTAGTGAGAGACAATCAGACGCAACAGGGGTTCAGTCTAAGCAGTTCCGGTTTATTGTTGTAAACTCTTGGTTTTTAAAGGCAAGCGGGCGGGCGGGGGGGGGGGTGTTTGTGAGGGACTTTCCATACTTGCACCAATTACATTAAAGGTCAACTCATCATGTGCCATCATTATAACAGGAGTCTATGGTGATCACGCGCTATCTACGTGCACAGAAATCAAGAAAACCAATCAAAAGTTTTGACAGACAACTTAGGCCGTGCCCTCATCTCTTCCGCCAGGCGCCATCTTAGCTCTAAACTGCAAAGCTAGCCCTTCTTTTTTAAGGTTTCCCATTTAGGGCCCCACAAAGATTCAGAATTTCATTATGGTTGAAACTTGGCTCTAGCTTTAGGTGATTCTTTTGAATTACCTAATGAGTGGAGTGGGTTTATTTCTACCGTTCTGGCTCTAGTCTTTCTCATTATGAGCCTCAGTTTCTATAAGAGAATGCTACTTATGTCTCTATCTGGGTTGACTTTTACAATGTAGGTTTCTGTACCTATGGTAGTCACATAAAATAGTTTCCTACCAGGTACTTGTCAGGGAATAGAATGTCAAACTCACTGCAGTGCAAAAGTTTTCAAAAGCTTTGTCAAGAAGAACCATATTATGGAGAAATTCCTGAAGGATATGTAGTGTATTTTTTTTTTTTTTTTTTTTAGTTTAAAATCCACTTCTCATTTAAGCCTGAGGCTTATATCTGGACTCATATTGACCTCTGGAATTGATTGTACTGACTGTCTTTTGGTGTGTGGCCTGTATTTAGGGAAGTTATTGCAAATTGCTCTGTGAAATTCCTTAGAGGGTTTTTTTTTTGTTTGTTTGTTTTGTTTTTTAAGAATGAGCTCAAGGACAGTGATAGTTGTATCTGATTTGATAATGTGATTTGTGTTTATTCTATGAACATTATGTTCTTTTTTGTTTTAAGCTAGGTGTTAGAAAGTTGAATCCATATTTTTGGTCTAATTCTAGCAAATGTAGAGCCTTATATTCTGAACTGCATATTAACCTCTTTTCTAGTTCTGTTTTTCTTTTCCTTTATTCTTTATTCTCCCTATTAAAGTTTTATTTTACTTTTTAACAATTTTTTAAAAATAATGTGAGTGGGTATAAATAAGAAATTATACATGTGAAGTCCTCTGAATTTATGGTGCTTGAAGGATCTAGTGTATCAATCTTGAAAAGATAGAAGTCCACTCAGCCTGTCTCTTTAACTGATTATGGGTTTCCCATGTAGCTCAGCTGGTAAAGAATCCACCTGCAATGCAGGAGACTCTGGTTTGATTCCTGAATTGGGAAGATCCCCTGGAGAAGGGATAGCCTACTCACTCTAGTATTCTTGGGTTTCCCTGGTGGTTCAGCTAGTTAAGGATCCACCTGCAGTGTGGGAGACCTGGGTTCAGTCCCTGGGTTGGGAAGATCCCCTGGAGAAGGGAAAGGCTACCCACTCCAGTATTCTGACCTGGAGAATTCCATGGACTCTATAGTCCCTGGGGTGGCAAAGAGTTGGACATGACTGAGTGACTTTCACTTTCACTTCACTTTAACTGATTATAGCTAAATCTTCTGGACAAAATGCTAAAAGAAACTCTTTACAGCTTGGAAACAATAGCAGGTAGATAGAAGATGATAGTCAACACTTGGTGAAATGACCCACGTATGCTGAGTTGCCCATTTTTATTTCCTCTTTACTATCCCAGGGAAATCCTCTTTGCCAGATTACACAGTAGCAGCAAAATCTCTTTAGAGAAATCTCTTATTTCTGAGTAGAGGAAGGAAAAAGGAGACCCTGAGAGCCAGGCACTGTTTGTTTTTTGCTTGTTTGGTTTTTTCACTTTTTCCTCTCCTGATCCTGACCTGAGGGCAGCCCCAGATATGGACTGTGCGTATGTTATTTTTTTCTTCATCTTGTTGCTTTGTTTGCCTTAAGAGACATACTATTCATGCAGAACTGCATGATGGCAGCCCAGAGGCAGCTAAAGCTCCAAGAAAAACCCCATCTTTCTTGCCAGAGGACTAGAAAAAGGAGATCCTGGAAGCTGAAGAGTATGGAGGTAATCCCAGAAAGAAGAGAATCAAAGAAAGGAATCATTCTGGGTATGACTGGCACAAGGCCTGGGCTTACCTCTGAGGTACACCTGAGTAGATAGAGTCAAAGCAACATAGTAAGAACTTTGAAGACTGAACTTATATTGGAACCACAACTCCAGAAGTGAAGAAGAACTTGTGATCTAAACCTAACTAGTTAAATTCCTGGCTGAAACAAATGACAAAATCAACATTCTGCAAAGGGTTTTAACAGGACCTAGAATTTTGTAACATAATATTCAAAATATCCAGGATATAAGCCAAAAGTACTTAACATACAAAAAACCAGAAAATGTGACAAATATTTAAGGGAAAAGACAGCCAACAGATGCCAACTCTGAAATGAACCAGATGTTGGAATTAAAGTCAAACGAAGACTTTAAAATAGCTATTATAACTATGTGAATGAGGTAAAGGTAAACCACTTTGAAATTAATTGAAAGATAGACTTTCTCAGCAGAGACAGAAACTATAAAAGAAAAAATTGGAAATTTTAGGACTGAAAAAATGTAATATCAGAGGTAAGAGACTTATTGAATGGGCTTCATATTGGAATGAAAATGACAGAGAAGAGTCAGTGAACTTGAAGATAAATAATCCAATCTGAAAAGTGATGAGAAAAATATTTAAAAAACAATGAATGAAAACTCAGAAATGTGTGAAACAATAACAAAATATCTAACATGCCTGTAATTATAGTTCCAGAATGAGAAAAGAAAAGCAGACAGAAAACATATTTCAATAAGTAGTAGCCAAAGTTTTCCCAAGTTTTATAAAAGACATACATTTTTAGAGTTCAGCTTTGTGACACTAAAATAAACAAAACTGCACACATTAATGAAACTGCTAAAATATATGAAGAATTGTTTTAACTGTTCTTGATTTTACTATTGAGTGAAATATTTATCTTTTTCATATATATTTGTTGTACTTTGTCACTCAAATATGCATTAGTATATTTTCTATTATGCCCAACAGGGAAGAATAAGAAATGAGGAAAAGTGTTCCTTTTCTTTTACAGTTATAAAGATACTTTTTTAAAGAACTTTCCCATGTTGTATCAAGCCACACATTAAGGGAAAAGAAATGTGTTACCAGTACATCTTTCCTCCAAACTTATTAAGTTAGCTTGGTTGCTGATTGATTTAATTAATGGCTCTAGGTTAAAAAGGTTAGTTAGCATGTGTTTACTCACGTTTTGAAATTAGAAGACGCTTACTCCTTGGAAGAAAAGTTATGACTAACCTAGATAGCATGTTGAAAAGCAGAGACATTACTTTGCTAACAAAGGTCCATCTAGTCAAGGCTATGGTTTTTCCAGTAGTCATGTATGGATGTGAGAGTTGGTCTGTGAAGAAAGCTGAGCCCTGAAGAATTGATGCTTTTGAACTGTGGTGTTGGAGAAGACTCTTGAGAGTCCCTTGGACTGCAAGGGGATCCAACCAGTCCATTCTGAAGGAGATTAGCCCTGGGATTTCCTTGGAAGGAATGATGCTAAAACTGAAACTCCAGTACTTTGGCCACCTCATGCAAAGAGTTGACTCATTGGCAAAGACTCTGATGCTGGGAGGGATTTGGGGCAGGAGGAGAAGGGGACAACAGAGCAGGAGCTGGCTGGATGGCATCACTGACTCGATGGACGTGAGTCTGAGTGAACTCCTTCCGGGAGCCAGCACGGGAGATGCCACCCATGACAAGGTCATGTGGAAGAGACCTGACGAACAAGGCAAATCAGGACTCGAGGGATCCCCCGGACCTGCTCTAGCATCTACCCCCAAAACCAAAATCTGTCTGTCTTACTGTTTTATTTTATGTCTTTCACCAACTCTTCTGACATTAACAGGGGGCTATCCTCAACCACCTTTCACTGGAAAAAATCAGCTTAGGGCTTTAGTTGATAAGTCTCTTGGACATGAAAGGAATATTTCAATTCACACCCCCTCTGTTGGCATTCTAGCTTGCTTGGCAGGTTTATCCAGACTCTTACAGCTTCACATGTGATTGTTCACAGCCTCCCAACTGTGAGAGACACGAAAAGCCTAAAGCATTCTAAAAATATAAAGTCATTCAAAGAGTTAAAAACTATTAGAGTAGGGCTGGTGTAAGATTTCACTGTTGAGCCAATGGCTGCTGCCAAGTTCCCATATCCCTTATCCATTGTGCACCTGAGAGTGCATTAGTTAACATAGTTAGAATGTCAAAAAAAAAAAAAAAAACACACACAAATAGTAGCCTTAAAATTAACCACATCAGACCTTTGAACTAATTGGTTCTTTCTTTGTTGTTATTCACTGTACCTTTGCTCAGTGAAAATGTAACTCTGTTTAATACTTTCTGAGGCTGACATAGATTAAAAAAAAAAAGCTTCAGGAAAAAATAAGTTTTCTGGTTGAACAGCCTTTATCAAAAGAGGGTCATAAAAATTCCACAGGCCTTCAAGGCCAAAAGATAATGTACACAATATTGTTTATGAGAAAGGTATACAAAAAAATCCTGGTTTCGATAAAGACAAAATGAGTCCCACACTGAAACTTTATTGGCTTTCTACATAAACCAAAAAATATCAACCTCTTTCTCTCCTCTATTTTCTTATCTACAACATTCTTTCTTTATCTCTCTCTGAATCTCTCTCGCCAACGCCATCTCCCCTCAGGGTACTCCTAGATCCTGCTGAGAATAGACCCCAACAAACTCCGGGAGTTGGTGATGAACAGAGAGGCGTGGCATGCTCCGATTCATGGGGTCACAAAGAGTTGGACACGACTGAGCAAATGAACTGAACTGAACTCGTGTTTTAATTCAGGGAATGTGTTTTCAGGGCTAAAATTTCCTAAAATTAAATACAGCTATTAACAGGTTTCCATCTGTTAAGATACTTAATCTTTTTTTTTTAGTGTTAAAAATGATTCAGTTCAGTCGCTCAGTTGTGTCCGACTCTTTGTGACCCCATGAACCACAGCACGCCAGGCCTCCCTGTCCATCACCAATTGCCAGAGTCTACCCAAATCCATGTCCATTGAGTTGGTGATGCCATTCAACCATCTCCTCCTCTCATCCCCTTCTCCTGCCCTCAATCTTTCCCAGCATCAGAGTCTTTTCAAATGAGGCAGCTCTTCACATCAGGTGGCCAAAATATTGGAGTTTCAGCTTTAACATCAGTCCTTCCAATGAATACCCAGGACTGATCTCCTTTAGGATGGACTGGTTGGATCTCCTTGCAGTCCAAGGGACTCTCGAGAGTCTACTCCAACACCACAGTTCAAAAGCATCAATTCTTCGGTGCTCATTTTTCTTTATAGTACAACTCTCATATCCATACATGACTACTGGAAAAACCATAGCTTTGACTAGACAGACTTTTGTTGACAAAGTAATGTCTCTGCTTTTTAATACACTATCTAAGTTGGTCATAACTTTCCTTTCAAGGAGTAAGTGTCTTAATTTCATGGGTGCTATCACTATCTGCAGTGATTATGGAGCCCCCCAAAATAAAGTCAGCTACTGTTTCCACTGTTTCCCCATCTATTTGTCATGAATTGATGGGACCAGATGCCATGATCTGATTAGTAATCTTTATTTGAAATTATTGTTAATTTTATTAACACTTTGAGGTTAATATTTAAATATATGTGATTGGTGGGCCTGGAGCATATGGATCATTTTGCTTACATCCTTCGAATGTCTGTTAACCTTACCTAGCTATGTGGAATCTGATGCTTTAGCAAAGTAGGTACATGCTTCTCATTAAACATGAATTTGAAGTGATACTTATTTTTGATAAAATCCTGATTATTTGTTACCAAATTCAAAGGTTAACCTCAAGTGTTATATTCTCTATAGCCTTCCCTGACTACCATACTTACTTCCTATTCAGATTTTTTATGCATATACAACATATCACTGAATATTCATTAGGAGTTAACCCAAAAAGTTAAACATAAATTTGCCATATGAACCCACTCTTAGGGATCTGCCCAAGAGGAATGAAAACATGTATCCACACAAAGACTTGTATATGAATATTCTCAGTAGCATTATTTATAATAGTCTAAAGTTGAAAACAATCCAAATGCCCACCAACTGATGAATAGTTGAAAAATGTGGTCTGTTCACCCAATGGAATATTATTCAGCAGTGAAAAGGTCCAAGCCTCTGGTATCTGCTTGTAATCGATGGACCTCAGAAGTATTATGCTAAGTGAAAGAAACCAAATACAAGAGATCCAATGTTGTATCATTCCATTTATTTAAATGTCCAGAAAAGGCAAATGTGTAAAGACAAAACATAGATTAGTGATTGCCTAGAGTTGGGTGGGGGTGGGGGTTAATAGTAAATGAATATGAAAGATCTTAGGGGTAATGAAAATGATCTAAAACCAATTTATGTAGGTGGTTGCACAACTTGGTAAAACTACTAAAAAGCTAATGAATTGTACACAAAAATGTGGGTGAATTTATAATATGTAACATATATCTCAATAAAGTTATTGAAAATAGAATAAAGAAACCAAGAGTGCAAGATGGTATATTTTATCTCACCATTGGCGCTGTAGCTTAATGTGAAGACTTAGCTTAATGCTGGGCATTTTGATAGATGCTTAATAAAGGGTTGCTTTAAGTTTTAAGTAGTTGGACTTTCAAAGTTAATCTGAGTCTAGTACCTAGGAAAATATTCCAGAAAGATGAGGGCTAGTAAGTAGGATAGATGAAATATATTTACTTAAAGCTTTTTATTTGTATCAGATAACAGATAAAAGTGCAAACATCATGTGTTCAGCTCAATAAATTATCACAAAAACATATCTGTTTAAACAATACTGAGTCTGAGAAATACGATATTAAGAATATCTTTGAATTCCTGCTCATATGTCAGCTTAATGCCAAACTGTTTTTTTTTCCTTTTCTTTTGACTTTGTTGGGTCTTCATTGCAGCATGCAGGCTCTTTTCTCCTTGCTTTATATTGATGTTTCTTGAGGCATGTATTATTATGCATCCCTACAAATATAGAATTGTAATTATCCTGAGCTTTCCTCATTGTAAAATGTCTGTCTTCTGTTGTAAATGCTTTTGGCCTTACGATCTAGTTTGTCTGATATGAATATTTTGGTTACTGTTGCTTGGTAGATCTCTTTTTATTCTTATTCTGTCAAACTTTCTCTGCCCATGTATTTTATATGTTTCTTGAAAGCAGCATTTCATTTTCTTTTGCCCCCTCCCATTACTTGGTTTTTAATTGGAATACTCGTTCTTTATCTGTAATATATTAGCAATTTTTTTCTCCCAATTTGAGTCAAATTTAGCTATTTTTTCTCTAGAATTTTGATGAGTCTGACAGCCTTTTCCTATACCCACATTATAGGAGAATTTACTCATGTGCTCTTCTTGTAGTACTTCTTTGAGATTTATTTTTGCATTTAGATCTCTGATACATTTTGAGTTTCTTCCTGTATTGAGTTTTGAATATATCTGATCTAATTTGCTTCCAAATAATAATGTAGCTACCTCCTAAGCCATTTTAAAAAATATTGGCTTTACCACAGTAGTTATCACCTCTATCATATACTAGATTTTTATGTGTTGCTGCTGCTGCTGCTACTAAGTCGCTTCAGTCATGTCCGACTCTGTGTGAACCCATAAATGGCAGCCCACCAGGCTCCGCTGTCCCTGGGTTTCTCCAGGCAAGAACGCTGGAGTGGGTTGCCATTTCCTTGTCCAATGCATGAAAGTGAAGAGTGAAAGTGAAGTTGCTCAGTTGTGTCCGACTCTCAGCGACCACATGGACTGCAGCCCACCAGGCTCCTCCATCCGTGGGATTTTCCAGGGAAGAGTACTGGAGTGGGGTGCCATTGCCTTCTCCAATTTTTATGTGTAGTTGGGTCTATTTGTAGACTTTCTTTTCCATTCTTTTTGTTTGTCTGTTCATGGGCCAGTATAAGTTCTTTCTAGTTATAGAAGCTTTGTACCATGTTTTAATATCTGGTGGGTCTATTTCTCCTTAAGAGTTCTGTGTTTTGTTTTGTTTTTTAATGTTTTCCTAGCTATTATTGAATGTTTATTTTTCCATATGAATTTTAGGTTCAGCTTTTCTAGCTCCACATAAGTGCTCATTGGAATTTTTATTGGGATTGAATTAAATTTGTAAATTAGCTTAAGAACTGACATCTTGATGAAGCTGAGATTGCCTAACTGAATGAAAAGGAATGTCGTACCATTTGTTCCAGTTTCCTGTGTGTGTTTCATGAGTGCTTTACAGTTCTTCTTCTTTTCTTATTTTTAATTAGATTTTGAACATTTTTTTTGTTTATTCCTCAATATTTATATTTTAGTTGTTATTGTGAATGAAGTTTTTTTCATCCATTATCTTTTCTTACTGGCTGTTTGCACATATGAATGCTATTGACTTTTAAATACTAATTTCATATCCTGAATTATTTTTGAGTTGAGTTGTTACC
Organism: Oryx dammah; assembly: GCF_014754425.2. Lineage (NCBI taxonomy): Eukaryota > Metazoa > Chordata > Mammalia > Artiodactyla > Bovidae > Oryx > Oryx dammah. The sequence goes on from NW_024070186.1 coordinate 47,838,344, forward strand.
TTTTTTGTTTTGAAGTTCTTTTTGAATGGTTTAATTTTTTTTCTCTAGGGTTTTCAAGATATCTGCAAATAGCGATAGTTTTATTTCCATTTTGTATAGCTCTTGTTGTTTTGTTTAATCTAGTTGCATTGGCTAGTACTTCCAGAATAGTGTTTATGTATGCAGAATAATGTCTTTATGTATTTTTTAAATTGAGCATTCTATTTTGACATATTATGGATTTGTATGCAGATGTAAGAAACAATAGAGAGATCGCATGTATCTTTTTTTTTCCAGTTTCCCCAATGGTAATATCTGTAGTAAAATATTAAAAGGATAATATTGACAATGATACAGCCAAGATAGAAAACCATTCTACTACCACAAGATGGGGGCTTCCCTCATTGTTCAGTTGGTAAAGAATCTGCCTGCAATGCAGGAGACTGGGTTCGATTCCTGGGTTGGGAAGATCCCTTGGAGAAGGAACTGGCAACCCACTCCAGTATTCTTGCCTAGAGAATTCCCATGGACAGAGAAGGCTGGCAGGCTACAGTTCATGGGGTCACAAGAATTGGACATGACTTAGCAACTAAACCACCACCACCACCACCACAAGATTCCCTCATGTTGCTCCTTCCTGCCTTTTGCTCATCAGTTCAGTTCAGTTCAGTTCAGTTGCTCAGTCGTGTCCGACTCTTTGCAACCGCATGAATCGCAGCACGCCAGGCCTCCTTGTCCATTACCATCTCCTGGAGTTCACTCAGACTCACGTCCATCGAGTCCGTGATGCCATCCAGCCATCTCATCCTGGGTCGTCCCCTTCTCCTCCTGCCCCAATCTCTCCCAGCATCAGAGTCTTTTCCAGTGAGTCAACTCTTTGCATGAGGTGTCCAAAGTATCGGAGCTTCAGCTTTAGCATCATTCCTTCCAAAGAAATCCCAGGGCTGATCTCCTTCAGAATGGACTGGTTGGATCTCCTTGCAGTCCAAGGGACCCTCAAGAGTCTTCTCCAACACCACAGTTCAAAAGCATCAATTCTTCGGCGCTCAGCCTTCTTCCCAGTCCAACTCTCACATCCATACATGACCACAGGAAAAACCATAGCCTTGACTAGATGGAACTTAGTCGGCAAAGTAATGTCTCTGCTTTTGAATATAGTATCTAGGTTGGTCATAACTTTTCTTCCAAGGAGTAAGCGTCTTTTAATTTCATGGCTGCAGTCATCATCTGCAGTGATTTTGGAGCCCCCCAAAATAAAGTCTGACACTATTTCCACTGTTTCCCCATCTATTTCCCATGAAGTGATGGGACCAGATGCCATGATCTTTGTTTTCTGAATGCTGAGCTTGAAGCCAACTTTTTCACTCTCCTCTTTCACTTTCATCAAGAGGCTTTTTAGCTCCTCTTCCCTTTCTGCCATAAGGGTGGTGTCATCTGCATATCTGAGGTGATTGATATTTCTCCCAGCAATCTTGATTCCAGCTTGTGTTTCTTCCAGTCCAGCGTTTCTCATGATGTACTCTGCATAGAAGTTAAATAAGCAGGGTGACAATATACAGCCTTGACGTACTCCTTTTCCTATTTGGAACCAGTCTGTTGTTCCATGTCCAGTTCTAACTGTTGGTTCCTGACCTGCATACAGATTTCTCAAGAGGCAGGTCAGGTGGTCTGGTATTACCATCTCTTGAAGCATTTTCTGCAGTTTGTTTGTGATCCACACAGTCAAAGGCTTTGGCATAGTCAATAAAGCAGAAATAGATGTTTTTCTGGAACTCTCTTGCTTTTTCCATGATCCAGCGGATGTTGGCAATTTGATCTCTGGTTCCTCTGCCTTTTCTAAAACCAGCTTGAACATCAGGGAGTTCACGGTTCACGTATTGCTGAAGTCTGCCTTGGAGACTTTTGAGCATTACTTTACTAGCATGTGAGATGAGTGCAATTGTGCGGTAGTTTGTGCATTCTTTGGCATTGCCTTTCTTTGAGATTGGAATGAAAACTGACCTTTTTCAGTCCTGTGGCCACTGCTGAGTTTTCCAAACTTGCCGGCATATTGAGTGCAGCACTTTCACAGCATCATCCTTCAGGATTTGAAACAGCTCCACTGGAATTCCATCAACTCCACTAGCTTTGTTCTTAGTGATGCTTTCTAAGGCCCACTTGACTTCACATTCCAAGATGTCTGGCTCTAGATTAGTGATCACATCATCATGATTATCTGGGTTTTGAAGATCTTTTTTGTACAGTTCTTCCATGTATTCTTGCCACCTCTTCTTAATATCTTCTGCTTCTGTTAGGTCCAGACCATTTCTGTCCTTTATCGAGCCCATCTTTGCATGAAATGTTCCCTTGGTATCTCTAATTTTCTTGAAGAGATCTCTCGTCTTTCCCATTCTGTTGTTTTCCTCTTATTTCTTTGCATTGATCACTGAAGAAGGCTTTCTTATCTCTTCTTGCTATTCTTTGGAACTCTGCATTCAGATGCTTATATCTTTCCTTTTCTCCTTTGCTTTTAGCCTCTCTTCTCTTCACAGCTATTTGTAAGGCCTCCTCAGACAGCCATTTTGCTTTTTTGCATTTCTTTTCCATGGGGATGGTCTTGATCCCTGTTTCCCGTACAATGTCACGAACCTCATTCCATAGTTCATCAGGCACTTTATCTATCAGATCTAGACCCTTAAATCTATTTCTCACTTCCACTGCATAATCATAAGGGATTTGATTTAGGTCATACCTGAATGGTCTAGCAGTTTTCCCTGCTTTCTTCAATTTAATCTGAATTTGGCAATAAGGAATTCATGATCTGAGCCACAGTCAGCTCCTGGTCTTGTTTTTGACTGCGAAGAGCTGTATAGAGCTTCTCCATCTTTGGCTGCAAAGAATATAATCAGTCTGATTTTGGTGTTGACCATCTGGTGATGTCCATGTGTAGAGTCTTCTCTTGTGTTGTTGGAAGAGGGTGTTTGCTATGACCAGTGCATTTTCTTGGCAAAACTCTATTAGTCTTTGCCCTGCTTCATTCCGCATTCCAAGGCCAAATTTGCCTGTTACTCCAGGTGTTTCTTGACTTCCTACTTTTGCATTCCAGTCCCCTATAATAAAGGGGACATCTTTTTTGGGCAACCCCAGATGGGCAGTTCATGGTGGAGAGGCCTGACAGAATGTGGTCCACTGGAGAACCCCATGAACAGTACGAAAAGGCAAAATGATAGGATACCAAAAGGAACTCCCCAGGTCATTAGGTGCCCAATATGCTACTGGAGATCAGTGGAGAAATAACTCCAGAAGGAATGAAGGGATGCAGCCAAACCAAAAACAATACCCAGCTGTGGATGTGACTGGTGATAGAAGCAAGATCCGATGCTGTAAAGGGCAATATTGCATAGGAACCTGGAATATCAGGTCCATGAATCAAGGCAAATTGGAAGTGGTCAAACAAGAGATGGCAAGGGTGAACATTGACATTCTAGGAATCAACAAACTAAAATCAACTGGAATGGGTGAATTTAACTCAGATGACCATTACATCTACTACTGTGGGCAGGAATCCCTGAGAAGAAATGGAGTAGCCATCATGCTCAACAAAAGAGTTCGAAATGCAGTACTTGGATGCAATCTCAAAAACGACAGAATGATCTCTGTTCGTCTCCAAGGCAAACCATTCAGTATCACAGTTATCCAAGTCTATGCCCCAACCAGTAATGCTGAAGAAACTGAAGTTGAACAGTTTTATGAAGACCTACACGATCTTTTAGAACTAACACCCCAAAAAGGTGTCCTTTTGCTCATATCTACTTCTTAAACTATGGCAACCAATCTGTTCTTCTATAATTCTTGTCATTCAAGAATGTTATGAAATGGAATTATATAATTTGGAAGCTTTGGGATTGGCTTTTTTCACCCAGCATTGGCTTTTCACCCTGAAGATTTATCTTAGTTGTTGCATGCATCAATATTTGTTCTTTGTATTGCTGTGTAGTATTTCATGGTATGGATATTCCATCTTTTTTTTTTTTTAATTCACCTATTAAGTATGTCTGGATTACGTACACATTTTGGCTATTATTAAAAAAAAAAGCTGCTGTGATGATTCATGAAGAGATTTTTTGTGAATGTTTTAATTTTTGTGGAATAAATGCCCCTGAACACAATTGTGAGATCATAGTAGTAGCATGTTTAATTTTGTAAGAAGCTGACATACTGTTTTCCATAGTGGTTGTATCATTTTACATTCCAGCTAGTGTTGTATAAGTCATCTAGTTTTTCTGTATCTTTGCTAGCATTTGATGTTATTACTGTGTTTTTAATTTTAGCCTTTCTGATAGTTATTTAGTGATATTATGGTTGTAATTTTCATTGCCCTAATGGTTAGTGATGTTGAACATCATTTCATGTGCTTTGTTACTTGTATATTCTCTTTGGTGAAACTTCTGTTAATTTTCTAATGGAATTTTTTCTTTGTATTTTAAGAATTCTTAATATATTTTTAATGTTAGTCCTTTGTCAGATACATGGTTTGCAAATATTTTTCCCAGCCTCTAGCTTGTCTCTTCATTTTTTCACAGTGTCTTTAAATGAGCAAAAGGTTTTAAGTTTTGATGATGTCCAGTTTATCAATTTTTCCTTATATGGATTATGTTTTTGATATCAAATATAAAAACTCTTTACACAGTACTAGATTATAAAGCTTTTTTTTCTTATGTTTTCTTCTCGAAGTTTTGCAGTTTTATATTTGACATTTAAGTAGATCAAAGATTGATCTACTTTGAATCAGTCTTTGTGTAAGATATGAAGTGTAGGTCAAAGTTCATTTTGCCATGTGTATATTTTTAAAAGCTCCTCAGGTAGCCATAGTGAATCACTGAAGTAAATCATCAGCAAAACCACTTCGGGTCCTGAAAGTTTATGAAATAGTTTTTTCAAAATGTGTTGAGAAGCAGTTTATATTAATTAGGGTTCTATGGACAAGGGAACAAAATTAATTTGGTGAATGTGGCATAGCAAGGCGCTTTCTTGGAACTTAGTATTGTAGATATGTGAGAAAATTCCTATCATCTGGGGTAATTTGTCTGTACTTGAGAGGGTATGATGGCAGAGTGGTCCCAGAGTAGAAAAAATGTTGCAAATGTCAGCTTTGTGTAAAGTTGGGAATACATGCATTTGTTTTGTTAAAAAATAATGATAAAAGGCCTCACTTTATTGAAATTTTCCTTGTAAGTTTTCCTAGGTGTTATCATATAAATAGTATATAGGCTGCAGTCCACGGGGTCACACAGAGTTGGACACGATTGAAGCGACTTAGCAGCAGCAGCAGCAGTGTTATAACTTATCTGTGTCTTATAATACATATGATATTTTATTAGAAAAAAAAGAGAAAATGTCATTAATTTTTAATATTTAACTTAGACATGAGAAATAAATTAGATAAAAGATATCTAAGTGAATTTATTAAGGAAAAATTAAATAATCATGTGAGATTAAATTGGAAGAAAGGAAAATTGAGAAAGTATATGAATTTATTCATTAAAAAAAAATATTCGACTGTTCTTTGTGACAGGCATAGTTCTTAGCACTTGGGATATGTCAGTAAATGAAAGAAATTGCTCTTGTAGAGCTTAATTTCTAGCAGGGAGGATAGTTGATGAATAATAAATATAATAAGCAAATTATATAGATATTAGGTTTAATGCAGTGATAAAAATAGAAATAGAACAAGACATTGGAAGTTGTGCAGATCAGAGGAGAGGTTAGGTTGTTCTGTTTATGATTGTACTGTTTAGGATATCCTTTGTGAAAAGGATAGAATTTAATGAAAAGATGACATTTGGGTAGAGGTTTGAAGATGAGGGAATCTGAAATATCTGGAGAACAATCAGATCGTGGAAAGAACCAGTGCAAAGGCAGGAAGGTATCTGGTGTGTTTCTGCCTTTTGAATTTTTAAGTTAATCGCAAATTATTTATAAAGTTCATAGTGTCACAAACATGTACCTGAAACTTAATAAAGATAAGCTAATTTTATAAATGCCTTTTTTTAAGGTTGTAGGGCAACTTCCCATATAGGGTTCATATTGGTTTGTCAGAGGGCCTGAGATTATGAACTTTGTTTTTAATCCCTTCATGACATAATCTTTGATATTCCAAACTCTGGCTTAAGGTAGTCTTTTAGGTTTCCCCCAGATCTCAGAGTTAATGTAGCCTATGTGTAATGGAAAATACTTGGAGAGTATGAGTGAAAACCTTTTTATTTTAAGCTTCTTTTTGCTCAGATTGAGTGTTTTGCATTCTTTAAAGAGTGTTTCAAATAATTAGAATTCCTTTTTTTCTGACTTAATCTTTTTGAGTACTATTCCTCCTCTGAGGATAGGTATTTCAGGTTTTATTTTTCATGAGTAGCAGTTTTTTTTTTTAAATATATATAATGGAAGTTCAAGTCCAGTTGTATTATGTTTTTGCTAATGACTTGAGGAGTATCAGTTATGGCATGGTATACTGAGCTATATAGTAATATAGTTATAGTGTGTAATTTTGAATAGTAGGATATATGACCCTACACCTTTCTGATTTGATGGTTCCCAGTGTCTGATTTTAACTTAATTGCATATTCTCTTATATTAAATTGTTAATTGTCTGTGCCTCCAACTCTAACACTCCTCCACTTTAACATGTATTAATGCAGATAAATGTAAGTAATTTAATGGGAAAATATCTTACTCTATTTAATTATCTGTAAGGGAAACTCTGGGTAATAATTGGAGGATTTTGAAAATACATTTCAGGAGAATAAAGTGTTTCTTATCTTACTATTTTCAAGAGAGTAAACTGGGTTTTAATATTCTTTATTTTTTTAATACCAAGTTTAAGTCAAATGACACTTGCAGTTATTTTTAAAAATATGTAGCCTCTTTTCCCCTTAATCAGTAGTGAAGATGGAAATCAATGATGGCTTGCGCTTTAAAAAAGAAATACCTTTGTATTATCTGTGTAAGTTGATCTTCTAGTGAGTTTATGGGCTATTCATTATAATAATGATTTAGTTAGGAAATTATGGTCTTGCTTGTCTTGTTTAAAAAGGAAAATACCAGCTTAAAATAGATGTAACTACATATTGAAACAGTTTCTTTTTATCAAGGCCTTTTGAAAAAACAAAAGGAGTTATATAAAAGTAAAAAAGGTAAAATGATAATTTATAAATTTGAATATGAGCCTAAACTAAAAATTTCTTCCATTGTTGATAAAAAGCCACACATGCTGGGTGCTTTTGAGATGGGCTATCACTTTCAGGTTTACCTTTTTTTACTTGTTGATGATGTTTCCAATAGTACAATCAATTGTTTACACTGCATCTTGAACTTGAATTTGGGAATAACTTTATCAAATCACTGGAAACATGCAATAAAGATCTAGAGGGGAAATCCAGAAAAAAAAAAATAAGATTTTTGAATTTTCAGTTAACTATAGATGTCCTTTTACGTTTCTGTCTTTCTTTTGTTTCTTCTTGTATCTTGGAACAACAGCTTAAAGACAGAGACTCTGTCTCTTTCTGTAAAAATCTCTGCTTCCTATTATACTGTTAATTGGATGGGGGAGGGAAACTCACACTAGGATTATTTTTGAAGTACTCGCCCAAATCAAGAAATAAACTAACATGTGCCTTGATTTCAGATATTGTTGCTTCTGGTGCCTGAGTATACACTACAATACAAAATACGATAATTCTGGATGTATGTTCCTGATTATGTTTTTATTTATAAAATATGGCGAGCATTGAGATAAGTTTCATGCCCTAGGTGTCTTGCTTTTTTTGATTCTTTTATTACCATTAAATAAGCCTTTGTCTGGCAATTAAAATATTGACATAAGCAATTTAAAACTTCACATATATGAAAGAGCAGCAGTAAACAAGGGAGTTGGAAATCTAAGTTAAAGGCAGGAAAATGAAATCTGATTTGTAAGTTGTCAGTCTGTCCCCCTTAAATTCGATTTTATGTGGTTGCATTTAATGAAGTCTTGCAGCAAGTTGCTTGAGGCTTTTTAAAAATAATAAAAAAAAATTTTTAGTAAATAGCTTAGAACTAAACAGTTTAGTATCTTAAGTTCTTCTTTCAGCTTTATAATAGAATTTGCTATATAGTAAGAGTATAGCAAGATTTTTGTTTGAGTTTTTGTATATATGAATAAGGAAGTAACCTTTTAAAGGACAATTTTAATTTAAAAACTTAATTATTGTGAGTAGAATGATCTGTATTTTTTCCTCTCTTTTAATTTTGAACATGAAATAATTATTATTAATGTTAATTATATACACAGTTATATTTTGCAATATAGTTATTATTTTAAAAGGTTTTTTTTTGATGTAAGGATTCCATGAAGACTTAAAAATTTCATGTACAAGTTTAAATTTTGCTAATTAGAAAGTGTGTTAAGTTGATATGTTTTTATTTCCAAAAATAGGATGCCCAAATTAAAATTCATGTTTGATAATTTAAACTTGTGCATAACAGCCTTATTATTTAAAGAAAATTTTGAAGTTTAGTGTCTTTGATATGTAAGTAGAATGCTACATTATTTAGCTAGATGAAGAAAGTAAAATTTTAAGGTCTTGGTTCACTCAGTTGATAAGCAAGTATTTTCCTAACTTTCCCTAACACATACAGACAGTACAGGAATTTGCTTCATTGTCTATTTTATTTTGGAAAACTATGCATTTTCTCTTACAAATATATTATTCTTTTAATTAAGGAGTTTAAAAAACACTTCACCTTTGAAAAAATATCTTATTTTTATACATTTTAAACTTGCTAATGATAAATATAGACTACTAATGAAATTATTGGCCAGGTAAACATCATTTTCATTTTTAAAATTGTATATTCTACTTTTAAATTTAAAATGATTATTTTAGTGCTGATAAGAACTAACAAGTGTGATCTCATACTTATGGGCATCCATGAAAAACCTTATCCAAAAAATATAATGTTTAAAATATAATATTGGTAGCTACCAGTGGCTAAAGAATTTCATTTGCTGATTTTATTCTTTTACTTCTTTGTAATTTAAATGCTTTTATTTAAAAATTTGACTTAAGGATATTATAAAGTATATAGCATTTTAAGATTAGATGGTGTCCAGAGCATACAGTCCAATGAGTTAGTCCAATGTAATTGGAGGAATTATTAAATGACACTGACCTCATTTCCTTTAGAACAATGAAAATTAATAGTTTCACATTTTATTAGGCTGATATTCCAGATGTAGTGTACATTTAATTAAGTGTAGTTTCCTTTTAGTTATGGTATGTGTATCTGTTTTTTGTCGCAAATTCTTTCTAGTTTTACAGTTTTCCACATGTTTTCTTTCACCATTTATGATTTTTTTCAAAGCAGAGCTATAAGGATTTAAATCACTTTAGCATGCAGCAAAACAGTTCCCATTCAAACAATAAACGCCATTTTAAAAAGCCTTTAGATCTTCTGTCACTTCATAAATATAAATGTATAAAAACGTTATGCAGTTGTAGTGCCCACCTGCTAATTAAATGCAGATTTTCTCAAACTTACTTAAAATCTGTCTATTTGTTTCAACTCTGTCTCTGTTCAGAATACATATGGCCCTTGTGAAACTAATTATGCTTATGGAGCAGCTGTTAAGTTTAGTGCAACTAATTTTATCCAATATTTTACATTTTAATTGATTACCTGTGAAGAAATTAGCAAATTAACACTTATTGTACAGTAACTGAATGGTCTTTTATGGTTACTTTCAGATTTAACAAGTGAACCAAACACTGATGGAATAAAGACATTTCTAGGACTTTCAGATAGGAAAGTTATTGGTGGACCTTGATTATCTGGTGTGAAAATTTAGGAAGACTGATGAGTGATGCCAAGCATCTGTGTGTTCTGTATCTTAAACATGAGAAGCAGATTGGAAAGTAATAGCTTTTTTGCAGAATTTTGGTAACATATGGGCTTATCTGGATCTAAGAAGTCTTTGAAGATCTTTGAACTTGACTAAATGACTTAACCTTTGGCATAGTGGGTGGGTTATATGCTTTTTTAGAGGGGAAGCACTGGATTCTGCATTTTTCTTTTGTTTTTTTTCCTTCCCAATTCTACCTTTTAATATCATCTCTTAAAAATGGGGGGTAGAGATGATGATTGGGAATTTTTGAAGATTGACATGGCTAATTCTAAGATATTTAGTTGAATGGATCTACCTATAATAAAGTGGAGTTAAATTTTTAAATAATATTTTAGAAATGAATCTATAGATATTTATTTCCTGCTTTATAGATTTTATTTGAAAATGATACTGCAATCAGATCTTACTGACAATGGGCTGTAGTTGAAAGGATGTGAACAGACCTGTGTTCAAATTTCAGCTCTATCGCACATTTGCTCTGACCTCTGAACTTTTCAAAGTTCAGTATTCTCAAAGCAAAACTCAAACCAAACCAGAGAAAAAAACCCCAAGCTGTCTGTTCCCCCGCCAAAAACAAGTTCCCCCAAATGCCAAAAGGAGGTGAAAGTAACAACTCTATGTTTAAATACTCTGGAAAATTAAAAGAGATAAAATAGATAAATACAGTTGGCGTATTTCTTAGCATGTAGAAGATTCTTACTAACAATAGTGGCAAATGTCATGCCCTATAATACTAATATGTAAGAGATATACTGAACAAGTGTATTATTCTTATTTTAGAGCATTCAATCTTTCCCATCATCAGAGTCTTTTCCAGTGAGTTGGCTCTTCCTATCAGGTGGCCAAAGTATTGGAGCCTCAGCGTCAGTATCAGTCATTCCAATGAGTATTCAGGGTTGGAACTCAACATTAAAAAATTAAAATCCTGGCATTTGGTCCCATCTGTGCCATGCTGTGCTGTGCTAAGTCGCTTCAGTTGTTTCTGACTCTTTGCAACACTATGGACTATAGCCCACAAAGCTCCTCTGTCCATGGGATTCTCCAGGTAAGAATACGGAAGTGGGTTCCCACATCACTTCATGGCAAATAGAAGGGGGAAAAAGTGAAAGTAAGTGTAAGTTTTAGGTCCAAGTAAATGTATCTAAAAGACGCTTACTCCTTGGAAGAAAAGTTATGACCAACCTAGATAGCATATTAAAAAGCAGAGACATTATTTTGCCAACAAAGGTCCATCTAGTCAAGGCTATGGTTTTTCCAGTGGTCGTGTATGTATGTGAGAGTTGGACTGTGAAGAAAGCTGAGCACCAAAGAATTGATGCTTTTGAACTGTGGTGTTGGAGAATACTCTTGAGAGTCCCTTGGATTGCAAGGGGATCCAACCAGTCCATTCTAAAGGAGATCAGTCTTGGGTGTTCTTCGGAAGGACTGATGCTAAAGCTGAAACTCCAATACTTTGGCCACCTCATGCAAAGAGTTGACTCATTGGAAAAGACTCTGATGCTGGGAACTATTGGGGGCAGGAGGAGAAGGGGACAACAGAGGATGAGATGGCTGAATGGTGTCACCGACTCAATGGACATGAGTTTGAGGCATCACCAACTCGATGGACATGAGTTTGAGTGAACTCTGGGAGTTGGTGATGGACAGGGAGGCCTGGCATGCTGCATTTCATGGGGTCGCAAAGAGTCGGACCCAACTGAGTGACTGAACTGAACTGAACTGAAATGTATCTGAAACTTTGATAAGATAGATTGTTCTTCAGTTAGGGCACTTCAGTTCAGTTCAGTCGCTCAGTCATGTCCGACTCTGCAACTCCATGAACTACAGCACGCTAGGCCTCCCTGTCCATCACCAACTCCCAGAGTCCACCCAAACCCAGGTCCATTGAGTCGGTGATGCCATCCAACCATCTCCTCCTCTGTCGTCCCCTTCTCCTCCTGCCCCCAATCCTTTCCAGCATGAGGGTCTTTTCCAATGAGTCAGCTCTTTGCATCAGGTGGCCAAAGTATTGGAGTTGCAGCTTCAACATCAGCATTACCAGTGAACACCCAGGACTGATCTCCTTTAGGATGGACTGGTTGGATCTCCTTGCAATCCAAGGGGCTCTCAAGAGTCTTCTCCAACACCACAGTTCAAAAGCATCAATTCTTTGGCACTCAGCTTTCTTCACAGTGCAACTCTCACATCCATACATGACTACTGCAAAAACCATAGCTTTGACTAGACAGACCTTTGTTGGCAAAGTAATATCTCTTCTTTTTAATATGCTGTCTAGGTTGATCATAACTTTCTTTTCAAGGAGTAAGCGTCTTTTAATTTCATGGCTGCCGTCACCATCTGCACTGATTTTTGGAGCCCCCCAAAATAAGGTCTGCCATTGCTTCCCCATCTATTTGCCATGAAGTGAGGGGACCAGATGCCATGTCTTAGTTTTCTGAATGTTGAGCTTTAAGCCAACTTTTTCACTCTCCTCTTTCACTTTTGTCAAGAGGCTCTTTAGTTCTTCTTCATTTTCTGCCATAAGGGTGATGTTATCTGCATATCTGAGGTTATTGATATTTCTCCTGGCAATCTTGATTCCAGCTTGTGCTTCCTCCTGCCTAGCGTTTCTCATGATATATTCTGCATAGAAGTTAAATAAGCAGGGTGACAATATACAGCCTTGACGTACTCGTTTTCCTATTTGGAAGCAGTCTATTGTTCCATGTCCAGTTCTAAGTGTTGCTTCCTGACCTGCATACAAGTTTCTCAAGAGGCGGATCAGATGGTCTGGTATTCCCATCTCTTCCAGAATTTTCTACTAGGGCAATATGTTTTATATAGTTATAATAGTTAGGGCACTATGAAAAGGGAATTACAGAGATACACAAATAATCCCTGTTTACAAATAGTTCGTCTACAACAGCTAGAGGCTTTACCCTCTGTGCTTAGTGAGGATGGTTAACCTTGGTTTGGCAACAGTACTGATCCATATAAATATCTGTGAGATAGATGTAGACTCAGTTAGTGACCAAAACTGAAGAATATTAGTACACTTAATTATCTTAGTTAAAATTCAGAATGTGTGTATTTTCTAACAAAATAGCATTTTTGTCATTGGGTATATTTAAAATAGGCTTTTGGTATAACTGGAAAAGGTCAGTTTTCATTCCAGTTCCAAAGAAAGGCAGGACCAAAGAATATTCAAACTACTGCACAATTGCCCTCATTTCACATGCTAGCAAAGTAATGTTCAGAATATTCAAGCTAGGCTTCAACCGTACATGAACCAAGAACTTCCATATGTTCAAGCTGTATTTAGAAAAGGCAGAAGAACCAGAGATCAAATTGCCAATATCTGTTGTATCATAGAAAAAAGCCAAGAGAATTCCAGGATATCGTCTACTTCTGTTTCATTGACAATACTAAGGCCTTTGACTGTGTGGGTCACAACAAACTGGAAAATTCTTAAAGAGATGAGAATATCAGACCACCTTACCTGACTCCTGAGAAGCATGTATGCAGGTCAAGAAGTGACAGTTAGAACCAGACATGGAACAACAGACTGGCTCCAAATTGGGAAAGGAGTACATCAACGCTGTATATTGTCACCCTGCTTATTTAACTTATGCGCAGAGTGCCTCATGCAAAATGTCAGGCTGGATAAAAGGCAAGCTGGAATCAAGGTTGCTGGGAATCAATAACCTTAGTTATGCAGATGACAGCACCCTTATGGCAGAAAGGGAAGAGGAACTGAAGAGCCTCTTGATGAAAGTGAAAGGGAAGAGTGAAAAACTTGGCTTAAAACTCAACATTCAGAAAATTAAGATCATGGTATCTGGTCCTATCACTTCATGGCAAATAGATGAGGTAACAGTGACAGACTTTATTTTTGGAGGCTCCAAAGTCACTGCAGATGGTGACTGCAGCCATGAAATTAAGATGCTTGCTCTTTGGAAGAAAAGTTATGACCAACTTAGACAGCATATTAAAAAGCAGAGACATTACTTTGCCAACAAAGGTCCATCTAGTCAAGGCTATGGTTTTTCCAGTAGTTATGTTATGGATGTGAGACTTGTAGCATAAAGAAGGCATGATGTTTCATATACTTTTTTTAGCCTTTGAGTGGAAAATTTTAAGCATTCATTAAAACAGATAATAATATAGTAAGCCCTCATGTAGTGATGATCTAACTTTACCAGGTAGTATTTTGACAATATCAAGGCTTGCTTTTTAGCTCTGTTAGGATGAATCCAGAGTACCTTGATTCTATGGCTAATTTAGCTCCAAAATTAATACTTGACTCCATACAATACCTTATGTACAAAGTGTCTCAACTCTGACTGGTAGAACACTATTTCTCTCCCATATGATATTCTGAATTTGTATTGCTGTCCAGTGTATTTTTTCATGGTCTCTTGGCATTTAATCTCACATATTTGTAGATTGGAACTTGTCAAAGAACTAAAGAGCCTCGACAGATTTCTAGAGAATTCCTTTTTCTGTCCAGCTTCTTCTCTTTGGTATAATGCCTTAGAAAACTTAGTATCTTGGCCTCTTTGAAGATTTGTCTCTGTCTCCCTAGCTCAGAAAGTCTATGAATCTTTCTCTCCATGCTCTGTCGATTGGAAACTTCCTCATGGCAGTAAGCCAGGGCAATCCCAGGGTTCCTGTTTTTTGTTTGCCTTTTCTTAGGGAGTCACACTTGTATGCTGCCATTTGTCCAATGTCTGACACAGTCGCTATACACATTTTGTCTACTTTTCTACTTGTTTGTAGTGGGAGGGTTATTTCCATAGCTTTTAATGCTTATGGGCAAAAGGCCATTTAACTACAGAAATGATTATTTTATTTGTGATTTATTTTTCTTTGTCATTTCCACCAAGGATTTATCAGCTTTATTAATCTTCTCAAAAAATCAACTTTGTCCTTCTTGATGTTCTGGTTAATCCATATTTTGCTTTTCAAGTTTCTTTCCTTTTACCATCTTTTAAAAACTTTTTTTATTGGAGTATAGTTGATTTACAGTGTTGTGCTAGTTTCAGGTGTACACCAAAGTGAATCTGTTTTATATATACACATAATCTGCCTGCAATACCGGAGACCCAGGTTTGATTCCTATGTTGGGAAGATTCACTGGAGAAGGGAATGGCTACCCACTCCAGTATTCTTGCCTGAAGAATCCCATCGATTATATTCAATAGGGTCACAAAGAGTTGGACATGACTGAGTGGCTAAGAACACACTCTTTTTTAGATTCTTTTCCCACATAAGTCATTATAGGGTATTGAGTAGAGTTCCCTGTGCTACACTAAGTCCTTATTAATTACGTTTTATACATAGTAATGTATATATATCATCCCAGTCTCCTAATTTATTCCTCCTTCCCCTTATCCCTTGGTTCATTTTACCTTCTTTGAGAATAGTTTTCCATTCTTTTTTTAGTTTTTTGAGATGGAAGCTTAGATAGTTTATTTTAGCTTTATTCTCTTCTAATACATGTATCCAATGCTACAAATCCTCTTTTTTATACTTTAGCTATAGCCTACACAGTTTAGATGTACCATATTTTAATTTTCATTTAGTTTGAATAAAACTGTGACTTCACCTTTCTTGTGTGTAATATAGAAATATGTTACTTTATTTCCAAACATTTAGAGGCTTTTCTAGTTGTCTTTTGTTTCTTTCCTTTTTCTTCACTATTGTTAGAGACCAAAGACTGAATACCTTTCAACTTTGAAATGTGTTGAGATTAGCTTTATGGCCCATCGTAAGCTATGAGCCATGCCATGTAGGACCACCCAAGACCGACAAGTCACAGTGAAGAGTTTTGGCAAAATGTGGTCCACTGGAGGAGGAAATGGTAACCCATCTAGTATTCTTGCTGTGACAACCGCATGAACAGTATGAAAAGGCAAAAAATATGATACTGGAAGATGAGCTCCCCAAGATTGCAAAGTGTCCAATACACATTACTAGAGAAGAACAGAGGGCAGTTACTAATAGCTCCAAAAAGAAGAAACAGCTGGGTCAAAGGAGAAATGACACTCAGTTGTGGATGTGTCTGGTGGTGAAAGTAAGTCCAGTGCTATAAAGAACAATATTGCATAGGAACTTGGAATAACGTTAGGCCCATGAATCAAGGTAAATTGGACATGGTCAAGCAGGAGATGGCAAGATTAAATGTTGACATGTTAGGAATCAAAGAACTAGAATGGATGGAAATGGGCGAATTTAATTCAGATTACCATTATATCTACTACTGTGGGCAAGGAGCCCTTAGAAGAAATGAAGTAGCCCTCATAGTCAGCAAAGAGTCTGAAATGGAGTACTTCGGTGTAGCCTCGAAAATGACGGAATGATCTCGGTTCATTTCCAAGGCAAACCATTCAGCGTCACAGTAATCTAAGTCTGTGCCCCAACCAGTAATGCCAAAGAAGCTGAAGTTGACTGATTCTATGAAGACCTATAAGACCTAGAACTAACACACACACAAAAAAAATGTCCTTTTCATCATAGGGGATTAGAATGCAAAAGTACGAAGTCAAGAGATACCCAGAATAATAGGCAAGTTTGGCCTTGGAATACAAAATGAAGCAGGGAAAAGGTAGCAGAGTTTTGCCAAGAGATACACTGGTCATAGCAAACACCTTTTTCCAACAGTATAAGAGATGACTCCACACATGGACATCACCAAATAGTCTTCCTAAATCACTGCAGATGGTGATTGTAGCGATGAAATTGAAGGATGCTTGTTCTTTGGAAGGAAAGCTGTGACAAACCTGGACAGCATACTAAAAAGGAAAATCATCACTTTTGTGATAAAGGTCCGTATAGTCAAAGCTCTGGTTTTTTTAGTAGTCATGTATGGATGTGAGGTTTGGACCATAAAAAAGGCTACATGCTGAGGAGTTGATGCTTTCAAATTGTGGTGCTGGAGACAACTCTTGAGAGTCCTTTAGACTGGAAGGAAATCAAACTAGTTAATCCTAGAGGAGATCAACCCTGATTATTCATTGGAAGGACTGATGCTGAAACACCAATACTTTGACCACCTGATGCAAATAGCTGACTCTTTGAAAAAGACCCTGATGCTGGAAAAAATTGAAGTCTAAAGAAGAAGGGTAAGATGATTAGTTAGCATCACTGACTCAATGGACATGAATTTGAGCAAACTCTGGGAGATAGTGGAGGACAGAGGAACCTGTAGTCCATGGGGTCACAAAGAGTTGTCAGACAACTTAGCAACTGAACAAGAACCAAAATTCATATTTGAATTTTATAGTCTCTTCTGCTCTGTTTTTTTGTGGTGTATGTTTGTTATCAGTTAAAAACTTCGGGTCTAACTTTGCTTGTTTTCTTCTAGTTGCTTTGTATGGATGTTAGATTCAGGGATTGAACTGAAGCCCTTGCCAGTGAGAGCTCAGAGTCTTAACCATTGGACCTCTAGGGATTTCCCTTGGTTCTTTTTTGTTGTTGTTCATGATAATTTACAGAATTTTCCTGGATTGGCAGTAACAGACAATTTAATTGATGGGCTGAAGGTTTTGTGTGACATAAGATTTCTTCAATGGCAGTATGCTATCATTAATACAGTGAGGTGGAATTTCTTTAATAATTGGGAAACTTTATGGGGAAAGCTAGGTCTGTTTTCAGATCCTTTGATGTCATCTTGTTTTTATAGAGCCCTGAGCTTTAGCACCTTGCTTTCTGCTTCTCTTTACCACCAAGCCACAAGTGGACACTTCCCTTTTCAAAAGTGTATCTCTTTCCCTGAGCATATGTCTGTTTTTGTTTTTTTTTTTCTTCAATTCCTGTTTGGTATGATTTTAGTTGTTTTGGAGATGAAAGTAGATATCTGAGTTCAAAATGTCATCTTGACATGGAATCCATGTTAGTTTAATCAATATAAAAATTATAAATATAATTTTAATTATAGTTGTTTTATTTTATGGTAAATATAGTCTATTTTATAGTATTCTACTTGAGACTATTTGAAGTATTGTTGTTATTTTTTGAAAGATAAAATATTAGGATATTTATTTTGATTACATGTGTTTAGAATTTATTAGCCAATTAAGAAACTTGACAAATTGGTTTTTGAGGGCAGTAATTCATTTTATGTAGGGATGTTATGGTGATTCTTCCTATTGTGTAGATATTGAAAGCATTTATCTGGTATAATAGACATCTTACTGTCCATTTATTACTCATATATTGTGTGTTCTAGAGTGCCACATTTTTTATCAAATGTTTCTTTGGTTATAATATATCTCCATATTGGCTTTGGTACTCTAGAGACTTCTAGAGTGATTTGTCAGAAAGGTATTTATTTAAGGAATGAGGGGAAAATAACATTGGAAATTGTAGTATAGTTTCTTTGACTTTTTTGTTTCTGTGGTCAAGCAGGAAAACTTTAGTTTTTATTCTTGATGGAGATCCTTCAAATATGTAATTAAATTAACTTAATAAAGTAAACAGGGTTGTTAATAGTCTAGGATGTGTATTTTACTCAAAATTGTGTAATTCTTATGACTGCAAAGAAGTCAGCAGCTTAATTCACTTAAAATATGTATTTGATTTTGTGGTCCTTCTTAACAGCCTTTAATAATACTGTTGTAAAAACTGTGTTTTGAATTTGCTATCTTTTTTCTGTTTATTCTCTCCAGAGTTATGTTTTGCTTCTGGTAGTCTATAAGCAAAGTTAAGAGGCCTACAATATGATAATTAAAATAATGAATATTAAAACATTGGTGGGAGAAGCTAGTAGTTTATATTGTATACCATGATGTAACTTACTGTTTTCTTTTAATTTGACATTATGAGTGACTTAAACTATGCACGTGCTATTGCTATCATAGGTCATTGAGCCATATCAGCAACATTTATAAAAAAAATATTTCAGAATGGCATATGTTGCTTGTATGAAGATATAATGAACAGAATATTTTTGGAAAATGGTAGGCATATGTTTTCTACAGTCAAGTCTTTGTGTAAGGGAAAATTATAAGATGAATTTGGAGATAATTGAGTTTATTTCAGGTATTAGGTAGGTTGGAAGGAGTAGAGATTAGGAAAGTAGTTGCAGTGGGAAGAGTGAGGCAGATAGTGTAATTGATAGAAGGCTTCTAGTTGTGGTGTTTATTTTTGCTGTGATGGTGATTGAATTATCCTACTTTCTGGTTTCTCTGGGACAGAGCTAGTTTAGGTCTTTTGTCCTTATGTTATAATGCCTTCCTGAACTCTAAAAAGTATCTCTCTTTATTTTCCAAAGGGTTGAATGATGGGTGATATGATTTTCCTGTTTTAGAAAACTGGCGAATATCATGTATTTGGTTGCTAAGGTTTCCTGTGGAGAAGACAATGATCTATAATCAAGATTATTATTATTTACCTTCCTATACAAGAGAAATATATTGAAACTATAATCCTTAGTCAGACTTAACATTTTAAAAGTCTGTCAGAAGCATAATACTTATCTGTACTGGATTAGCTGTGGTTTGAGGGAAACATTTCGTATATCCTGACTCAGATTTTACTCATTCATTTGGACTAGCACATCCCACAGTTACTTTTTTCTCAGTGCCTGCCTACTCCCAAATCACCTGTCTGCTGTCTCATGATTCAGCAGGTACTACTATTTAATCCTTATAATAATCCTCAATGGTAGATATTATCAACATTTTATAGGTGAGGAAACAGATGTCCAGAGAGGAAGTAACTTGTTTGAGGACAGCGTTCTGTGAGAATTTATTTTGTTTAGATTTAATACTTCTTTGGCTTTGGATATATTAAGAGCATATATATTTAGTTTTTAAGATATCATAATGCACTGTCTACCTTATCTGTGGCCCACAAATGAGTCTACATTTTGTCCAGTAGTGTATTTTTCTTAGTTGTTCTTGTTGTTTAGTTGCTCAGTCATGTCCGACTTTTTGCGACTCCATCGACTGCAGCATGCCAGACTTCCCTGTCCTTCATCATCTCCCGGACCTTGCTCATGTCCATTGAGTTGGTGATGCCATCCAACCGTCTCATCCTCTGTCATCCCCTTCTCCACCTGCCTTTTATCTTTCCCAGCATCAGAGTCTTTCCAGTGAGTTGGCTCTTTGCATCAGGTGGCCAAAGAATTGGAGCTTCAGCTTCAGCATCAGTCCTTCCAATGAATATTCAAGGTTGATTTCCTTTAGGATTGGCTGTTTAATCTCCTCGAAGTCCAAGGGGATTGGACTTTGCTTGCAGTCCAAGAGGACTCTCATTTAGAAATGAACTTAAAAGTTTTATGTAAAAAAAGAAAAGCTCTTAGGGAGTTGTTGTTAAGAGTTTAAGCTAATGTTTAACTCATTTCTCTTTTGCTATTCTATATTTCACTAGTTCAGTGAAAACTAATTGCCAGAATTATAATGTAAAACCAAATTAAGATAATGTACTCTGTGTGTATGTGTGTGTGTGTGCACACGTGTATACTATATATGTAGTGGCCATGGTTATCACAAAAAAGGTCTCCCCCTTATTTGTTATTCAAAGATTTTAGAATTATCTGTTAAAATTTTTATATATACATGTAATAAAATATTTAACTGGAAATGAATACATAAGTGTCTGTAGGGCAGTTCAATTTAGTTCAGTCGCTCAGTTGTGCCTGACTCTTCGCGACACCATGGACTACAGCACACCAGGCCTCCCTGTCCATCACCAACTCCCGGAGCTTACTCAAACTCATGTCCATCTGGTCAGTGATGCCATCCAACCATCTCATCCTCTGTTGACCCCTTCTCCTCGTGGCTTCAATCTTTCCCAGCATCAGGGTCTTTTCAAATGAGTCAGTTCTTCGCATCAGGTGGCCAAAGTATTGGAATTAAATTGTTGCTAAATTAAAATTTTATGTGGAAGATGAGTGTGTCAAAATTAAGAGAGGAAGTAGTCAAAGAGAAAATCATGCAAATTTACCTTTTGTAAATTAGGATAATAAACCCTTATTAACATTCCTAGCAATAAATATTGTTTTGTTTTGTTGTTTGTTCAGTTGCTAAATTGGGTCTGACTCTTTGGGGACCCCACAGACTGTAGCCCTCCAGGCTTCTCTGTGCGTGAGATTTCCCAGGCTGGAATACTGGAGAGGAGTGCCATTTCTTTCTTCAGAAGAGCTTCCCAACCCAGGGATTGAACCTGAAATCTCTTGCATTGGCAGATGGATTCTTTACTGCTGGCAGTAAATATTGTCACTTCTCAAAATCACTTTTTTAAAAAAGTTTGTGATCTCATGATGCAGTATTTTTCTTTACTCACTAAATGAACCAGTTAGGGATGAAAAAGAATAGAACTTACTACAAGTGAAACTCATCTAGTTTTCTTCAAGCCCTATATATGTTCTAAGTACCCAAGACTAGTTCATGTGATCTCCTTATCCACAATCTTTTTTTAAAATTTCTTTGATGATTTGTGTTTTCTTGTTTCTTATTTGTTTGATTAGTGTAGCTAGGGAGTTACCAAATCTGTTGATATTCTTGGGAAACCAGAGTTTGGCTTTGTTAATTTTCTTTATTGCTTTCTGTTCCATTGATTTTTGCTTTTTAATGTTTCCTTTTTCTACCTACTTTGAATTTACTTTTGGAACCCTAGGTAATTGATTTTAGACTTTTCTTCTTTTCTGATGTAAACAGTTAAAGCTATAAATTTCCCTCTAAACCTTGCTTTAGTTTCATCGCACAGATTCTAAAATGCTATATTTTTATTGTCTTTCAGTTCAAAATATTTTCTGTTTTTTTGTGATTTCTTACTTGACCCATGATTTATTTAGAAGTGTATTATATCGTTTCTACATTTTTTATTTTTTCCCTAGACGTTGTTACTGAATTCTGACTTAATTCTGCTGTGGTCAGATAAACATATTTTGTATGGTTTATACTTATGAATCAACCATTTGATCATCGTGAAGTATCCGTTTTTTGATTGGGGTGATATGTTAGTTTCTTAGTGTCTAGGGTGATAGCAGCAGCAGCAGCAGGGTGATAGTTTAGTTTATTTGATATTAATATATTCATTCCAGCTGTTCTGTGTTTACATGATTTATCTATATTTAGTGCGTATCTTAATCATCAAGGACTTACTGTATAGCACAGGGAACTCGACAATACTCTGTGATATCCTAAATGGGAAAAACATTTGAAAAAAAAATACATGTATATGTATAACTGAATCACTTTGCTGTACACCTGAAACTAACACAACATTGTTAATGAACTATTCTCTAATATAAAATAAAATAAATTTTTAATGGAAAAAAGTGCAGTATCTTGTAGATAGTTTATAGTTGTGTGTTGTTTTTTAATTTATTTGGACAAACTGGCTTTTTTTCCCCTCTCAAGCAATCTCACGTGTTTATTACCAAACCAACCTGCTGGTACAAAACTATAGAAACAAAGAGAAAAGTCATTTTCCCAGTAAGACTCATCTGACTGTCCAGATAGTAGTGACACTTTCAGAGTGATATGGTAGGATGTAAGTGACTTTGTGCCATCTCTTGTGTGATTTCATATAGACCCAGCTTGATTCTTCTCCAGTGTCTCGTCTTGGAGTTATACTTGATTTATTACTTGTTTTCATCCGAATCTTTTGGAGAATGGAACAACTCTGCTTTTGTTTCTTGGCCAGGAATTGCTTAATCTTGAAAGTCTTATGGAAAGACATGTGAGCCTTTTCAGCCTCCTTTTGGGTTAATGAATATTTTTAAAGAGATCTTTTTTTGATTCATCGTTTAGGTTTTTAGCTTTACCTCTTTGTATTTTGTTCCTCTTCCTCCTCCTTTTTTTTTTTTCTCCTGTAAGTGGTCAGTGTAAGGATTACATATATACCCTTACCATTTCAGTGTACTTAGAGTTAATATTTCACTGTTCATGTGAAATGTAAAAACTTTCTAACTGTATATGTTCATTTACCTGCCCTCTTATTTAGTCTTTAGAGATTACATGCATTATATCTACTTTAATTATAAACCCTATAGTAAAACACTGTAATTTTTACTTTAAGTACATATGTATTTTAACTAAATTAGGGAAGTACTTTTTATATTTACCCTTAGATTTACCATTTCTAGTGGCCTTTATTTCCTTTCTAAAGGCCCAAGTTTCCACCATTTATCATTCTGTTTAGCCTGAAGAAATCACTTGAATACAGACTGTAATGTACATTATTAACTGTTGATGATTATGATTTACTTTTACTTTATCTCAAAAATGCCTTTGATTTACTTTTATTTTTTGAGGGATATTTTTGCTGGGTATAAAATTCCAGTTTGGTTCCCCCCCACCCCTTTCACCATGTTAAGAATTTTGTTCCACTGTCTTCTGATCTTAATTGTTTCTGTGAGAAGCCAGTGATAATTCATGTTATTGTTCTCTTGTCTGTAATGTGTCAATTTTTCTCTATTTTCAAGATTTTGCTTTATCTTTAGTTTTCATGAGCTTTACTGTGGTATTACTAGTCATGGTCTTCACATTTATTCTGGAGTTCATTAAACTTGACTGTAAGTTAAAAAAAATATTTATTTATTTGGCTGCATCTTAGTTGTGGCAGGCAGGATCTTCGTTGCATCACACAGAATCTTTCATTGTGGCACGTGGGCTCTTTGGTTGTGGTACAAGGACTCAGCTGCTCCAAGGCATGTGGGATCTCAGTTCTCTAATCAGGGATTGAACCCACACCCTCTGCATTACAGGGGTGGATTCTCAACCACTGAACCACCAGGGAAGTCCCTGTAAATTCTTTATTCACTGAATCTGGGGAAATTTTGGCTACCACTTTAAAAAAACATTGATTTCTATCTCATTATTTTCTCTACTTCTGAGTTTAAATAAACATGTTAGACATTTGAATATTGTCACAGAGATTTCAGATCTGTTTTTCTTTTCACTTAACAATCTTTTTTTCCTCTTAGTTCTTCAGATTGTATAATTTCAATTTATTTTCAAGTACACAGAGCTTTTTTCCCCCTCTGTTGTTACCAGTCTGCTTCTGGTCTCTTTTAGTGTAATGTCAATTTCATATATTGTATTGTTTCAGTTACAGAATTTTTTTACTTTCTTGTTTTTCTTCTAAAATTTTTTAGCTTTATATTCAGAACAAACAGTTATACTTACTACTTTAAAATCCTTGCCTGCTAATTCAATATCTGACTCATCTCAGGGTGGTATCTTTTGTTACATTTCTCATGTTCATTGTATATCTAGTAATTTTGAATTTTATCATGGACATGATGGATGTCATGTTTTGAATATTATGGACTCTATTATATTCCTCTGAAGAATATAACCTTTTTTGTTTACCTTTCTTAAAAGCAGAAAATTAAATGAATTCATTAATATGTATTAGATGATTTAGTCTCTCTAGGGGCAGTTAAAAATTTAGTTCAGTTCTTTCTTCCTTAGCTGTTTGGAGTGTGCCCCTCCTGCATGATCTAAGGTTCAGCCAGAGGTCTGAATAGCATTTACAGCTACAATTTTTGGCTCTCTCCTGACTCTTTTTCCAAGATTCCCCTTTAATTTTCAATTGGTGATGATTTTCTTGAGCCTTTGTTCTA
This sequence comes from Oryx dammah, assembly GCF_014754425.2. Taxonomy (NCBI): domain Eukaryota; kingdom Metazoa; phylum Chordata; class Mammalia; order Artiodactyla; family Bovidae; genus Oryx; species Oryx dammah. The sequence goes on from NW_024070186.1 coordinate 47,862,799, forward strand.
GTTTTTTAGACCATAAATTTTAAAGTTCTGTGTTGGAGTTTTAGCTGTCCTGCATGGCACAGACTTAGGCTTGTCCTCAGAAAAGAAACTCATAAAATAACAATATTTTTTGTTGTTTCTTTTTTCTAAGTGTTGTCATTGCTCATTATTTTTGGTCCATAACCTAATTGTTTGAAATTATGTTAAATAAATCAGCAACATGTTTAAATAGTAAGATTTTTTCCCTTTTATAGGTCAGTGCCTTCTTTCAGTCACTATTCAGTGACTTTAGACATTTTTTAATAGTGTCTGTAGGATCATCAATCTGTTAGAGACTTTTTTGTCAGTACTGTAGGGCAGGATTTAAAAATATTTACTTTTTAAAGGCATATAATATATTCAACCTAATATTGTCCTTTATTTAGTGCAAAGAAAAGCTGGATTATATAGAAGAATAGTTTTAGTGTAACTAATACAGGAAATTATGTTGAATCAATATATTAATAGAAGCAGAGTTTATAGGGATGGGGAAGATTCTAATTCTTGGGGATTAGACTAGATCCATTTAGATTTGTTATTTTATCTTGAAGAGATTTCAGCATTGAAGATGATTTGAACTTTTAAGACTTTTTTGACTGAACAAACACTTTTTAAAAGCTGGTTGTAGTATTACAAGGCTGGCACACTTTTTTTTTTTCTATTTATTTATTTATTTACTGGCTGCACTCGGTCTTCATTGTTGTATGTGGGCTTTTCTTTAGTTGCAGAGAACTGAGGCTGCTATCTAGTTGTGGTACACAGACTTCTCATTGCAGTAGCTTCTTTTGTTGCAGAGCATGGGCTCTAGGTGGGCAGGCTCAGTAGTTGCTGCTCGTAAACTCTAAAGTGCGGGCTCAGTAGTTGTAGTGCACAGTCTTAGTTGCTCTAAGGCTTGTGGGGGTCTTCCTGGACCAGGGGTCCCTCACATACCCCTATGTTGGCAGGCGGATTTGTATCCATTATGCCACCAGGGACCCGTGAACACCTGAACAAACACTCTTTGACTAAACCTTATGTTTTTGTAAAATTGGCACCTATGTTTCCCTCACATATACTTATCCATAAAGAGTCATCTTTAGATGCTTACTTCACACAGTTAACTGAATCCTTAATTAAAACTAAATCCTTTTCAGACAGCTAAAAAAATTTTATTTCATAATACAGATTATATTCTCAATGTATTTAATGAAATCTACTTACCGTAGGTCCCGATCAAGACCTCGGCCACGTTCCCATAGTCGAAGCAGTGAAAGGTCAAGTCACAGAAGAACACGTAGTCGGTCTCGGGATAGAGAACGACGTAAAGCCAGAGATAAGGAGAAAAGAGAAAAGGAAAAGGATAAAGGCAAGGACAAGGAATTACACAACATCAAACGTGGGTAAGTTGAAGGAAATCTAAGCAGTGGTGACTCAGTGATTCCATAGCAGCAATCAAATGTATTTTCATCTTCTGATGTGTTTCTTAGATGGAAAAAAGGGGAGAATATAATGGAAAAAGAAGAAAGATAAGTCAAAATACTTATCTCAAATTTTTACTGTACTTCCTTTCTATTCCTGTTTTCATTTAATATTTATAAAATAAATCTTAGAAATAAATTGTACTTGCAAAACTTATTATGTCAATAAAGGAAAATTTACATACTTTGTTAGGGAAGTTCCATTTTCCTCATCATGAATATGATCTTAAAATTTGAAGATTACTTATGATTGAAGATGTTTATTGGGTTATTGTAAAACTCTTAGGGAAAAAGAAAAAAGATAAGGGAGGGAACTACATGATTTACTATTGGCTAAGACTTCTTTCAATGTAGAATGAGGACTTCATTAATATGAAGATATATGTGTGTATTAGGTGAGTGTATGTGCATATGAGACCCAGGATTTATTTTTTCTGGGATTGTTTTCATTAAAACAGTTGTTCTAATTTTGTTTGGATTTTTGGATGTTGAAGTCCACTCAAAACTGTTTATTTAATTAGAAGATGTTGAAATGAAATGAAACCTTTATTAGCTTAAATTACAGCTTCTTATTTGTTTTTCCAAAATGACTTTGGGATCTTTTATTCTGTGAAGTAGAGCATCTTAGAATTTGTCCTCTTTTCTCATTCTTTCAACATCCTATATATATTCACTTTAATACTTCAGTACAAGTATTTTGTCTTTTAGTGTGTCACTTTTCAGTGTTAAATTGAAGAGCTTACCAAGATCTTCGATATGGTTCCTTGAGATATTGATTCTGTAAAGAATTAAGTTTATTGAAGGATATGGAATTCTTCCCCTCCCTTTCTTTTTCACAGTTGTCTGTATGCTTATTTTTTCCAGATTTACAGTGATACTATATAAAACTGCCTGAATTATTGGCTTTTATGTTTTCTTTGAAATGATCCATTTGTAGTAGATTTTGGGAACACATTATTATGTGACTTTCTTTTCCCTGATCACCCTGCAGCCATTAATGCACATTGAGCAGTCACTGCCCTATAAAATCCTGAGTTCTATCTTTTCTAGTTTTAAGGATTGTTGAATATTAGAGGAGATAGGGTTGGATGGAGAAGGCAATGGCAACCCACTCCAGTATTCTTGCCTGGAAAATCCCATGGACAGAGGAGCCTGGGAGGCTGCAGTCCGTGGGGTCGCTAAGAGTCAGACACGACTGAGTGACTTCACTTTCACTTTTCACTTTCATGCATTGGAGAAGGAAATGGCAACCCACTCCAGTGATCTTGCCTGGAGAATCCCAGGGATGGGGGAGCCTGGTGGGCTGCCATCTATGGGGTTGCACAGAGTCGGACACAACTGAAGCAACTTAGCAGCAGTAGCAGCAGCAGGGTTGGATATCTGGCTTTAAAGATAGGGAGGCTAACTTAGCCAGAGTTAGAATGAAATGAGGATCAGAGAGGGTATGGGGGAAATGTATTGATAAGGGGCAAAAGTCAGAGAATGATAGATTAGAAGAGAGCATATAGAGTAAGTTTCTAAGACTGGAAATATGGACTAAGAAGACAAATAAATTATGTCAGTCAAGGAAATGCCTTGCCCCTTGTTCCTTTTTTCCCCTCCTCATTTTGGTTTATGCTTTAGCTATTATGTGACTTTGATTATGTGATGTGACTATGATTTTTACTGGTCATTAAATCTTTGCTTTCTACTTCACCAAGTCTTACATTTTTAGAATAAAGTTGATATTACATAAAGTATTATATGGGGCATTTTAAAGGTAAGAGAAACAAGAGCATGAATAAATAAGGAGGTTGGATAGTTTCAGGAAAGGGTCTCATATGGTGACAGTAATCTTGAAGGTCTGGGCCAGCTGTACAGGTTAGATTATTTGATCACTCAGAGCTTGTTGTGTTCAAGGGACTCATTCTTGGATGGCAGGTTTATAAGATAATAATATCATATTTGTCATTATTTCTTAAATCTCAACAAAGGTAATAAACAGGGTCAAAACATGAGGTGTCAGTTGAAGGGCTCTGAGTATAGATGCCAGAAAGCAGTGAATAGCCTGATTCAGTCCCCTTCATGGTTTTAGTGGCCCATAGGACAGGATGGTATTATGTCAGTGTGCCTTTCCTTCTAGTTAGTGCTAAATACACACAAATTCATACCCTTTGGTATGATTTAAAATCAGGGTTTAGTGGGGCTATCATTGATATATACATTCAGTATGGTAGTACTTACATATGACAATGCCCCCTGTTTTACTTCAGAAATAACTTACATATTTGTTTTCTACAGCTTTCATGTTTATTTCTTAAATGTGATTTTTCTTTTCTTTTCTTACATATGACAATGCCCCCTGTTTTGCTTCAGAAATAACTTACATATTTGTTTTCTACAGCTTTCATGTTTATTTCTTAAACATGATTTTTCTTTCTCTTTTAAATAGACAATTTTATTTTATTTTATTTTATTAGTGTTTTGGCTGCAGTGTGCTGTGTGTGAGATCTTAGTTCCCTGAGTAGGGATCGAACTCACGCCCCCTGCATTAGAAATGCAGAGTCTGAACCGCTGGACCACCAGGGAAGTCTGTAAATCTGATTTTTAAGTCATTTAGGGCAGAGCATGCTGTTGTATGGTCTTTTGTCTCAGAATACCTAATGTACATAGTTGTTAATAAATATTTATTGGTTATTGATCAGATACACTCATTCATTTGTTCACTTGTCCTGTCAACAATATTTGAATGCCTTCTATTTGTCATGTGTATGTTAAATAATCAGTACATAATGGCTGCCCAATCCTACTGAGAGATTTCATGCAAGTGGCAAAATAAGCATATATAGAAAGGAAGATATATAAATTATTGCAGTGAAGTCAGATGAATGTTTCAAAAGGAAACTGACTCATATGGGTTTGGATACTTCTGGCTAGAGTAACAAAACCTAACTAAATGTAGCTTAAACCAAAGGCAGGAAGCTTTTTTGCAGAGCTAGATAGTAAATAACTTAGGCTTCCTGGGCCTTATGTCTCTGTTGCAACTACTAAACTCTGCCCTTTTAGCATGAAAGCAGCCATAGATAATACTAAATGAATGGCATAGCTAAATTCCAACAAAACTTAATTTTTTAAAATGGGCAGCTGGCTAGATTTGCCCAAGGGCCGTAGTTTGTCAATCTCTGGCTTAAGCGATAAGTATATTTATTGCTAATATAACCAACAGTTTGGAGGTCAGCAGACCTAGACCCTTTTTATTTTTCCAAGAGGCCAGTCTCAGCACATTGGGTTTCATTTTCAGTCTTGACATATTCTAGTGCAAGGTATTTTCATGAACATTAAACTAGTCAACCTGGATTAGTCAGCATGTTAGGATGGGCTCTTGAAGATGTGATTTTTATACATTGAAGGAAGAAGATGGCATAGAATGTTGTATGCAAAATGAACTTCATGTGGAAATATTGATACTTGGAGGAAGGCAAATTGGGTATGGCATACTTGAGGAACTGAAGTCTAATGGGGTTGGTTTATAGAAGAGTTATAATAATGAGAGATGTTTATGAGAATGCCTTATATGTTGTGGAGCTTCCCTGGTATCTCAGCTGGTAAAGTATCCACCTGCAACACAGGAGACCCTGGTTTGATTCCTGGGTTGGGAACATCTGCTGGAGAAGGGATAGGCTACTGACTCCAATATTCTTGGGCTTCCCTGGTGGCTCAGACGGTAAAGAATCCACCTGCAATGTGGAAGACCTGGGTTTGATCCCTGGATTGGGAAGATCCCCTGAAGAAGGGAACAGGCCACCCAATCCAGTATTCTTCCCTGGAGAATTCATGGACAGAGAAATCTGGTAGGCTACAGTCCATGGGGTCACAGAAAGTCAGACACAACTGTGCAGCTTTCACTTTCACTTCATATTAAGGATATTAGAGTTAATTCTACAGGCAGTGAGAAGCCAGTGAAATTCAAGTAATTTTATGAACAAAATGCTTTACTTCAATTCAGTTCAGTTCAGTCGCTCAGTCGTGTCCGACTCTGCGACCCCATGAATCGCAGCACGCCAGGCCTGCCTGTCCATCACTATCTCCTGGAGTTCGCTCAGACTCATGAACCCAGGTCTCCTGCATTGCAGGTGGATTCTTTACTGTCTTAGCCACCAGGGAAATCCTAAAAGTATAGTCAACCACTATAAAACATCTTTATAGACTTCTTTGAAAATTAGTTGTTAATAAATGTCAATACTTCCAGTGACATACCACTATTGATTTTAAATCATACTGCCATCCTTAAGAGTAGATTTTGAATGCTGCTACTGCTGCTGCTAAGTCGCTTCAGTCGTGTCCAACTCTGTGCGACCCCATAGACGGCAGACCACCAGGCTCCCCTGTCCCTGGGATTCTTTAGGCAAGAACACTGGAGTGGGTTGCCATTTCCTTCTCCAATGTATGAAAGTGAAAAGTGAAAGTGAAGTCCCTCAGTTGTGTCCGACTCTTAGTGCCCCCATGGACTGCAGCCTACCAGGCTCCTCCATCCATGGGATTTTCCAGGCAAGGGTACTAGAGTGGGGTGCCATAGCCATTGATTTTAATTTATTTTCAATCATGATTTTAAATCACCAGCTGAGAAAATTTGGTTTAAAGCATTTATTGCCTGGTAAAATGCTTTCTTAATTTGAATAACTTTAGGATTCATCAGGAACCTAATGTATTTTACTTTATGAGACACTACTGTGAAAGCTTTTCACTTTTACTATTCCCTCATTAGCTTTTCAGTAGATAAATGCTCTTCTCAGAAATGTGCTCATCAAGAACTTCTGAAATAGTTTTCCCAAACACTTGAGTTGATAACTTTTTCCTTTGTATAACTTTCTGAAGCTTTCTACTTTTAAGAGAAGTAAGACTTTCCCTCTGGATATACAGAATGCACTGCAGCAGTGCTTTTTGGTGGGTAATGTGAGACGGACGTATTTAAATATAATTTCTTAAATGTGACTCGCACTAAATCATTTGTCTTCTTTAAGCCTCTTTGAAAATATATCTAGAAGTCACAGGGATAGCAGTGAAATTAGGCTTTGGTTATAGCCCATGGCCTATAGTTCCCTATATGTAAAATCTTCCACTGAAGAGTTGACTGTGCAATGTAATTAGAAGCTATATTGCTTATATTAAAATTATTTTAGGTATATTTTTATATACTAAAAACACAGAAAGTATATCAACAGAGGCACCATATACTTTTTGTTCATGGGAATTGCTACTTTTGAACATATAGCCATTATGAATGAAAGTGAAAGTTGCTCAGTGACATCGACTCTTTGCGACCCATAGACTATACAGTCCATGAAATTCTCCAGGCCAGAATACTGGAGTGGGTACCTTTCCCCTTCTCCAGGAGATCTGCCCAACCCAGGGAACGAACCCAGGTCTCCTGCATTGCAGGCAGATTCTTTACCAGCTGAGCCATAAGGAAAGCCCAGCCTTTATGAATAGTACATCTTTAAAAAAAAGTATGCTAAAGGGTTTAGATTCTTGGAAAGTTAAATTGAAGAAATTAGAATTAATGCTAGTTTTAAATCTTCCCCAATTTTTTCCCCTACAAGACAAGTTATTTTCTGTGAGCTTTAATTTATTCTTCTATAAAATGTGGATATTGATAATTAAAAAGTATTAGAATTAATTTTAGAAGTTTAGTATCATGTAGTAGTCATACTCCGTGTATGAAGATATGGCTTGGAACTTAGCAATGTTCCTATCTTCAGTTGTAGAATTTCATGTAGTAAATTCCTGTTGATGAGGTTTTTCCTACCTAGTGCTTGGCAGAAGATGTTGGAAGTGGTTTGGGAATGCTGGACTTGAGTGTGACAGCAGTTACATACTCTTAGAGGCTGTCATATTTTTCTTTACCTCTTATTTCTTTATGCAGCAGGAAGTCATTTATGCTAATTTACCCCTATTTGCATATAGGTTATAGAGTTCTGTGGTGCAGAGTGTGCTTAGAACTCCTTTTAAGTGTCTGTTTGGATCAAAGGAGGGCTGTGTGATAGCTGTTGTCTGACACCAAGCTGTGTGGTGTTGTTTTCATTAAACATTTATCACACTTCGGATGTGACAGCAGGCAACTTTGTGCCAGGATAACATGTTTTCATGCAAAATTTATTGAAAAAGATGAGACTTTGTAAAGAGATCTTGTTGCCTTTCACCAGTGGCGAAGGGTAAATGGTTCGAAGGAAATATACCTTTAACACATGTCATTGTAACATGCAAAAGAAGGTTCGTACTGTCAGTTTTGTTAAGCAGATAAACAAATACATCTTTAAAGTGTGTGTGCTGGATTTTTCTTCCTTTTTAAAGCTTTTACAATTTACTTATGAACTGAATGAATGCCAATAACAGTGGCTCATTATGTTTTTAGGAGTATTTTATATGACAGTAAAATTTACCATCTAACTTCCGTTATGTGGGTTTGAATATTTGACACCAAGTATTATTGAATAGTTTGGTTCAACAGGAACAATCTAATTTTTCAAAAAGGTGAGATCAAGAAAGGAAATCCATTATAACAAAAAGAATAATCAACAAGAGCAGGAGACATTGGTTTTATAAGTTCTCCCCCAGGTCACCACCTTTCTCTTATTCATCATATTAGTACACTTTAATTATCCCAGAGTTTGCTCAGTGGAATTTGACATGAATTATGCCTGATAGAGCATTAAATGGCATGAATTGTAAGTCCAGTCTTTGTTTTTTGTGGTTGTTTGGCTGTGAAAAGCCCTGGAATGAGAGGAGATACTTTTATTTTCCTTTTTCATTCCATTAGAAGCTGAGAAATTATAATTATGTGAAGAATTGGTAAGAGTGAAAGTAGCCTCAAGCTGTACTTTTTAATATGTTTTATCACATGAAGTATAAAAATTTGATGAGACCCTTTACTATTACAAAAATCTTTAACATTCAAGGTTAAAAGGAGATAAGTAGTGAGTTGTGTGTGATGGAAGGAACTTTGTCTTTGCAACTATGTAGAATCCACACAAACCTTCAAATTGTGAGTTATTTTTCTTTGGATCTATTAAAGGATTTTTTTTTTAAGTTTATATCATGATTCATAAACATATACATAAACCCATGCCAAAGCTGTTGTTTAACTCATTAGCTAATAAGGGAACCCCAAAAATTGTTACAAAGAGCTCAAAGGAAAATCCAGAGAACAAGCTTGCCTGACATGACCTTGCTTGGTTGATTCAAAACTGCCTTTTTCTACATGGGAAGGGAAACCAGTTTTAACTCCACTGGACAAATCATTTGAGTATCTATGGAACATAGTAATTTGCATTGTTATCAACTATCTATAATTTGTGGAATTTAAAAATACTTCAGATATGGGACACAGAAAGGTGGAGGTAACTTGAAAAGGCACCCTCAACAAAACACCCAGTCATCTTTTTTGGTCATCTCAAATCATTTAAAATTTTTTTCCTAACAAGACAAGTTATTCTCTTTAACTTTTAAATTTCTTCTGTAAAACAACTGCGCTGTGCTGTGCTCAGTTGTGTCCAACTCTTTGTGACCCCATGGACTGTAGCCTGCCAGGCTCCTCTGTCCACGGGATTTCTCAGGCAAGAACACTGGAGTGGGCTGCTGTTCCCTTCTCCCGGGGATCGTCCCAGCCCAGGGGTCAAGCCTGCATCTCCCGCACTGGCAAGCAGACTCCTTACCACTGCAGACGTGGGAAGCCCAAAATTGGGGTGACGATAGTTAAAAAGCTGCAAATATTAGAAGCATTGTGTGTAAGAGACTAGCTATGTTTTAGGGTTTTAATAAATCATAGTTATTTTATTTTTTATTAATAATATGAAGTTAAGTATTGATTCCTGTGATTACCAGTTTTTCAACTTTCATTCTTTTTTCTTACCTTTGTGTCTTTTTAAAGAAATATTCCCTCAGCCTTAAAAACTCTTTCTTTAATGTTGTCCATTCCAGTGATCTTTTTGTCTCATTTTAGAGATCACATCCTTTGTAAAGTATTTCTTGCCTCTCATGAGGTGCTAAATAGATATGCAGTTAGCACCCACAGTATCTATACCTAATCTGAACAGAGACCTTTGTAACTATAAAATTTTGTAATTGCCAGATTATATATATCTTATTTATTATATTTATATTTACTTGGATTATAACAAGTACTGAAATATTTGTAGAATGTATAAATAAATGGTTTTAGAAGTTGTTTCGGGGTTATAAAATTTAGCTTTTAAGTGTCTAAAAATGATAGAATTGAACTTTTGTTATTAGGAAAATAACCAACTTTTCCCCCTACCACTCCATGCCTGGTTTAAGTGTGCATGTGCACACACATAAACATATGTGACTTCCATCAAAGCCTCTCGACTACATTTTTAAAGAAGTCCGCAAAACTTCCTCTATCCTTTTCTGTACTTTGTTATCAATCATGCTGCAATCAATATCATTTAGCATTAGTCATTTAAAAAACTGAATGTCACTTCTAGGATTTATATTTTAAATACTGATTAAAATTCCAGTCCTTATTGATGACTCTTCTTGCCTAATCTAATTTATTTCAGGATCTTAATTGCTGTCACCTACTCTGCTGATTTAGTACATGGTTACAGAGCAAACTACTAGAGTTAAATATACCACTCCATAGGGAAGTTTTACTGAAGGCCTTGGTGTTTGCCTTTAGTTAGTTATGTATGGCTTTGTAAGCTAAATATTCTACACTATTGTTAAAGGGATGTAGAGGGAATAAACTTGGACTGCCAGCCAAGTCTTTTCTAAGTAAACAGGCGGTTCCCCTAAAAGCTAAGCTGTTGCTTATAATTACTCATTATAGTTCTAATTTATACCTCATTGTAAAGCACCTTGGGTGTCTCAGATTTGAATGATGCTAATCTGAATAGAAGCAATCTGTTCAGTATTTTTTTTTAAAAAAAGGATCTAGTTTATCCATTTCTCATAGGCTTTCTTCCCAGTCTAGTGATCGTTGGAATGGAATCTTCAAAATAGAACAGGTTGGAATACACCATACACCATAATACTGTGTGGCTGTCATGTCATTAAATCTCGGTCAGCACAAGCAGAGAAGCAGAAGTTTAACTTCCTTTGATTAAACAGCAAAGATTGGGAAATAGATTTCTACGTGAAGATTTTTTTTATATTTTAATGTGGATATCTAGGTCAGTTTTAAGATGGTTGGTTTAAATGTTTTTAATACCCTAGTAAATAGAATAATCTCTTTGGATAGATGTAGTTATGGGGTACAATTTTCCACTGAAGCAGAGGAAGTTGTATGCATTCCATCCATGTTTAACCTATCTTAGATTTCAAGGCAGTGGAAGTATATAATAAAAGAAAGACTGCAGATGGTGTTTGGGGTTAATACTTTTCATTTAGTGCTCGAGATATGATCCTTAGGTTCTGAGATAGTGTGTAACTACAGGAAGATTGGGATGAGCCTCAGAGGTTGGATCTTGTGGGTATAGACACTTTATAAAAACTAGTATGTATGTGATGATCACTAACACAGCAGGTGCAGTTAGGAAAATACAACGAGTGCTGCTGTTTTAATTCTTTCTGAACTCCAAGAGGAGGTTTTGAACCAGCAGCCTTTGGCCCCTGTGAATATGCCAGCCTGTGACAGGCCACCTGGAAGCAGACCATGAAAATCAATTTGGTTGTCATGTTGCAGTCTTAGCTGCTTTTTCTTGAGAAAGATATAGGAGAGCATTCTACATTAGACAAAGAAACTGGTAGGTGTCCGATTTTGAAAAGTGATAGATTTGGAATAAATGAGAGATAAAACTTATATTGTGACTGTTGTTTGTTGTTTAGTCACTAAATCGTGTCTGACTCTCTGCCACCCCACGGACTGTAGCATGCTAAGAATACTGGAGTGGGTTGGCTGTTTCCTTCTCCATTGTTGTGATTACTTAGAAATTAAATCCACCCAAAATCTACAAAAAAAAGTGAAAAATAAGAGAAGAAAAAATATGTTTTCATCGTTCAAAGCTGTTTAGACAAGAATAGTGCTTTTATATAAATACATATACAGTTGCCTGAACTGATAGGTAGCTATTAGATTATTTACTCTAATTGAAAATGTTTAGGTTTTATCTATCAATCAGTAGTGTTAGGTCCAGTAAATTTGCTGCTGCAAAGTTAATTTGAAAAATTTTTATGGCTTAACTTAAGCTCAGAGGAGTTATATTGATATTTTATCACAGGATGTGTGCTTCTGAAATTATCAAAGCAATGTCTGCTTAAAATATTTACCATTGATACTGTTTCTGGAAATTTTCATATACTTTTATTTCTATATCAGATTTTTCTTTAAGTCATATATATTTACTGAGATATGATTTACATGCAGTAAGATTCTTAGATATATAGTTTTATGAGCTTTGACAAACGATATAGTCCTGTAACTCTCATCATAATCAGAATATACAGTGTTTCCATCACCTTAAAAAATTTCCTCATTCTCTGTGTGCAGTATCCTTACCCCACTTCTGCTAGTCCTTGTCAAACTGAAAAGTTTTACCTTTTATCAATATCACATAAATGGAGTCGTACAGTATATAGCCTTTAAAAATTATTTTAAATATTTACTTATTTAACTGTGCGAGATCTTACTAAGTATACTAAGTATACTAAGTATCTGGATTCTTTCACTTAGTATAATGCTTTTCAGATATATTTTGGCTGTTCATGTATTAGTTTGTTCCTTTATATTGCTGAGTAGTATTTTGTTTTATGGATGCACCACAAATTATTATCCACTTATCAGCTGAGTAGGAGAATATACTCTTTTTTTCTATATTGCAGAAAAGTTTAACAATTCACAAGTGAAGCCCCTTGACCTGAAAGATTATTTTGTAGATTTAATTTCTTTAATCGTTATAGGACTAATCATATCTCTGTTTCTTTTTGTGTCGGTTTTGGTAAGTTAAAAAAAAATTTTTTTTTCTAGGAATTTGTTCATTCCTTCTAAGTCTTCAATATTTTTGACATAAAAATCTTTATAACCTCTGGAGGTTATCTGTATATATTATTAAATTATGTAGTAATCCTTTTCCCATCCTGATATCAGTTGTTTATATTTCCATTTTTTTCTTAATCTTGTTGTGAATTTATTAGTTTTTGCAACCAACCAACCTTTGACTCTGTTGATTCTCTGTATTGTGTGTGTATTTGTTTTCATTAATTCTTTTAAAAATACTTTTAATTTGGAGGATAATTGCTTTACAATGTCATCAATTCTTTTTTTAAAAAAAACCCTTTTAGAAAATAATTCTATTTATTTGTTTTTGGCTGTGCTGGATCTTCATTGCTGCATGGATTTTTCTGTAGTTCTAGCAAGCAGGGACTATTCTCTAGTTGTGGTGCACGGGCCTATTTCATTGTCATGGCTTCCTTGCTGTAGAGCATGGGCTCTAGAGCATGTGGGCTTCAGTAGTTGCAATTGCTCCAAATCCTCAGCAGCACTTGATATTTTAACTCTTATTATTTATTTCAGCCATTCATACAGATGTGTAGTGGTATCTCATCATGGTTTTAATTTGAATTTCCCTAATGCTAATAACAATACCTTTTCATGTACTTATTTGCAATCCATATGTCTGTTCATCTCTTTCACATATTTTAAAATTTGTTTGTTTTTTCTTATAGGTGAGTTTGAGAGGTCTTTATATAGTTTGCAAACAAATGCTTTGCAGACTCTGTGACTTGAAAATGTGATGTTGAGCATCTTTTGATGTGTGCATTGGTCATTTATATTTCTTTTGTGAGGTATTTCTGCAGATCATTTTTAAATTTTTACTCTTTATTATTAAATTATAAGACATTCTTATATATTTTGAATACAAGCCCTTTGTCTAGTATATGTGTGGTGAATTTTTTTTCCCCAGTCTGTGACTTGCATTTTTATTTTCTTGATGTTTTTTGCAGAGCAAAAAGTTTTCATTTTGATGAAGTCCAGTTTATGGGCTATATCTGTAATTTGCTGTGCTTTTGGTGGCATATCTAAGAATTCTTTGGCCAACCTTGGGCTGTGAAGATTTTTCCCTACCCTTTTCTCAATAAGTTTTATAGTTTTACGTTTTACATTTAGGGCTATAATGCATTCTGAAGCTTTTTTTTTTTTTTAATGTGTTCTGTTTTTTTGTATAAGTTGTGAGGCTTAAGTTGAGGTTTTTGTTTGTTGCATATGGATGTTTAAATATTCAATTGTTCCAACACAATATATTTAAAAGACTGCAGTTTATTGAATCGCTTTTATTCTTTTGTCAGAAATCAGTTGGTCATATTTGTCTGGGTCTGTTCTGTGTTCTCTATTCTATTTCAGTCTTTTATTTATTTCTTTGCTAGTATCACACTGTCTTGTTTACTATAACTTTACAGTAAGTCATTAAAATCAATTGCTGTAGTTTCTCTAATTTTATTTTTTTAATTGTTTTAGTTTTTATAGTTCCTTTGATTTTCCAAATAAATGTTAGTGTAAGTTTGTCTATAAGTAAAAAAATAATTTTGATTGAATTTATGTTAAATTTATAGGTCAGTCTGGAGAGAATTGATATGAACATGGTTTGATTTTTCTTATTAAACTGTTTAGTTTTTAACATATATATTCTGTACATGTTTTCTTAGGTTTATACCTAAGTATCTCACTTTGGGGTGATCTGTCTTTTTTTCCAATTTATTTATTTAGTGATTTATTTTTTGACTGTTCTGGGTCTTCATTGCTACATGGGCTTTTCTCTAGTTGCAGCTAGTTGCTGTGCATGAGCTTCTCATTGCTGTGGCTTCTCTTGTTGTGAAGCACAGTCTCTAGGGCCTGCAGGCTTCGGTTGTTACAGAACGTGGGCACAGTAGTTGTAGCTCCTGGGCTCTAGAGCACAGGCTCAATAGTTGTGGCTCATGGGCTTAGTTGCTTTGCAGAATGTGGGGTCCTTGTTGAGTAGGAATTGAACCCGTGTCTCCTGCATTGGCAGTCAGATTCATTTCCACTGAGCCACCAGGGAAGCCCTGGGGTGATCTATTTTCAATGATACTGGTTTTAAAATTTCAGTTTCTAATTGTTCATTTCTAATATGTAGAAATATTATATATATATACATATATATATAATTGATGTATAACGTGTGTGTATGTGTGTGTGTGTGCACATGTACACTGACTTTATATTCTGTAGAGTTTATATTCTCTGGGAGTTGGTGATGGACAGGGAGGCCTGGTGTGCTGCGATTCACGAGGTCGCAAAGAGTTGGACATGACTGAGCGACTGAACTGAGCTGAACTGAACTGAAGCATTGCTAAATGTATTTATTAGTTCTAATAAATGCATTTTTTTTGGTAGAGTCCTTAGGGCACCTTATATACACAGTTAAGTGTCATAGGGACAGTTTTATTTCTTCCTTTCCAAGTTGTATACTCTTTATTTATTTTGCCTTATTGCACAAATTAGGACTTCTAGTACTATTTTCAATAAGAATGACAAGCAAGGACATTTAGGAGGAAACATTTAAGTTTTCATCACGATGAAATGCTTTCACTACATTTTTGTTGATATCCTCTATCATTTTGAGGAGTTCTTACTTTGTTAGGGATTTTGTATTTCATAGTAGGTGCTGAATTTTGTCAAATACGTTTCCAGCATCATTTGACACAATCATGTGGGTTTTGTTCTTCTTTAGACTGTTAATAAGATAGATTACACTGATTTACTTTTGAATATTGAACCATGTTTGCATTCCTGAGACAAGCCTCATTTTGTTGTGGTGGAAATCAGTTCGCTGCTATTCTATAGAGGATTTTTGTGTCTGTATTCATAAGAGATGTTTTTCTTCTTTGTCTGGTTTCATTATTCAGGTAGTACTTGCCTCATAAAATCTTTACCACACAATACAAAGTATTCACCACACAGTAAAGGACAGAAATGGTACGGACCTAACAGAAGCAGAAGATATGAAGAAGAGGTGGCAAGAATACACGGAAGAACTATACAAAAAAGATCTTCACGACCCAGATAATCATGATGATGTGATCACTAATCTCGAGCCAGACATCTTGGAATGTGAAGTCAAGTGGGCTTACAAAGCATCACTACGAACAAAGCTAGCAGAGATGATGGAATTCCAGTTGAGCTGTTTCAATTCCTAAAAGATGATGCTCTTGAAGTGCTGCATTCAATATGCCTGAAAATTTGGAAAACTCAGCAGTGGCCACAGGACTGGGAAAGGTCAGTTTTCATTCCAATCCCAAAGAAAGGCAGGACCAAAGAATGTTCAAACTACTGCACAATTGCACTCATTTCACATGCTAGCAAAGTAATGCTCAAAATTCTCTAAGCCAGGCTTCAGTAGTACATGAACCATGAACTTCCAGATGTTCAAGCTGGATTTAGAAAAGGCAAAGGAAGCAGAGATCAAATTGCCAATATCCATTGGATCATAGAAGAAGCAAGAGAGATCTACAAAAAACATCCACTTCTGCTTTATTGACTACACCAAAGCCTTTGACTGTGTGGATCACAACGAACTGTGGAAAATTCTGAAAGATCTGGGAATACCAGACTACCTTACCTCCCTCCGGAGAAATCCGTGTGCAGGTCAAGAAGCAACAGTTAGAACGAGTCATGGAACAATGGACTGTTTCTGAATTAGGAAAGGAGTACATCAAGGCTGTATATTGTCACATTTATTTAACTTATATGCAGAGTACATCATGCAAAATACCAGGCTAGATGAAGCACAATCTGGAATCAAGATTGCCAGGAGAAATATGAATAACCTCAGTTATGCAGATGACACCACCGTTATGGCAGAAAGGGAATAGGAACTGAAGAGATGGAGTAGCCATCATGGTCAACAAAAGAGTCCGAAATGCAGTATTTGGATGCAATCTCAAAAACAACAGAATGATCTCTGTTCATCTCTGAGGCAAACCATTCAATGTCACAGTAATCCAAGTCTATGCCCCAACCAGTAACGCTGAAGAAGCTGAAATTGAATGGTTTTATGAAGACCTACAAGACCTTTTAGAATTAACACCAAAAAAAATGTCCTTTTCATTACAGGGGACTGGAATGCAAAAGTAGGAAGACAAGAAACACCTGGAGTAACAGGCAAATTTGGCCTTGGAATGCGGAATGAAGCAGGGCAAAGACTAATAGAGTTTTGCCAAGAAAATGCACTGGTCATAGCAAACACCCTCTTCCAACAACACAAGAGAAGACTCTACACATGGACATCACCAGATGGTCAACACCGAAATCAGATTGATTATATTCTTTGCAGTTAAAGATGGAGAACCTCCATACAGTCAACAAAAATAAGACCAGAAGCTGACTGTGGCTCAGATCATGAACTCCTTATTACCAAATTCAGACTCAAATTGAAGAAAGCAGGGAAAACTGCTAGACCATTCAGGTATGGCCTAAATCAAATCCCTTATGATTATACAGTGGAAGTGAGAAATAGATTTAAGGGCCTAGATCTGATAGATAGAGTGCCTGATGAACTATGGAATGAGGTTCGTGACATTGTACAGGAGACAGGGATTAAGACCATCCTCATGGAAAAGAAATGCAAAAAAGCAAAATGGCTGTCTGGGGAGGCCTTACAAATAACCGTGAAAAGAAGAGAGGTGAAAAGCCAAGGAGAAAAGGAAAGAGATAAGCATCTGAATGCAGAGTTCCAAAGAATAGCAAGAAGAGATAAGAAAGCCTTCTTCAGTGATCAATGCAAAGAAATAGAGGAAAACAACAGAATGGGAAAGACTAGAGATCTCTTCAAGAAAATTAGAGATACCAAGGGAACATTTCATGCAAGGATGGGCTCGATAAAGGACAGAAATGGTCTGGACCTAACAGAAGCAGAAGATATTAAGAAGAGATGGCAAGAATACACGGAAGAACTATACAAAAAAGATCTTCAAAACCCAGATAATCATGATGATGTGATCACTAATCTAGAGCCAGACATCTTGGAATGTGAAGTCACGTGGGCCTTAGAAAGCATCACTATGAACAAAGCTAGTGGAGGTGATGGAATTCCAGTGGAGCTGTTTCAAATCCTGAAAGATGATGCTGTGAAAGTGCTACACTCAATATGCCAGCAAATTTGGAAAACTCAGCAGTGGCCACAGGACTGGAAAAGGTCAGTTTTCATTCCAATCCCAAAGAAAGGCAATGCCAAAGAATGCACAAACTACCGCACAATTGCACTCATCTCACATGCTAGTAAAGTAAGGCTCAAAATTCTCCAAGGCAGACTTCAGCAATACGTGAACCGTGAACTCCCTGATGTTCAAGCTGGTTATAGAAAAGGCAGAGGAACCAGAGATCAAATTGCCAACATCCGCTGGATCATGGAAAAAGCAAGAGAGTTCCAGAAAAACATCTATTTCTGCTTTCTGGACTATGCCAAAGTCTTTGACTGTGTGGATCACAAGAAACTGTGGAAAATTCTGAAAGAGATGGGAATACCAGACCCCTGACTTGCCTCTTGAGAAATCTGTATGCAGGTCAGGAAGCAACAGTTAGTACTGGACATGGAACAACAGACTGGTTCCAAATAGGAAAAGGAATGCGTCAAGGCTGTATATTGTCACCCTGCTTATTTAACTTCTATGCAGAGTACATCATGAGAAACGCTGGACTGGAAGAAACACAAGCTGGAATTAAGATTGCCCGGAGAAATATCAATCACCTCAGATATGCAGATGACACCACCCTTATGGCAGAAAGTGAAGAGGAGCTAAAAAGCCTCTTGATGAAAGTGAAAGAGGAGAGCGAAAAAGTTGGCTTAAAGCTCAACGAAAGATCATGGCATCCGGTCCCATCACTTCATGGGAAATAGATGGGGAAACAGTAGAAACAGTGTCAGACTTTATTTTTGGGGGCTCCAAAATCACTGCAGATGGTGATTGCAGCCATGAAATTAAAAGATGCTTACTCCTTGGAAGAAAAGTTATGACCAACCTAGATAGTATATTCAAAAGCAGAGACATTACTTTGCCGATTAAGGTCCGTCTAGTCAAGGCTATGGTTTTTCCTGTGGTCATGTATGGATGTGAGAGTTGGACTGTGAAGAAGGCTGAGCACCGAAGAATTGATGCTTTTGAAATGTGGTGTTGGAGAAGACTCTTGAGAGTCCCTTGGACTGCAAGGAGATCCAACCAGTCCATTCTGAAGGAGATCAACCCTGGGATTTCTTTGGAAGGAATGATGCTAAAGCTGAAGCTCCAGTACTTTGGCTACCTCATGTGAAGAGTTGACTCATTGGAAAAGACTCTGATGCTGGGAGGGATTGGGGGCAGGAGGAGAAGGGGACGACAGAGGATGAGATGGCTGGATGGCATCACTGACTCAATGCATGTGAGTCTGAGTGAACTCCGGGATTTGGTGATGGACAGGGAGGCCTGGCATGCTGCGATTCATGGGGTCGCAAAGAGTCAGACACGTGAGCGACTGAACTGAATTCAACTGATCTGAACTGAACTGAAGAGCCTCTTGATGAAAGTGAAAGGGAAGAGTGAAAAAGTTGGCTTAAAACTCAACATTCAATAAACAATGATCATGGCATTTAGCCTCATCACTTCATGGCAAATAGATGGGGAAATAATGGAAACAGTGACAAACTTACTTTTTTTGGGCTCCAAAATCACTGCAGATGATGACTGCAGGCATAAAAGTAAAAGACTGTCGCTCCTTGGAAGAAAAGCTATGGCCTGCCTGGACAGCATATTTTAAAAAGAGAGACATTACTTCGCCAACAAACATCTGTCTAGTCAAAGCTATGGTTTTCCCAGTAGTTATGTATGGATGTGAGAGTTGGAATATTAAGAAGGCTGAGCCCTGAAGAATTGATGCTTTTCACCTGTGGTGTTGGAGAAGACTCTTGAGAGTCTCTTGGACTGTTTAAGGAGACCAAACCAGGCCATCCTAAAGGAAATCAGTCCTGAGTGTTGGAAGGACTGATGCTGAAGCTGAAGCTCCAGTACTTTGGCCACCTGATGCGAAGAGCCAAGTCACTGGAAAAGACCTTGATGCTGGGAAAAACTGAGGGCAGGAAAAGAGGGCAACAGAGGATGAGATGGCTGGATGGCACCACCGACTCAGTGTACATGAGTTTGAGTAAACTCCAGGAGATGGTGAAGGATAGGGAAACCTGAGGTGCTGCAGTTCATGGGGTCACAAGGAGTCAGATACAACTTAGTGACTGAACAACAATAATAATTATCAGGCTTCTCTCATTAAATCAATTACTTTGACATGGAGTCTTTACCTTTTCCATATGCAAGGACCCTGGTGACTGAGTATCGTGTAGGTTTGTCTACCTAACAGATGCCCTTCCTCCCTTCTATCACTTGTTTATCAACAATTTATTTGAGCAGGGTCTTAGAGATCCTGTGCTGAACAGTTATGGTTCTGACTCTATGGAGTTTATAGTCTGTTTGGGCAAAAAAACAGCCATGAATTACTTAAATAAATACAAATTTTCAGCAATGATAAGTGTCAGGATAAGGGATGCATAGTGTTAAATGACATATGATTGAGGATGAGGGAGTCAGGTAGACTTTCCTGAAGAAATAAGGATGAATAGAAATTATTGAGGGATGGACATAGAACGTTATTGTTAGAGGAAACATTAGCACATGTCCCTGGATGAGAGGGAGGCCAATATGACCAGGGACTGAAATATGATCAGAGCAACTAGAATGGAGACAAGAGAGAGCACAGTGTGAGATGAAGCTAGAGAAACAGATAGGGAGTGTGAGATGAAGCTAGAGAAACAGATAGGGGCTAGACTCTGCAGGGCCTTGTAAACCTGGTTAAGGATTTTGGTCTCTATCTCAAGATTAGCAGCATGCCTTTGAAGTGTTTTAATCTAATGGATAATGTGATCAGATTAGTGTTTTGAAAAGATCACTCCAGCTGCATTGTGGAAAACAGACTGCAGAGGGTAAGAGTGTATGCAAAAAAACCAGATAAGTAGCACAGTAGTCTAGGGGAGATGTAATAGTAGCTTGGACCAGGGTTTGTTGCCGGAGATAGAAAAGTTGATGAATTCGAGACATATTCATATATTTAATAATGGATGATTTGAGAAAAGATTTTGGTAAAAGAGATGAAAGAAGATATTAAGGATAATCAGTGGTCTTCCAGTTTGTTCAGTGAAATGTTGATGTTACATTTTTATTGATCATGGGTTATATTGGAAGAGACAGTGGTATGAGGGAGAAGATCATAAGTTTGCTTTGGACGTGTTGAGTGCATGAAACCTTTGGAACATTCAAGAGGACAGGTAGGCAGGCAGAGAATATGTACACGTAGAACTCAGGAGAGTTTTGGCCTGGAGTATTAGATTTTCTGTTCCTTTATATTGTCACCTCTTTGAGTATTTTACTTAGAATTTGAAAACTAGAGCGACCTATGGCGGGGCTGGGGCTGTAGTGATCAGTGTAATATTTCCTGTATGGCAAGATTAAATCGTGATGACTTTTGGACCTGACCCAAAGGCTATAGCAAAAATAAATGCTTTGTGCTATGGAAACTTTGGATGCTGTTAAAATGTGTCTGGCACTATTATAGTTACTGGATATTGAAAAAATGGATGACATGGTCTTTGATCTCAAGAAGCTTCCATATAGTTTGGAAATCAGACATGTAAATTGATGATAACAATGTAATGTGAGTGCTGTATCAGAGAGATGTCCACCATTCTAGGACAACATATCAGAAGGACACTTAACCCAAAGTGAGAAATATTTTGGGGTTTTTCAGAAGTGTTGATACCTAGACCATTTGGAAGAACATGGATGAGGAAGTAAAAAGGAGAGGGAAAAACCGAAGGATTCAAGCAAGAGGAATCACAGTGTATTTGGGAAACCATTTTTATTTGCCTTTTTTTTTTGGATTGAAATTAATGTTTTATTGTCAGATGGAAAATGTGGAAAATGTGGAAAGTGCTTTCTGGAAAGAAGAGGGTGACATTGAGCTTTGTTCTTTTTTCTTTTTGTTTTGTTTTTCTCTCTCTCTATCTTTTTTTTCTTTCTCTCCTCCCCTTTCATCTTTTTTGAATATGCAATATATTTATATAGTTCAAAATTGGACATTATATAAAGGCATACATACAGTAGAGTCTCTATCCCACTTTGTCCCCCATCCACCTAATTCCTTCTGTCCTACCTTCTCATACAGTCATTATATTTATTAGTTTTATTATATGTCCTTCTAGAGTTTAAGAAAAATGATAAGTACAAATACATATTTTAAAATTTAGTTTTCCTTTTGGGATCTTTAGTTTATTCTGGCTTAAGAAGAATGTGAGAAGGAAATATAAGAGGAGGTTCCAGAAGAGTTTTGACTTGAAGGATTTTATAATAAATCAGGAATGCAGCATTAAGGAGAGTGAATTAAAGATAGAAATCATCCAGGAGTCTTAGAGTAAGTAATGGTGAGAGTGGTGACAAAGCCTTAGTTAAGGTAGTGGCAGTGGAAAAGGAAGGACTGTTATTTTACTGGATCTTGATCTTTTAGCTTCAGAAGATAACCAGTTATTTAATATTAAACAGTAGTATGGAGACACTTAATGGTAGAGTTTGAATGAGTTGTGTGAATGAATGGTGACTGGAAGGAAGGGTATAAAACCAATGGGGCTTATCCATGAAATTGAGGAAAAGAAACTAATAGAGCAGCTAAGTGTAGCACAACACTTAATAACTCATACCTGATTGTTGACCTGATTTTAAATCCAGTTTTTCCATTTACTGGGCTTCCCTGGTGGCTCATATGGTAAAGAATCTGCAATGTGGGAGACCCCTGGGTTCAGTCCCTGGGTTGGGAATATCCCCTGGAGAAGCACACAGCAGCCCCCTCCAGTATTCTTGCCTGGAGAATCCCGTGGACATAGGAGCCTGGTGGGCTAGTCCATGGAGTCTCAAAGAGGCAGACGGACATGACTGAGTGACTAAACACACACACTCTTCCCGTTTACTAGCTGTATGATCTTGGGCAAGTCACTTGAAGTCACTTGGCATCTCCTTAAGCCTTTGTTTCTTTATTTATAAAATGGCTGTGATAAACATAACTACTTTCAGGAATTGGATAAGGATTAGAAGAGTAATACATAAGGAAGGCTTTTTATCTAGGGCTTAGCCAGCAAGGGTAGTCATGGATTGGGACGTCTTTTGATCGTTTAAAAGTGAGAGAAGATGGAAAACTAGTAGAGAATGAGAAGGTAGTTAAAAAAAGAACATGAGATACTTTTACAGTTACCTGATGATTTGGCAGTAATTGACTTGGAAATGCCATGTATTTTGAGCCTCAGTGTGTTTATCCACAGTATAATAGCAAGTTAGGTCCTCCCAGTTCTATTTTCCTGATACCATAACTATTCATATAATCTATGTTACAGATTTCAGAATGAAAACTACAGTTCTCTCAGATCCTATTAATTTCCTGATTTTGAATTATTATATGGTAACATTCAGAGTTTTAACTCTATTATACATTTAACATTGTTTTCATGTGGCTACTTCCTTAAATAATTTTGTTTTTTTGACCATAAAGGAAAAAAGATACTTTTTTTCTTTTCTTTTCTTCTTTTCTTTTTCAATAACCACCTTGTAAAAAGTCTATTGTTTGCCTTGGCCCTTTTAATCTGCCCATGAGGAATTCAAGCTGAATGATAGGGAGCTGTGAAAATCCAGTTAGTGTGAGCTGTAATCTTTTTTTGCTAGCTTTAAATAGTTAGAGTACCATGCAGACACCCTGCAGATAACTGAATCAAAACATACAGTAATCACCTAAACATGGATTCTGCCTTTGCTGTTATGGAACTATAGTAGAAATTGCTAATAGCCATTTACTTTTCAGGAAAATATTTGGTCATAATATCAAATAAAATCAGGGTTAGATATTAAAAGCTATATTTCACAGGTAGAGAATCCAGTGTTTGTGAAAAGTGTTGATTTCTATAAATTTGATATTATTCAATATTTATAATATCTTCTTGACTAGTCTTCTAGGGTCAGGAAAACATCTTTATAGAAATAATATTTATAATCCTCTAATCTTTCAGTCATCTACTACTTCAGGTATCACTAATGGAAAACAAGAAACTGTTGAGATAATCAGGCTTTTGAACTATAATAAGAGACAAGAATAAAGTATGCTTTTTTTTTCTTACAAAAAAAACCCTGATTCCATTAATGCAGTTTATTGAATTTTGGTAGCAAAATATTCTCTAATAACTTTGTCAAATGGTGGTCTATTTTTCTAGGTTTATGAGGTTTTTTTTTCTTTTTTTTTTTTTTGCGTTTTTTTTCCCTTAAGTTAAAAGATGGATCCCTCATCCATTAAATTCTGCATTAGAGTGATGAGAAACACAGTGTGCAGTATGCCGGTGCTGCCTCCTAATTTCATTAGCTTTCCATTTTCTAATACTGCTGTTGATAATATTCTGGTGAAGTTTATAAAATAAAATAGGCTGTTTGTTGAAACGAATATCTTAGTGTTGCTGTCATGATTCATGCTACATTAAGAGTTCATAAGTCATTAGTAATCTTTTATGTGCAGTGTATTGTTCTGAACAGCAAACTTGAACTCCTTTGTTTTGAAAGATTCATAGAGTCTATTCCAGGACAAAGATTTCATAAAGTAGATGCCTTTCCTATGCTTATCGCTTTGCCTCAGGAAATTTTGTAGAGCTCAACATGCCAGTCCTTCAAAATAGGGAAGCCTACTTTTCATTAAAAATATAGTCTAAGGACTGTGGTTGTTAGTCTACATTCTCAGCACTTAGTTTTTCTGTAAACTTTTTATTATAGATTCAGACATATGAAAAAATAGAAGGTTGGTATAATGAATCTAATTTATCCATCTTTCACTTCCATCAATTTAAAGTATATGGTGTGGTTCAGAAATGCTACATACAAATATTTTAAAAACATATTATATTACCAAATTCTCCATGGAAGTTCTAAAAACTTCATTGCTATTTCATTGGCCTGATAAGTTTGAGTACATGTTTAGATTAATAAGAAATAATGTTAAGAGAAACATTCTAAATTTGACATTTTAAGAGCAGTTGTAAATTTTTATTTGCATACAGTGTACTCTGTACATTGTGTAAAACATTCTGACCAGCGGATATTTGTGGAGGGAATATCTAAGCATTTGCTAATATTCATAACATTATTTATCACTCATATTGCCTCTGTTGTCTCACTTATAACCACTTTTTTTGCCCCTAACCTTTCTAAGCTGCCTACTCCTTTGTTCAGGTCTTTAAAAGTTAACAGGCTTGCCATTGTTACCAGCTATAACCCTAGTCAAGTCTTGTTGGCGTGTATCCCTTTCTCTGTCCACCATTCCCCACATTTTCAAGTCATTTACTCTAGTATCCCCTGTAAAAATGTTTGACCTTGTTGAGACCATCAGGCATGCCACTGTTCATCATCCATCACTTTCTTTCTATCTTCACTTCCCTTCTTAGGCAGATAAGTTTCATTCTTTCCTGTGAAAATGGAAGAAGTATCCTTATTTCTGTCGTTTGTGGTCTGAATCCCATTACCTCTTCTAATTGAACTCCTTGCGGGGACCAGTTCCTCCCTTTACTGGATAATTCTTAGCAGCGTTTTACTGAAACAAACTAAAACAAAAAACCTTAACCCACTATTGACTTCTTATCTGTTACAGCTCTATATCATTTCTCTGCTCTGAGGAATATCAGTTGATTTTTTTTTTCTACTTTTTCATTTCCCGATCACTCTTTAACACATTGAGTTTCTGTTTTTGACTTCTACAGTGAAACAGCTCTTGTCAAGTCATCTGCTCTTGTCAAGTGACTTCTTTTCTGCCAAATTCAGTAGACACTTCTCTTTTATCATCTCACAGATTTTCTCAGCAGTATTAAGCACAATTTTTCCACCTTTAACCTTCTTCTCTCAGGTCTCCTTCCTCCTTCTTGAGATACCTTCCTCTCTTGATCTGCTACAGTTCTGTCTCAGTGGCCACTCCTTTACTGGCTCCTGCTTCTCAGAATGCTAAAGGAGCTCCAGGCTTCTACCTGAGTCCATCATTTTTTAATTTCTATACTCTTGTTTTCTCAGTTAGGGTTCAGTAAATGTTTTCTTTAAAAGGCCAGCTAGTCAATATTTTAGGCTTTGTGGACTAAGAGGCAAAATTGGGGATTTTATGTAGGCACCTACAGAACAAGAGAAAAAAAGCACATTTCCACACATTAAAAATTAAGCTCAACACAATGGGGTATTACTTAGCCATTAAGAAGAATACATTTGAATCAGTTCTAATGAGGTGGATGAAACTGGACCTGATCATACAGAGTGAAGTAAGCCAGAAAGAAAAACACCAATACAGTATGCTGCTGCTGCTGCTAAGTTGCTTCAGTTGTGTCCGACTCTGCGATCCCATAGACGGCAGCCCATCAGACTCCACCGTCCCTGGGATTCTCCAGGCAAGAACACTGGAGTGGGTTGCCATTTCCTTCTCCAATGCATGAAAGTGAAAAGTAAAAGTGAAGTCGCTCAGTCGTGTCCAACTTGTAGCGACCCCATGGACTGCAGCCTACTAGGCTCCTCCGTCCATGGGATTTTCCAGGCAAGAGTACTGGAGTGGGGTGCCATTGCCTTCTCCGCCAATACAGTACACTAACGCATATATATGGAATTTAGAAAGATGGTAACGATAACCCTGTATGTGAGACAGCAAAAGAGACACAGATGTATAGAACAGTCTTTTGGACTCTGTGGGAGAGGGAGAGGGTGGGATGATTTGGGAGAAGGGCTTTGAAACATGTATAATATCATATAAGAAACAAATCACCAGTCTAGGTTCGATGCAGGGTACAGGATGCTTGGGGCTGGTACACTGGGATGACCCAGAGGGATGGTATGGGGAGGGAGGTGGGAGGAGGGGTTCAGG
Organism: Oryx dammah; assembly: GCF_014754425.2. Classification (NCBI taxonomy): domain Eukaryota; kingdom Metazoa; phylum Chordata; class Mammalia; order Artiodactyla; family Bovidae; genus Oryx; species Oryx dammah. The sequence continues at coordinate 47,889,214 of NW_024070186.1, forward strand.
ATTGGGAACATGTGTGTACCAGTGGCAGATTCATGTTGATGTATGGCAAAACCAATACAATATTGTAAAGTAAAAAAATATATATAAAATAAATTAATTAATTAAATTAAATAAATGAAATGAAAACAATGAAGCTCAAAATATAACAGTTATTCCACTATTCTACTTATTTCTGTTGCTATCTGAATGGGGTGATATCTGTATGGATATGAACAACCACCATCCTCTTCCAGCTGAGGTATATTGCTTAGCTTCTTAACTGGTCTTCTTACCCTCAGTCTTGCCCTCCATACAAACTATTATATATCTACACAGCAGTCTAGGGATCTATTAAAATGTAAGTCCTTTTATGCCACTTCTCTGCTTCAAGCCCTTTGGTGACTTCTTACTGACTTCCTTACCTCAAAGTATCAAAGTCCAAGAGGCTCCTGTCCTCCTGATTGTCTCCTGCCACTCATTAGGCTCTATCCACACTGTTCTTTGCTTCTCTAGACCTTCACGATTGCTGTTGATTCTTTCTGGAATGCTTCCTCTAGGATCTTACTATTTAGCTTTGCATTCTCATTATTTAGGTCCTTAGTTCAAGCATAACCTTTTTAAAGAGGCTTTTCCTGCATACCTAATATAAATTAACTGTTTCCTATCCCATTACTTTATACCTGATTTTATATCCAGAGTATAATTATTTTTTTAATACTCTCATCAGAATATAAACTTCAAAAGGATAGGGTTCTTGTTCACTGTTGTATTCCTGGAACTTAGAAACAGTGCTTTATACTTACAAGGTACTAAAGTAAGATTTATCCACAAATGAATGAATTAAATGATTAAATATGTTCTTTGAATTTAAAGCTCAGATTTCTACATTGGGATAGCTGTAACTTTATTTTTTTAATAAAATTTTTAATTAAAAGTTAGTATTATAGGCATATGCTTTGTAAGTATTTTTTTTAATTTAAAGTATATTAAATGATCCACTCTGCGCTGTATTTGCCTATCTTGTTCCTCAGAAGTAGCCACTGTTCAGTTCAGTCAGTTCAGTTGCTCAGTCGTGTCCAACTCTTTGTGACCCCATGAATCACAGCACTCCAGGCCTCCCTGTCCATCACCAACTCCCGGAGTTCACTCAGACTCATGTCCATCAAGTAAGTGATGTCATCCAGCCATCTCATCCTCTGTCGTCCCCTTCTCCTCCTGCCCCCAATCCCTCCCAGCATCAGAGTCTTTTCCAATGAGTCAACTCTTTGCATGAGGTGGCCAAAGTACTGGAGTTTCAGCTTTAGCATCATTCCTTCCAAAGAAATCCCAGGGCTGATCTCCTTCAGAATGGACTGGTTGGATCTCCTTGCAGCCCAAGGGACTCTCAAGAGTCTTCTCCAGCACCACAGTTCAAAAGCATCAATTCTTCAGTGCTCAGCCACAGTCCAACTCTCACATCCATACATGACCACTGGAAAAACCATAACCTTGACTAGACGGACCTTTGTTGGCAAAGTAATGTCTCTGCTTTTGAATATGCTCTCTAGGTTGGTCATAACTTTTCTTCCAAGGAGTAAGTGTCTTTTAATTTCATGGCTGCAGTCACCATCTGCAGTGATTTTGGAGCCCCCCAAAATAAAGTCTGACACTGTTTCCACTGTTTCCCCATCTATTTCCCATGAAGTGATGGGACTGGATGCCATGATCTTTGTTTTCTGAATGTTGAGCTTTAAGCCAACTAGCCACTGTTAGCCGCTGTTAACATTTACATATGTGATTTTGTGCTTTTGGACTTCTTTTCCATGCACTTACCAGCAGTATAAGTTGTACTTCATTAATGAGATTATGCTGGACAGATTTATGCAAAATTGATTTTTATAGTAATGGTAGCTCTTGAGTACTAAAGCCTGATGTTTTCAGTTTTGAAATAGCTATATTTTTTTGTTTTAAAGAGTAGATGGTTAAATCCGTATTCAAAATTAAAACCTTTTTCATATCTTCTGTATATATGTGGTAAATTTTAAAGTTAAGAAGGAAATTATCAAGGCTACTATAGTAATGCCAGTGAGATATAAAGCAAATAATCAGAACTGAAGTCTTTTTCTGTAGTTTCCATTGGAAACTCTAGAATTTGATACTATTTTTCACCAAATTGCCCTTGCATCCAAAGCAACTAGTTTTGATAAGTAAATGATAAATGATCTGGCCTATCCTATTAACTTTTAACTAGTACTTTACATATAATTATTTTTATGAACAAGCCGTGAAAGCATATGATCAACTGTATGGCAGGTGATCAAATATTTTAGTTTAAGAGAAGAGTATCAAAACTTAGTTTTTGTAATTGGAAGTCAACAAAAGACACGTTTCTGTCTTGAAGAGAATTTAGGATGTATCCTTTCTGATTTGGTAAATGTCTTCAAAGACTATGATAATAGAAATGAAGATGTTTTTAGTTTTTTTAAACAATGATATATATGCCAATGATATGTATTTTTTCCTTTTCTTCGACTTTGAGGAGGAAAGTAAAGAATTTCTTTCAGTTCAGTTCAGTCACTCAGTCATGTCCAACTCTTTGTGAACCCATGGACTGCAGCACTCCAGGCCTCTCTGTCCATCACCAACTCCCGGAGCCTACCCAAACTCATGTCTGTTGAGTCGGTGATGCCATCCACGCATCACATCCTCTCTCATCCCCTTCTCCTCCTGCCCTCAGTCTTTCCCAGCATCAGGGTCTTTTCAAATGAGTCAGGTCTTCGCATCAGGTGCCAGAGTATTGGAGTTTCAGCTTCAACATCAGTCCTTCCGTTGAACATAACATGATATATTTAAATTTCTGCTAAATTATGTTTTAAAAACACTAATCTTGGTATTCTGCTTCTTTACCTCTTTACTTCTTTCCCTTATAAAACCAGTCTTTTGTCTCTCTTGATAATGATGCTGAGCTCCCTATACATCAGTATGAAAAGAAAGTTTTATAGATTGTTGTGGGAGATATTTAGCAGCAGAGACCTAGTCCAGCATATTTCTTTACAAGTGAGTAAACTGAGGCTGCCAGATGTTAAATGTATTTTCCCAAGGTAGTCAACAAGGTGAGATTTTGATATGTTAATAGTTTTATAGTTATATAAATAACTCTTATCTTATTGAAGATAGTTACATATCTTATATTTAGAGATTTTTTTATCTCCCCACTGTGGCTAAATCCGGTATATATTATATATAAATAGATATATTTTGATCAGTGTGTATGTATATATATATATATGTATATATATGGCATTTTTCCAAGATTTTAAGTTTCAGTTATTTACTGAATCCCCTGTTAAACTTGCTGCCTAAGTCTACTCCCCAGTCTTTCACTGGCTGCCCAGAACTAAAGAGTTTACTTCATTTAAAAGGAAGATTTGCATCCTTTTAGTTACCAGGTAAAAGGACAGATTAAGGTAAAAGTATAACAGACACATTAGTGACTTGTTGAGGCTTTCTCACAGATTAACCATAAGAATTGTGGGGTAAAAAATCTTACATCTAACAGAAAAAACTTCTAGAGGTACTTCATTGTGTGTGATAACCCGTAAAAATCTTGTTTACATAAACTAAAATTAAACTCTAAGCATAACACCTAAGTCAGTTCAGCCGCTCAGTCCTGTCGGACTCTGCGACCCCATCGACTGCAATACGCCAGGCTTCCCTGTCCATCACCAACTCCCGGAGCTTGCTCAAATTCATGTTCATCAAGTTGGTGATGCCATCTAACCATCTCATCCTCTGTCATCCTGCCTTCTCCTCCTGCCTTCAATCTTTCCCAGCATCAGGGTCTTTTCCAGGGAGTCATTTCTTCACATCAGGTGGCCAAAGTATTGGAGTTCCAGCTTCAGCATTAGTCCTTCCAATGAAAATTCAGGACTGATTTCCTTTAGGATTGACTGGTTTGATCTCCTTGCTATCCAAGGGACTCTCAAGAGTCTTCTCCAACACCACAGTTCAAAAGCATCAATACGGCACACAGCTTTCTTTAGAGTCCAACTCTCACATCCATACGTGACTACTGGAAAAACCATAGCTTTAACTAGATGGACCTTTGTTGACAAAGTAATGTCTCTGCTTTTTAATATGCTTTCTAGGTTGGTCATAGCTTTTCTTTCAAGGAGGAAGCATCTTTTAATTTCGTGGCTGCAGTTACCATCAACAGTGATTTTGGAACCCAAGAAAATAAAGTTTCTCACTGTTTCCATTGTTTCCCCATCTATTTGCCATGAAGTGATGGGACTGGATCCCATGGTCTTAGTTTTCTGAATGTTGAGTTTTAAGCCAACTTTTTCACTCTCCTCTTTCATTTTCATCAAGAGGCTCTTTAGTTCTTCTTCGCTTTCTGCCATAAAGGCGGTGTCATCTATGTATCTGAGGTTATTGCTGTTTCTCCCAGCAATCTTGATTCCAGTTTGTACTTCATACAGCCTGGCATTTTACATGATGTGTTCTGCATATAAGTTAAATAAGCAGGGTGACAATATACAGCCTTGACATACTCCTTTTCCTATTTGGAAGCAGTCTGTTGTTCCATGTCCAGTTCTAACTGTTGCTTCCTGACCTGCATACAGGTTTCTCAAGAGGCAGGTCAGGTGGTCTGGTGTTCCCATCTCTCTCAGAATTTTCCACAGTTTATTGGGATCCACACAGTCAAAGGCTTTGGCATAGTCAATAAAGCAGAAGTAGATGTTTTTCTGGAACTCCCTTGCTTTTTCCATGATCCAGCGGATGTTGGCAATTTGATCTCTGATTCCTCTGACTCTTCTAAAACCAGCTTGCACATCTGGAAGTTCATGGTCCACGTATTGCTGAAGCCTGGCTTGGAGAATTTTTAGCATTACTTTACTAGTGTGTGAGATAAGTGCAGTTGTGCGGTAGTTTGAGCATTCTTTGGCATTGTCTTTCTTTGGGATTGGAATGAAAACTGATGTTTTCCAGTCGTGTGGCCCCTACTGAGTTTTCCAAATTTGCTGGCATATTGAGTGCAGCACTTTCACAACATAATCTTTTAGGATCTGAAATAGCTCACCTGGAATTCTGTCACCTCCACTAGCTTTGTTCTTAGTGATGTTTCCTAAGGCCCACATAACTTCACATTACAGGATGTCTGGATCTTGGTGAGTGATCACACCATTGTGATTATCTGGGTTATTAAGATCTCTTTTGTATAGTTCTTCTGTGTATTCTTGCAACCTTTTCTTAATATCTTTTGTTTCTGTTAGGTCCATGCCATTTCTGTCCTTTACCAAGCCCATCTTTGCAGGAAATGTTCCCTTGGTATCTCTAATTTTCTTGAAGAGATAACACCTAAAGACAATGTTAATTTCATTTAAAATAAAGATTACCTGGTACCATTGTATTGGCAGTCAAAAAACATTCAGGAAGGTGAAACCACACTAGTATTTTATTAGAGAATTTCTTATGGCGAATTGGTTAAATAGCTATTGGATGGTGTTGGAAATGGAACACTCAGAAGATAACAAGAGATTGTAATAGCAGGAATCAGGTGTCACTCCTAGGGAGACAGAGGGAAGAGACTGGGATTGCAAGGATTTAGGGTCTAGGCAGTGACACCCCACTCCAGTACTCTTGCCTGGAAAATCCCATGAATGGAGGAGCCTGGTAGGCTGCAGTCCATGGGGTCGCTAAGAGTGGAACACGCCTGAGTGACTTCACTTTCACTTTTCACTTGCATGCATTGGAGAAGGAAATGCAATCCACTCCAGTGTTCTTGCCTGGAGAATCCCAGGGACGGCAGAGCCTAGTGGGCTGCCATCTGTGGGGTTGCACAGAGTCGGACACGACTGAAGTGACTTAGCAGGGTCTTAGGGTCATGGCTAAGGCAATAGTTTAGTAACTAGCACATCATTAAGTGCCATTTTTATCCTTTTATATTAGAAACTTTCCATTTCTTTTCCCTGAATAGAAACTTGCTTACTTAACAAGAACCCCTTGTTGTCCTCCAGGTTTCCTCCACCCCTAAAATAGATCAATCAATGGCCTTCAGACTTTTCTTATCCCTTTTTCCCTCTTATCTTCCTCGTTTTATTTTGTTCTTCCCTTTTTTTGTTGCTTCCTTACTCTATTTGTTTTCCGTTCCTTTTTTGGTTGGGTGAGTGGATGGATTGGATTCCTTTTACTGTCCTTCCACTTATGCAGAGGTAGTTTGAAAACCACTAGTCTAGACGATTTTGTCATATGATTCAATAGGTGGAAAGGCTGTTTGAAAAGCATTGGAGAGAAATGTCAACTAGCTTTCTATACTGCATTCAGAACTTTTTTTTTGTAAAGGCTTATGTAGTAAACATTTTTAGCTTTGTGTGCTTTAGTCTCTGTCAAAACTATTCACCTCTGCTGTTGTAGTGTGGAAGCAGCCATAGACAATACATCAATAGCTAGGTATGTCTTTGTTCCAGCTAACTTCATTTACAAAAACTGGCAGTGAGGCCAGTTTTGCCTAAGACTGTAGTTCACCATCGCCTGGCCTAGAGTGCCAAAGCCCATTGTTTAGAATAGTGGTCTCTAAAATAAGGTGCAAACACTTTTGATTGCACTTTTGCATTTGTGTATATATTTCCTAGTTTAATATAAAAGTTAAACAGATGTACAACTTATGTCTTCATTTTAGGAGTAGCATACTTTGCACTGTATAAATTGGAAGTAACCTATTCAGCCCCTATGTCTGTGGACATTTAAGATATTTTAATTTATAATTGAAACTATGACTATTCTTGTATATGAATAGTCTCATACCTATATTGTTTGTGTACATACCTACACTTATGTATATTTATGTATATATATTCTTATATATAAATATCTTTTTTATATGTATATTGCTTATAGAGTTGACTCTTGAGCAGTTAGGAGGTTAGGGGTGCTGATCTTCCATGGAGTGAAATCTGTGTATAACTAATAGTCAGTGCTTCGCATACCTCGTCCCTCCATATCCACAGTTCCACATTCTCAAATTCAATCAACTGTAGATTGGTTAGTATTGTACTATTAATATTTACTCTAGAAAGAATATTCATGTGTAAGTGGACCTGTGCTGTTGAAGCCTGTGTTGTTGAAGGGTCAACTGTATTCCTAGAAGTGAACTTGCTGTGTCAAAGAGTATGGTGTTTTTGTTTTGTTTTGTTTTTTTGAGGTTAATGCACATTATCATTTTGCACTGTGGGACTGCAGTACCCATCCCCCCTCCATCTCCCACCACTAGCAGTGAGGAAGTGTTCGCTTTTTATATACCAAAAATAATACCACTCTTGCCAAATATGTATTGATTTAATCAATGAAATGATGAGAATTACAGCAAGTATAGTATGATGGTTTTATTTTGGCGGATGAAGAAAATTTACTTTGTCATTTCTGAACATAATGCCGTTTCCATAGGAAAATTTAATTGCTGGTTATTTTTCGATGATTAGAAAAAGTGATTCAGTTCAGTTCAGTTCAGTCGCTCAGTTGTGTCCGACTCTCTGCGACTCCATGAATCGCAGCACGCCAGGCCTCCCTGTCCATACCAACTCCTGGAGTTCACTCAAACTCATGTCCATCGAGTTGGTGATGAAAAAGTGATGGATACTGACAAATCTCAGGAAAGGAAGTATAAATCCAGTGCATCAGTGAAGCAGTTTCAGGCCTTCTTATTTTTGCATTGTTCCAAGAAATAGGTCTTTAGACATTTGTTGATTGATCAGTTATCCCAATAGGCTAATATCACTTTTAGAACTTTATTCAGATGAAGTAGTAAACTGCTAAGGACTGTGTACTGTGATCTGAATGGCTTTAGCCTCTTTATTATGAAGTTAATGGGTGGGAGTGGGTGCCATTTTTTATACCATATGCCATAATTTTTGTATCATATTATCACAATTCTAGTATTATTATTGATAAAATTTCTGAAAAAGTGACTGAGTTTAGCATCACCTTAGGAATGGGATACCTAAAAACTCCAGGTGATTATGATTTGTCAAATTATCATCAGATGAAAGCAGTTTAAGACAAAATACCCAAATCTAATAGGAGTTTTTAGTTTGTTGTGCTTTTTAATACAGTTTTATAAAGTTCTGATTTCTAAATACAGTAAAGTATTTTAGGATTATATTATTTATATATACATTATTTATTTTAAAGAACATACATATATACATATACATGTATATATATATTTTTTGAAGAGTGTGTACACACTTTTTTTAGGGGTAACTCTTCCTGGTCTAGTAAATGTGAGCTTTTTGATGTGCTGTCAGATTTGAAAGACACAAGTTCCTGGGTGGAACTGAAAGTACTATATAGGAAACAATATGCTTAATCAAGATTTTTCTGAAGCTTTTTATTTGATACAATTTTAAACCTACATGTAAGTTGCAGAGGAGTAAAAGAAATTTTCATGTATCTTTTTTCACGTATCCTTTATCCAGATTTACCAGTTATTTACATTTTGCCCATTTGCTTTATAAAATTCTCTCTGTGAATACACACACACTTTTTTTTAAAGAATCATTTGAGTGTAACTGGCAGGCATTAGTCCCTTTATGCCTGAATATTTTGATGTATATTTCATAGGAAATTTATTTACATAATCACACTATAGTAACCAAAATAAAAATGTAACATTGATACAAAGGTATTATCAATAGTCCATGTTATTGCTTATGTCATTTTGTTGTTCAGTTGCTCAGTCATGTCCGATTCTTTGTGACCCCGTGGATTGCAGCATGCCGGGCTTACCAGTCTCTCACCATCTCCTAGAGTTTGCTCAAATTCACATCCATTGAGTTGGTGATACGATCCAACCATATCCTCTATCATCCCCTTCTCCTGCTTTCAGTCATTTCCAGTATCTGGGTCTTTTCCAGTGAGTTGGCTCTTCGCATCAGTTGACCAAAGTATCAGAGCTTCAGCTTTAGCGTCAATCCTTCCAGTGAATATTCAGGGTTTACTTCCTTTAGGATTGACTGGTTTGATCACCTTGCAGTCCAAGGAACTCTCTAGAGTCTTCTCCAGCACCACAGTTTGAAAGCATCAATTCTTCAGCACTCAGCCTTTTTCATTGTCCAACTCTCAGATCCTAACATGCCTACTGGAAAAACCATAGCTTTGACTATATGGATCTTTGTTGGCAAATTAATGTCTCTTCTTTTTCATATGCTGCCTAGGTTTGTCATAGCTTTTCTTCCAAGGAGCAAGCATTTTTCAGTTTCATGGCTTCCGTCACTGTCCACAGTGATTTTTGGAGCCCAGGAGTCTGTCATTGTTTTCCACCCTCATATTTAACATCGTCACCCCTCTCCTCCATCTAGGATCTAATCCAGTATATATATTGCAATGAGTTTTCTTGTCCCCTTTTATGTGGAACACTTTCTCAGCTTTTCTTTGTCTTTTATGACTTTGACATTTGTAAAGCTATATAGGCCAGTTGTTTTGTAGAATTTCCCTCAGTTTGGATTTGTTTAATGTTTCCTGATGAACAGATTTAGGTTGTGCAGTAAAAGAATTTTTTTTGGCCAAAAATACCACAGAAATGATACTGAGTCCCTCTCAACATGTCATATCAGGAATCAAAAGATGTTGGTTTATTCCATTATTTGTAATGTAAACTTTGACTATTTGGTGATTGTCCAATAAAAATTTGGCTTGGCAATATAAATAAACAACTTTTATAGTGGTATAATTTCTAAGGTTCACATTCTTGTCTGAATAAATTACTTGGTATATTTTCTCTTTGTATAATAACTATTCCCCATGGGTAACGACAACAACAAAAAAAAACCGAAATGAACTTGTTAGCTTAATATTGTTGAAGAAATTAAGTGAAAAAACTAAATAAAATAGATTTGTATCATTCTACTTATATCAGTTTTAAGGGGATTTTATTTCCACTTGATTTGTTTGAAATTCTTCATAATTTGTTGTAGACTGTCTTGTTAAATGATATTATAACATATAAAGAATTACTGTGATACAGAATTGTAATTTTTTTAGTTTTTAAAGAGCTTAAACACTTTATTCTCCTCTTCATACAGTGCTGAGCCCTGCATGTTACCCCTGTTGTTTCTAGCTCTCTTCCATCTCAGCTCTTGAATACTCTCTTAGATATATTCTAAATTATGAATGAAACATGACTACAAAAGCATGATCTTACCTAAATACATGGTTTCAAAATTTTATTTTAAGATGAGAAGGACTGTCACAGGTCCATTTCCCTGCTTCCAGAGAAACCATTCCTGAAAGATTAGAATGTATTCTTTTAAAAGTCCTTGACATAAGAGAATTCCAGCTTCTTAGGAACCTGTCCGAGTACTTAACAGACGTATTCTAGAAATACTTTCTTGTAGTTGACCTAAATCTGCTATCCTGTTTCTTCTTGTCTCCTGTTTCTTCTCTGTCAGTAGTAGGGATAAATAACTAGTTATTGGTCTTTGTATAAAAGTGGTTTCAAAATTACTAAGGCTCATATCCTGAGTAAATTATTTGCCCTTTCTTGTTCTCTAGTCACGTGTGCAACCAACCTGCGACTGTCATGCCACTTTTTAGTTAGAAATCCAGAATTGGGTGAGGTCCATGGACCTTTTGTTTATTGACCTCAATTTTTATGGTTTTAAATTTAAAGTATGCTGCATTGCTTTTAATCAAAGCAAAAACCCAATAATGCATTGCTTCTTTTGAGTGGGAATATTGTTGAGATATACTAACAATATTGGAGTTTGTTAATAATAAGTTGGGCTATGAAGAAAGTTTGAAAATCAGTAGATTTTATGTTATAATTTAATATTTTGCTTTGCTTTTCTCAGGTCATTCAGGTGTTTAGCATTTTATTGTACTTTTAATAAAGAATTGTTAATAACTTTACAAACATATCTCAGTGAAACAACAAAGAAAACTGAGAAGTAGTAAAATAATGATTAAAATAGATAGGACTCTAGTAGTGACATTATTCTTCACCCATTGGCTAAAATGTTATCTGTTGTGCCTTTCTTTTCTCTTTGATTTTTTTTTTTTATTTTAACACTGATGGTTTACCTCCATATGACTAGAAAATAATTGAGAACTGTCTATATGTTTTTGTTTACTGCAGTTTGGCTTTATCAAATTTTGTCAGCATATGTTTTACTAAATTCTTAGAATATTTTAGTCTGAAATCTGCAGTAGATGTATATAATGTATGTTTACTTCTGGAAAGTATGCATGAATGTTTATGTATATGTTTCTGTATATACATAAATATATAAAATGCATATATATTTTAAAGACCAGAAATGGATTAGAGAAATAAAATCATAATTGATTGAGATCTTAACTTTCAGTTTAAGTACACAAAGGTTAATAGATTTTATATCTTGCAAAGTATTCCTATATATTTTGACAATTGATTTTTTCTTATCAATACTATTTTACAAAAATACATATTATCTGGGATGTAAGAAAAGCATGTTAGTTAAAATCAGATGTTTAAAATAAAATTGTTGACTCCAAACCTTCTGTGAAAAATATGTATAGAAACCTTGAGTTTCTGTCTCTAAGAACAGCACCCCGGAGTGGATTTAGAAGTGAATTATGACTCGCATTTGAAAGTGTGTGTGGTGTCCTTCCTTCAAGAATGAAGTCATGTTTCAACCTATATTAGGGGAACAAGGCATGCATTTTAGATAGTTTTATATGGCTCACACAAGTTGACAATCACTGAATTAAACTATCATGATTCAGCTTGGTTAAATGATCCACTGATAACTAATTAACACTCTACATGAGGAGGTGGGTTCAGTAACTTATGGCTCTTTATAAAAATCAGTCTTATGTGGCAAATTTTTGCTGCTAATAGAAATATTGAAAATGTTTTAGTTGTTCTTGGAGTAGTGTTGCATGAAATTTTGAGCCTCAGTTATTAGAAAAAAAAATACTTACCTGCTTTAAGGTCAACAGTGTTGATTGACTAGAGTAACTGAATAATAAAAAATAGAAACAAAATTCAATAGAAAAGATGGCGGCCTTCTCATTCTTTTTCTTCCAGCAAAATGATTATGACCTTAGGAAGAGGCGCCTACTGACCCTTGCAAGTGAAAAGGAAAAGATATAAAGTCCATTCCAACACTTTATCATCTTCAGAGTACACCCGCATACTCCCACCAAAGTTTTTCTTATCAGTGGGTCCACCCTTCTATGTGATGGACTTGCTAGGAAGCTGTCATTCTGGGGTCTTTCCAACTATCCTTAATTGTTTTATAGTGACCAGAATTACTTTGTTAATAATGGATCTGTAGTGATGACCAAGATTTGAGAAATAGTTATAAGAGTTAAAAACATTGGAATCCACAAAACTAGTTAAATAATTCTTGATTCTCTAAATTTAGTATAAGAACTAGTGTAGTATCACAGTGAGCAGAAAAAAGTTTCATATTTTAATTGAATCTTAAAGCATTTAAGTTTATGCAAACCATCAGTTTTGATACTCTCTTCATGATAAATGCTATGTGTTTAGAAAAATCAACATTAAAATTTAGCTTCAAAGAATTCATGAAGAGAAACATAATGAAATCTTGATATATTATATACAAAAGACAAATCCCTGATCATTTCTTTTTATGCAAATGAGTTTGATTTAGTCATAATTCCCTAACATCACCATGAATTTCCATCTGTGTAACCCTGATGTTCTTAAGCAGTCTGCTGTTACCTCATGCTCTGGGCTATATTCACTCTGCATGTATGGAAACTGTGACTATCTTAACACTTTAGATGATGATATGAATAACAATTGTTGTTGATTTTATTCTCTATCTCCCTGGATAACCTGCTGTCTGCAAAGGCAGAATAAGTGGCAGATAGCTTTTGTCATCCCTTATCCAAGCTGTACACTTGTAAGGAAGAGCAGGGATAATCGCCTCAATCTAATTAGGGGTTAAAAGAGGCCATGACTGTGATGTGGCAGTGAGACATCTTACTGTAGCAATCCTGTTTGCATTAGAAAAATAAGGTTGTCATATTGATTATTCAAATTGGTTTATATTGGCCAAGGCTCAAGGGCTTGTATTGCAGCTGAAGCAGTTGAAGATCCCAGCTATTCACAGAAGACCTATGCTATAGCGTATATTATATTGTGGCTTGTTTGCTAATTTGAGATTTTAAGAATGAAGACAGAGTTTAATCAGGTGATTTAAAGGTTAAACTGACCATCAGAAACTGAAATTTAGCTTCCACCTGTGCAGTGATTATGTAAATATTGAATGAGTAAAGATCCAGTGACGTTAGGTCTCTAAACTGAAGACATTATATATATCAATATAAACACATTTTTTAGAACCATTTTAGTCTTTTGACGATGCATGTTTCGATGGTAACTGATACTAATTAAAAGGAGTAGATTCTAAGTGTAAGCTGACACTTACCTTGCCTCCTCTTTCTGTTCCACTCCATACTTCTCTTCAACCTATTTTCCTGTTCTTAACATGAATATTTTAGAGTTTGCATATATTCTTGGAACAGGCATATCATAATGGCAGATACAAATGTGTGAAAATTTCTTGTACAAATCTTTTATAATTGTTGCACAAATGTCCTAGTCAACCACATGTAAGTCCAACTAAGTTGCTATGCATGGATAGCCTATATTCTGATGCACATATCAAATGCCTGTAGACATTGGGTGCTTTTTATGAATGCTTCATTGTAGAACTGATTTTTTAAATGAGGAGTTAATGTATAGACCCCTCCAGCAGTAGTCAGCTATTTTTCTTTTGTCCTTTTGCTTTCTACTTTTTGAGTTATCACCATGATTCAACATGTTTCAATCAGTTATAGTTGTAATTTTGTGCTTTTTCGTGGCTCAAATGGTAGCAAGTTAGATCATTAAGAAACTCTTGAAATTAGCTCTTGTGCCCTTTATACATAACTCTTATTTGTTTTAAAATGATTCTTTACATTCTGTTCTAGTTTCATATTGAATATGCTTTGTCCTAGACCCTGGAATCAGCCACTTAATCCAAATAACTGTGGCTCCTTTTAGTCAGAAATGGTATTTAAAGATCAAAATATGATGTTGGTAGTGTTACTAGGGATGTCATCGCTTTAGTTCAAAAATATAATATGTTTCATTGAATCTAAGATGTGTCCAATTGTAATTTTATGTACTGCTAAGAAGGGAAAAAAAACACTGCTTATTAATTTTAAGACACCAACTAATACAAGATACATCCTCATTCTAGATATGTTAACATAGGATACAAAAATGTGCATGGAACGCATGTACACCTGTGGTGGATTCATGTCAAGCTATGCCAAAACTAATACAGAATTGTAAAGTAAAAATTAAAAATAAATAAATAAATTAAAAAAAAATAAAAAAAAAATGTGCATCTTAATATCAGTGAAGTATGTTGTACTGAATCATGAGTTCATACTAATATTTTAAAATAAAATTTAATATTGTAGAAATTTTCCATAAGGTTTTGTTTATTCATGTATTTTTTCTCTTTCAGTGAATGTGTTTCTAATAATATCACATAATTATTTATTTGCTTTATTGTAGATATGCATTAAATTGTTTTTGAGAGGGCGAGGGTGGGATGATTTAGGCAAATGGCATTGAAACATGTATAATATCATATGTGAAACGAATAGCCAGTCCAGGTTTGATGCATGCTACAGGATGCTCGGGGCTGGTGCACTGGGATGACCCAGAGGGATGGTATGGGGAGGGAGGTGGGAGGGGGGTTCAGGATGGGGAACACGTGTACACCCATGACAGATTCATGTTGATGTATGGCAAAACCAATACAATATTGTAAAAAAAAAAAAATGCTAAAATTGCCAGGAAGAAAAAATAATAATAAATAAAATAATGTCCTTGAGTTTATTATATTGTATTTATATTATTATATTTATTATAAAAATAACATGAAAAGCATAAATAGAATTTTATCATTAAATCCAGCAATAAGTTAAAAAATAAGCCAGGAATTAAATGTAGCTTATTCCAAGTATATGAAGATGATTTAATATTGTAAAATTTCTTAATGTAATTAGCAATATTAATAAGTGAAGAGAGTTTAGCGATGTCTACCCTTCTCCACTTCATTTATTCATGTAATTTTCATAGAGTAAAATATACATATGTATAGAGTTCAGTAAGTTGTAGCAAATACATTCACTGTGTACCACACCTCATTCTTTTAAAAAATTTTCTTCTACTTGTTTGCACTCAGTCCCTGCCCCTACCTACTGTTCTAGTTTCATTGATAATAGATTAGTTCTAGAATGTCATATAAATGGAATCATACAGTATGTACTCTTTGATATTTGGTTCTTTTGCTCAGTATAATGTTTTGGAAATTTTTCCACATTGTTGGATGTATTAGTAGTTTGTTCCTTCTATTGCTGACTAGTATTCCATGATATGAATGTACCACAATTCATTCTACTGAAGTATATTTGGGTTATTTTCACTTTGGAGCTATTACAAATAAAGCTACCATGGACTTACTCATATAGATCTTTGTGGAACAGTGTTTCCACCTCTCCTGTGTTACATAACTAACAGTGAATTTTTGTCCTTTCAGAATAAAGCAGCTGTGAACATGTGTGTACACATTTTTGAAGGGACATACTTTTTTTTTTTTTTTAGGTAAATAGCTAGCAATAGAATAGAAGGATTATGTGATAGGTATATATTTAACCTCTAAATGATTTTGCGCAGTTGTTTAGCTTGCATTTCCATAAACAGTGTATATTCCAGCAAGAAGTTTCAGTTTTTGCATATCTTTGCCAGTGTCTGATGTTGTCAGATCTTTGAATTCCAGCTCTTCTAATGGATTTGAAGTGAGTTTTAACTAGTGATGACTAATGATATTGAGCACTTTTTTTATATGCTTATTTTGCTACTTGTATATTTTTCCCCTTGTAAAGTATATGTTTCAGCCTTTTATCCATTTTTTCAAAAATAATTATTCAACCTTTTATTATTGAGTCATTAGAATTTCTTATATATTCTGGGTTTAAGTCCTTGTCAGATATGTGTTGTGAAGTTTCCCCTAGTCTATGGCTTTTGTATTTATTTCTTATCAGTGTTTTAAGATAAAGCATGATATAATGCTTTATAATTTGAAGTCCTACATGTCTGTTTTTTCTTTTATATTTAGTACTTACACGTTTTTTCCTACAGGTAAAAAGCTAGAATCAGCTTGTTAAAAAACCTTTGTTGGTACAGTGATTATATTGCATTGATTCTGTAAATACGGTTGGTGGGAATTTATATGTCTAAGATACTATGTTTACCACCCATGGACATAATATTTTTCATTTATTTAGGACATAAAAACTTCTCAATAAAAAACAAGTGTTTTCTTCCATGAAG
The DNA here is from genome assembly GCF_014754425.2 of Oryx dammah. NCBI lineage: Eukaryota > Metazoa > Chordata > Mammalia > Artiodactyla > Bovidae > Oryx > Oryx dammah. The sequence continues at coordinate 47,905,577 of NW_024070186.1, forward strand.
GTTTTATAAGTATTTCATTGAGTTATGCCTATCTACTTTATGTATTTATTGTAATTATTCCCAACATCTTTGTCCTATTTTGGATTTAAATGGGAATTCTGCTAATATTTTTCCATTGAGTATAATTTTATTCTTGGTTTTTGGTAGGTAACATTAGATAAGATTTAGCAAGGTTTCCTTCTATTTGCAGTTGTATAAAACTTTTTAGAAATAATTTATTTACATACTTGATTTTTATTGTGAATTTTTTTATATCAATTGAAATTATGTTTTTTCTCTTTTAGTCTAGAAATTCAGTGAATAATATTAATTATCTGTTACTAGTCTGTCCTCACATTCCTGAGGTACTCTCAACTTACACAATGTATTATCTTTTTTCTATATATTTCTAGATTTGGTTTGTTTATTAGAATTTTTTCTTTGTTTCTGGATGAGATTTGTGTGTAATTTTTCTATCTCCAGGATTAGTATCTAGGTCATACTAGCCATGTAAGATGTAGTTGGAAACTCTGGCCTGGGATGTTGATAGTAAGGGAAGCTGTGTGTTGAGGAGGGGAGACCGGAGGGATGTAGAAGATGTCTTGGCCTTCCACCAATTTTACTATGAACCTGAAACTGTTCTAAAATGAAAATAGATAGTGTTTCCATTGTGAGGGAATTTAAACTACTTATTCAGGTGTCCTTTGATGGTTATAGAACTGTGAAGGCTTTCCATCTCATCTTAAATTAGTTTTTGTAGGATTTCATTCTAGAAATTGTCATATAAATTTGTTATGAGCTTACAGATTTATTCACATGTTATCTTCTTATTGGTTTTAAATCTCTACAGCATTGGTCTGTGGCTCTATCCCCCTCTCCCTTTTAAATATTGATTCTGTTTATTGTCTCCTCCTTACTTCTCACTTCCTTTTTTTATTCTTTTTGGAAGAGAAACAAAGTGAAAAGCATCTCTCTGTCTTCTTTGAAGATGACATTTTATGCTAGATTATTCAGAATTCATTCTTAGAAGGTTTCTCTTCCTGAATATCTCTTTCCCATTGTCTCATTCTGTTTTACATGTGTACATCCTTACTGCATATTTCTTTTGATAGCACTCAAATCATTTGTCCTTATAGAATACAGCAAGGTCCCTACACATGAACGAGTTCCATTCCAAGAGCACATTTGTAAGTTCAATTTGTTTGTATTGCAAGTCCAACAAAGTTAGCCTAGGTATCAACCTAATACAAATGACTATTGTATAGTATTGGACTGTAATAAGTTTATAATACTTTTCACATAAGTAATACATAAAAGCAAACAACCCCCTAAATAAAACATTTTTAATCTTATAGTACAATATCTTGAGAAGTACATTAGTACAATACAACAGCTGGCATACAGGGACTGGCACTGAATGAACAGACACCAGGAGTTACTGACAGAAGGAGGCAGAGGAGGTGAGAAACGGTAGAGCTGAAGGATCAGCAGCAGTAGGAGATGGAGGGCAAGCTGAAGTTTCAACCACGCCTGATGGCGATGGCACAGAATTCCTTGCAGGATTCAATTCCATCCACCCTCTTGAAAAAACAGTCCAGTAATGTCTGGGTACTAGGTTTTGTTTTTTCTTTTTCTCATCATAGATGACACGGCTGCAGTGGATTACATTCTGAAAAGCTGCTGTAACCTTTCTGTGCCATTCTACATTTGGGTCCTTTGCCTCAAAAATGAGAGTGCCTCCCTCAAATAAAGAAAATCTCCTGACCATTTCCTGCATTGTGAATCTCTTCTTTTTTTCAGTCACTTCTTCCTCTTGTCTCTCTTTATCCTTATTCTGGGCCTCCAGTTCCATTAGATCTTCATTAGTAAGCTCTTAGTGTTACACAGGAAGGAGTTCAGTGAATTTGTCCCCCAGCAGATCTAGCTCCAGCTTCTGGCTGAGGGTAACTAAGTTGCTGAAGATTGTTTGGACACAGTCAGTCAGTCAGTTCAGTTGCTCAGTCTTTGCGACCCCATGAATCACAACACGGCAGGCCTCCCTGTCCATCACTCCCAGAGTTCACTCAAACTCATGTCCATCAAGTCGGTGATGCCATCCAGCCATCTCATCCTCTGTTGTCCCCTTCTCCTCCTGCCCCCAATCCCTCCAACATCAGGGTCTTTTCCAATGAGTCAACTCTTTGCATGAGGTGGCCAAAGTACTGGAGTTTCAGCTTCAGCATCAGTCCTTCCAATGAACACCTGGGACTGATCTCCTTTAGAATGGACTGGTTGCATCTCCTTGCAGTCCAAGGGACTCTCAAGAGTCTTCTCCAACACCACAGTTCCAAAGCATCAATCCTTCGGCACTCAGCTTTCTTCACAGTCCATACATCCATACATGACCACTGGAAAAACCGTAGCCTTGACTAGACGGACCTTTGTTGGCAAAGTAATCCACTAAAATAGTGAACAGACTGCAGGCAAGGTTCTTCCAAACCCCATTCATGTTGATGGCCGTACCCTCATGCCAAGCAAAATCATTATTTTTTATAGCCTTGTAGATGTTACATACTCCTTCCAGAATTGTTGAACGGTTATTCCTGATTCATCACTCACCTTTACTACCTGATTAAAATTATGATGTAAATAATATTTCTTGAATGTCACTATAACTCACTGGTCCACAGGTTGGGTAAGCAGTGTAGTATTTGATGGCAGATACACTACTTTGACTTTGGGATGAAAGTTGTCCATGAAAGTGGAGTGGCCTGGAGCACTGTTAAGCAGCAAAAGAAAGTTGAATGGGACTCCCTTCTCCAAGCAATATTTCTGTACCTCTGGGATTAAGTGGTGGAAAAACCAGTCCTGAAAATGGGCTATGTACTTCAGGCTTTGGGGATACTCTTCCACACAACAGGAAAAGAGGCCTTGGCTATGTTTTTAAGGGTTCTTTGGTTGTATGAAAGATAAACAGAGAGGTTTCAACTTCATATTATCAGAAGCATTGCCACAAACAACAGAGTTAGCATGTCCTTGCTCCTTTATAGCCTGACATTAACTTTTCTGATGTAACTTTGGTCTGGCATCCTCTTCCAGTGCAGTCCTGTCTTATCCACTTTAAAAACTTGCTTCATATGCGAGACAGCAAAAGAGACACAGATGTATAGAATGGACTTTTGGACTCTGAGGGAGAGGGAGAGGGTGGGATGATTTGGGAGAATGGCATTGAAACATGTATACTATCATGTAAGAAACGAATCACCAGTCTATGTTTGATACAGCATACAGGATGCTTGGGGCTGGTGCACGGGGATGATCCAGGGAGATGATACGGAGTGGGAGGTGGGAGGGGGGTTCAGGATTGGGAACTCATGTACACCCATGGCAGATTCATGTCAATGTATGGCAAAACCAATACAGTATTGTAAAATAAAGTAAAAATAAAATTAAAAAAAAAAAATCTTAAAAAAACCCTGCTTCGGTAAATAGGGGGCCTTCATTAGTAATTTCTCAAAGCATTTCAGGAATTCCCAGGCATACCATGTTGTACTCACTGCCTTGCCACTGACTTTTAATATTTTGAAGGCTGACTCTAGCCTTAAACCAATATAACTGCTGTAACTAGCATTAAAAGATTTTCTTTCATTCACTAAGAGTGCGTTTTGAAGGACAGAAGGTGTTGGTTTTGATAAAGTTCAGTCCATTCATTTATTCCTTTATAGATCATACTTTTGGTATTAACCTAAAATCTTTGCCTGACCAGTATCTGCAAAATATTTCTTCTGTTTTCTTCCACAAGTTTTATATGTTAATGTTTTGAGATACAATTTGAGTATAAGTTATGGATCAAAGTTCACTTTTTTCCTTTCTTTTTGCATACTGAAAATTCAATATTTTCAGTATCACTTTTTGATGAGACCATGTTTTATTTATTAAATTACGTTTGTATTTTGTAATGAAATCAGTTGTCCACAAATGTATATGTCTATTCTAGACATTCTGTTGTGTTCCACTGAAGTATTTGTCTATCCTGATGCCAGTGCCACACTGTTTTGACTATTGTAGTCACAGCCTTCTGACTTTATTCTTTTTTCAAAGGTGTTTTTGCTATCTTAGGTTCTTTGTAATACCATATGAATTTTACAATCATTCTCTTAACCACTGCAAAGTTCCCTGCTTATATTTTGATTGAATCTGCAGATCAATTTGGGGAGAATTAGTATCTTAATAATATTGGGTCTTCTGATGCCCTCACAAGATAAATTTCTCCATTTATTGAGGTCTCAATAGTATTTAATAGTTTACAGTTTAGGGGTCTCTGATACTTTCTTTTTTCATATTCTGAAGTATTTTCATATTTTTGATGATGCTATATATGTTGTATAAATATATATATTTTCAATTTCTGCTCTTTTCTACTATATAGAAATACAGGTGAATTTGGTATATCGATCTTATATCCTGCCACCTCTTTAAACTCACTTATTTTTCTAGTTGTTTTTTTATAGATTCTTTAATATTTTCTATGTAATTGAACATGTAAAAGACAGTTTTACTCATTTCCAGTTAGGCTGCTTTTAATTTCTTTTTCTTGCCTGATAGCTCAGGCTAGAGCCTCCATTACAACACTGAATAGAAGTGGTAAGATTAGACAGTTTTGTCTTGTTCCTGATCTTAGTCAACATTCAGTCTTTTTCATCATTATGTATTATGTTGGCATAAGATTTTGTTAAACCCCTTTTATCAGGTTAAGAAAGTGCCATTCAAGTCCTAGTTTACCAATAACATTTTTAGTGACAGATATTGGATGTTGTCAAATTTATTTTTGTGACTACTGAGATGATCATATTTTTTCCTAATCTAATTGTTGATATGGTAAATTACATTGATTGATTTTCAAATATAAAACACTTTTTCATTTCCAGTAAAGCTCCATTTGGTCATGATGTCTTCTTTTTGTGTTTATACTGTTTCATTTGATTTGCTAAAATTACATTTATAACTTTTGCATCTGTTTTTGTAAGCAATATTTGTCTGCAGTTTTATTTCCTTGTAGTTTTCTTTGTGTTTGGTGTCAGGATATTTTTAGCTTCACACAATGTGTTGGAAAGTATTATTTATTTTCCAGTTTTTTGGAAGAGTTTGTATAGAATTGGTGTCATTTCTTTGTTAATCATTGGATTGGCCCAAAAGTTCGTTTGGGTTTTTCTGTAAGATGTTACGAACTTTTGGGCCAATCTAATATTTGATAAATCCACAAGTAAAGCCATTTGGACCAGGATTTTTCTTTCCGGAAAAGTTTTTAACTAAAAATTAAATTTTTTGAGTAGTCAAATTAGTAGACAAATTATAGAGGAATACTGTTAATTCAGTTTATTTCTTCTTGAGTGAACTTTGGTAGTTTTGTCTTTCTTTTTGTGTGTGTGTGCTATACAAGTAGTTTTATCTTTGATGCGGTTGGTTCATCTTACCCAAGATGTTGAATGTATAGACATAAAGCCATTTGAATATTTCTATCTTTTTAATATCTGTAGAATCCATACCAATGTCACTTCTTCTGTTCCTGATATTGATAATTTATGTCTCCTCTCTTTTTTTCTCATTGGTTTGCCTACAGGTTTATCAGTTTTATCAATCTTTCGCAAAGAACCAGCCTTTAGGTTCATTGATTTCCTCTGTAGTTTTTGTTTCCTCTATAGTTTTGTGTTTCATTGCTTTTCACATTGAACTGTATCATTTTCTTTTTACTACTTACATTTGGTTTAATTTGTTGTTGTTTTAGTTTCTTAAGGTATAAACTGAGGCCATTGATTTTAGACCTTTTATCTTTTCTTATATTGGCACTTAGTACCAAATATCGTCTCATTTAGTAGAACCCGTAGGTTCTGATATGTTATGTTTTCATTTTTATTCAGTTGAAATAATTTTTCATTTCACTTTGATTTATTCATTGACCAGGGGTTATTTAAAAGTATGGTTTTTAGTTTCCAGGTATTTGGGGATTTTCTAGACATCTTTTTGTAACTCCTTTATAATTTATATTCATTGTGCCAAGGAGCATGCTTTTTATGATTTAAATCCTATTAAATTCACTGAGACATTTTATGACTCAAAATATGCTCTACTTCAGTGAATGTTATGAAAAATACTGTGTATTTAGTTTGTTATTTTATGGAGTATTCTGTCAACGTCAGTTGGATCAAGTTGGTTGATAGTGTAGTTATATTTCTTGTGTCCTTGCTGATTTTCTTTCCACTTGTTCTATCAAATGTTTACAAGAAAGGAACTGAAATCTCCATCCATATTCTGTATTTGCCTGGATATTTTTGCAGTCCTATAAATATTATTAAGCTTTTTTTCTGGGATGCAGTTCATTGGAGAAAATTTGGTTCTCTTAGGTCTTGTTATTATGCTTTGTTAGGTAAGTCTGGCAAAGCACTTAGTCTAATGTTAATTATTCCCCACAACTGAAGTATCCACTTGTTGAGTATTGTAACCAATGCTTTGTGCATTATGAGTTTTTCTCATCTGATTTGTTGGGACAGACATTGTTTCCCACTCTGTGTGAGTACCAGGCTCCAGTCTCCAGTTCTTTTGAGATGTGTTTTCTTTGGTTACAGGCACTAATTAGTACTTTGCTGATTATAGAAAGGAGATTCTCAATAGATTTCTGTACTATGCTCTCTGTTGCATTACTCTGTCTTGTGAACTTCAGCTGCGTTAGTCTCCATGGAATCTTAGCTCTTGACTCCTTCAGTTCCGTTCAGTTCAGTCGCTCAGTTGTGTCCGATTCTTTGCGACCCCATGAATCACAGCACTCCAGGCCCCCCTGTCCATCACCAACTCCCGGAGTTCACTCAAACTCATGTCCATCGAGTCGGTGATGCCATCCAGCCATCTCATCCTCTGTCATCCCCTTCTCCTCCTGCCCCCAATCCCTCCCAGCATCAGAGTCTTTTCCAATGAGTCAACTCTTTGCATGAGGTGGCCAAAGTACTGGAGTTTCAGCTTTAGCATCATTCCTTCCAAAGAACACCCAGGACTGATCTCCTTTAGAATGGACTGGTTGGATCTCCTTGCAGTCCAGTGGACTCTCAAGAGTCTTCTCCAACACCACAGTTCAAAAGCATCAATTCTTCAGTGCTCAGCCTTCTTCACAGTCCAACTCTCACATCCATACATAACCACTGGAAAAGTCGTAGCCTGACTCTTTAAATCATAGCATTTGGCAGGCTCCACCTGGGTTCTGTCTGTAGTGATCTTTTTTCCCCTTGTTTCTGATGTCTCGCTTGTCCAGTATTGATGTATTTATTCAGCCTTTTTTGTTCTTACAACTTCATAGTCCATCTTTTTCTGCCTTTTCCATTCAGTCTTTTTTCTTTATATTTAATCTGTGGTTCTTTTTGACAGCCTTACGTTGGGGTCTTTTTTTAAAATTTGATTTTGATTATAACTTTTAATTTGATTGTTTTTTTTTTATTTTTTAGATTTTTATCCAATGTAATTGTTGATACAGTTGTTTATATGTCTCATTTTTGCTTGGATCTGCTTTAATTATGTGCATTTCCTGCTTATTACTGAAATAATTTTTAGTATTTCATTTAAATTTCTGTGTTTTTAAATCTATTTCTCATTGTATTATTTTCAGTTGTTACACTGAAGATTACATCTTTAACTTATTTCATTAAAGTGCATCTTTAATGCATCTCATTCTAGTTCAGCTTTTCTGATTTTGCTTATCCCAAGGAATAGTTTTTTATTTCACCTTCAATTTTGAAAGGTAGTTTTTCTTGATACACAGTTCTTAATTGACAATTTTTTCCTCTCATCACTTCAAATGTTGTTTTGGCTTTCATAATTTCTGATGTCAAGTTAGTTGTAATCTTAAGATTGTTCCTTTATGTTAAGGATTTTTTGTTCTCTGGCCTCTCTCCTGTTCTCTCTTTATCTTTGGCTTTTAATCTTTTTGCTATCATGCATAGAGATTCAGGCTTTCCTGATAGCTCAGTTGGTAAAGAATCTACCTAATGCAGGAGACCCCGGTTTGATTCCTGGGTCAGGAAGATCTACTGGAGAAGGGATGGGCTACCCACTCCAGTATTCTGTGGCTCATCTGGTAAAGAATCTGCCTGCAATGTGGGAGACCTGGGTTGGATCCCTGGGTTGGGAAGATCCCCTGGAGAAGGGAAAGGCTACCCACTCCAGTATTCTAGCCTAGAGAATTCCATGGACTGCGTCGTCCATGGGGTTGTAAAGAGTCGGACACGACTGAGTGACTTTCACTAGTCTAGTTACTAAAGAGATACAGAGTGGTTTTCTTTTTGTTTATCCCACTTGTTCATTGTACTTTTTGACTGTGTGAATTAGTGTTTTCCACCAAATTTGGAAACTTTAGTTTTTTTTTTTTTTTTTTTTTGCTTTCACAACTGAATTGTCAAGAACTGAATAAACTTACTGCCTTAAAAGTGTGGTCTTTTGGCAAAGAGGACATAGATACTCCTACAGAGGTACACGTTTAAGTAAAAATTTATCTCTTAAGAAAAATTGAAGTATAATTAATTTAAAATGTTGTGTTAGTTTCAAATATACAGCAAAGTGAGTTAGTCATATCGCCACAGCATGGCAGGCTCCTTTGTCCATGGAATTCTCCAGGCAGCAGGACTGGAGTGGGTAGCATATCCCTTCTCCAGGGGATCTTCCCAACCCAGGAATTGAATCAGGGACTCCTTCATTGCAGGTGGATTCTTCACCAGCTCAACTACCAGGGAATATACACATATACATATATATATATATATATACACATATACATACATATATATATACACATTTTTTCCCTCAGATTCTTTTCCCTTTTGCAGGAAATTGTTTCTTAAAATGTTCGGTTTGTTCATTTTTTTCTCTCCTCCTTGGTATTCCACTTACACATATGTTACACTGCTTGTTCTTGTCCCACAGATCTTTTGAGGTCCTGTTTGTTGTCCTTATTTTTCTTCTTTTTGTACTCCAGATTGGGGAACATATTGATCTTTCTTTAAAGTTCACTTATTTTGGTTTTGCTCATCTCTATCTTATCTTGACCTCATTTAGTGAATTTTAAATTTGGTATTTATTTTTAGCTTTTCAATATCCTTTTTGAAAAATACAATTTGTACATCTCTGATGAGATTTCCTATCTGCTCATTCATTGCTTCTTGCTCCTTGGAAAAAAAGCTATGACAAACTTAGACATCATATTTAAAAGCAGAGAGATTACTTTACTGACAAAGGTCCATATAGGCAAAGCTATAGTTTTTCCAGTAGTCATGTATGGATGTGAGAGTTGGACCATAAAGAAGGCTGAATGCCAAAGAATTGATGCTTTTGAACTGTGGTGTTGGAAAAGACTCTTGAGAGTCCCTTGGACCGGTGATCAAACCAGTCCTTCCTAAAAGAGATCAATCTTGAATATTCATTGGAAGGACTGATGCTGAACCAATACTTTGGCCACCTGATGTGAAGAGCTGACTCATTAAAAAAGACCCTGATGCTGGGAAAGATTGAAGGCAGGAGGAGAAGGGGATGACAGAGGATGAGATGGTTGCATGGCATCACTGACTCAATGGACATGAGTTTGAGCAAGCTCTGGGAGATGGTGAAGGACAGGGAAGCCTGGTGTGCTGCAGTCTGTGGGGTCATAAAGAGTCGGAAATGACTGAGTGACTGAACAACAACAACAATATTCATTGGACTACTTTTTCTTTTACTATTTGAACAGTTTGTAATAGCTGCCAAGAAACCCTGTGCATTTTCTTGGCAAAACTCTTATTAGTCTTTGCCCTGCTTCATTCCATATTCCAAGGCCAAATTTGCCTGTTACTCCAGGTGTTTCTTGACTTCCTACTTTTGCATTCCAGTCCCCTATAATGAAAAGGACATCTTTTTTGGGTGTTAGTTCTAAAAGGTCTTGTAGGTCTTCATAGAACTGTTCAACTTCAGCTTCTTCAGCGTTACTGGTTGGGGCATAGACTTGGATTACTGTGATATTGAATGGTTTGCCTTGAAGACGAACAGAGATCATTCTGTCATTTTTGAGATTGCATCCAAGTACTGCATTTTGGACTCCTTGGTTGTCAGCCAGGAATTTCGATTGAGATAGAGCTAATCTTGTCTGCTTTTCTTCTGTGAAGGATTCCCTATACTTAGGTACTTCAAGTACATTCTGCTTCCTTTTCTTCCAGCAGAGATGTACGCTGACTTAACTGCTTCTAAGTGCTATAACAAAATACCACAGGTTGACTTAAACAAAAACATTCATATCTCACAGTTCTAGAGACTGAGAAGTATGATATCAAAGTGCCAGCGTGGTTAACGGGTGGATGAGAACACCTGTTTCGATTTGTTGATGGCTGCCTTCTTTCTGTTGCTTCACATGGTAAGGAAGGGCTGCTGCTGCTAAGTTGCTTCAGTCTTGCCTGACTCTGTTAGACCCCGTAGACGGCAGCCCACCAGGCTACCCTATCCCTGGGATTCTCAAGGCAAGAACACTGGAGTGGGTTACCATTTCCTTCTCCAATGAATGAAAGTGAAAAGTGAGAGTGAATTTGCCCAGTTGTGTCCAACTCTAGCGACCCCATGGACTGCAGCCCACCAGGCTCCTCCATCCATGGGATTTTCCAGGCAAGAGTACTGGAGTGGGGTGCCATTGCCATCTCCAAAGGAAGGGCTATAGTATCTTAATCATGTTACAGGGGCAGTAATTCAGTTATAGAGAATCTATTCTCATGACAGCATCTAAACCTAATCGCCCCCCAAAGGGCCCACCTCCAGATACAGTCACATTGGCAATCAGGGCTTCAACATACAAGTTTTCCGAAGCCACACTCAGTCCATAGCATGTATGGGCATGCATTCCATTATAAAAGGCATCTAGTACATTGCTCTCTAATCTGTGAGTAATGCTTTACTTGACTTTCTGAAAATTTTCCCCAACTGTATGTTGTTGAGCTATCAGCCTGAGATTGAGGCAGAATTTATATTCATATTTGGGTCATACTCCTGTTGTGATTCTCTTAGTGCCAACATTTCCCCCTTTAAATTTCCTGTACTCTTTCAGACTTGACCTCTTATTCTAATACCATGATCCAACATGGTGGTTGTTTTCTACCATTGAGTTTCTACTGTTACTGCTATGATGAACAGGAGTGCCCTCATACCAGAAAGCCATGGAATGGTGACATTTTTGAAAAGTGGCTTTCTGGATTTTGTACAGTGTCCCTGAATTATTATTTTTTCTATGTTGTTCGCTGTTTACAAATTTTATCTGTTGGAAATTTTGTTCCACCATGTATTTCTTAACTTTTATCAGAAATACTCTTAATTTTAACCATAAAATTGCATTATAACAAAACTTTTAAATAAAAGTTCTTTGACTTGAGAGAATTTTTATATTTAAATTTTAACTTGTATATCTGTTACTAATAGTTTTTTAATGTGTGCTGCTGCTGCTGCGTTGTGTCAGTCATGTCCAACTCTGTGCGACCCCATAGACGGAAGCCCACCTGGCTCCCCCGTCCCTGGGATTCTCCAGGCAAGAACACTGGAGTGGGTTGCCATTTCCGTCTCCAGTGCATGAAAGTGAAAAGTAAAAGTGAAGTCGCTCAGTCGTGTCCGACTCTTAGCGACCCCATGGACTGCAGCCTACCAGGCTCCTCCATCCATGGGATTTTTCAGGCAAGAGTACTGGAGTGGGTCGCCAGTGCCTTTTTAATGTGTAGAATTCTTCAAAGACCATTTTATTAATCATAGTATATTTAGCATTTTTAAAAATTGAAAATGTAATCTCTCAGATATTTACCTTTCATTCACAATTATGAGTCAGTGGGCTTCCCAGGTGGCACTAATGGTAAAGAACCCCCCTGCCAATGCAGGAGACAGAAGAGAGGTGTGTTTGACCTGGAGGACGGCAGGTCAACCCACTCCAATATTCTTGCCCAGAGAGTCCCATGGACAGGGGAACCTGGTAGGCTATACTTCATAGGGTCGCAAAGAGAAGGACACAAATGAGGTGACTTAGTACACACAACATAAGTCAATAGCTCTCGAACTGATGGGCTCACAATTTTGGCTGAAGATTATTTTATGTTTCCACCTCAAGAAACTTTTATTTGCTAAGTGTTTCAGTAGTTTTTATGTATAGATTTCTGTGCTGATGTGAGTGTATATAAATTTAGAACAGTTACAGTAAAAATTTTGCTATCTGGGATATTGAGGAGTTAATTTTTGTGTTTTTTTTTTTTTAATTGCAGAGATTTCATTGTTTTAAAGTACAAAAACTTTTTTCTTTAAATATTTTTCCTGAATATATATGTTCATCATAAAATATTATCAGTTATTGAGCACAGGAAGAAAAGCAATAAAAGTTACCGATCACACTTGACACCAAAAAGTTCAGTTCAATTCAGTCAGTCAGTCATGTCAGACTCTTTGTGACTCCATCAAGTGCAGCATGCCCTGTCCATCACCAACTCCTGGAGCTTATTCACAACTCATGTCCATTGAGTTGGTGATACCATCCAACCATCTCATCTTCTGTCATCCCCTTCTCCTCTCACCTTCAATCTTTCCCAGCATCAGGGTCTTTTCCAGTGAGTCAGTTCTTCACAGCAGGTGGCCAAAGTATTGGAGTCTCAGCTTCAGCATCAGTCCTTCCAATGAATATTCAAGACTGATTTTCTTTAGGATGGACTGGTTCGATCTCTTTGCTGTCCAATGAACTCTCAAGAGTCTTCTCCAACACCACAGTCCAAAAGCATCAATTTTTCAGCACTCAGCTTTCTTTATAGTCTGACTCTCACATCCATACATGACTACTGGAAAAACCATATCTTTGACTAGACAGACTTTTGTTGGCAAAGTAAATGTCTCTGCTTTTTAATATGTTGTATAGGTTGGTCAAAGCTTTTCTTCCAAGGAGCAGGCATCTTTTAATTTCATGGCTGCAGTTACCATTGCAGTGATTTAGGAGCCCCCAGAGCTGTTTCAAATCCTGAAAGATGATGCTGTGAAAGTGCTGCACTCAATATGCCAGCAAGTTTGGAAAACTCAGCAGTGGCCACAGGACTGGAAAAGGTCAGTTTTCATTCTAATCCCAAAGAAAGGCAATGCCAAAGAATGCTCCAACTACCTCACAATTGCACTCATCTCACATGCTAGTAAAGTAATGCTCAAAATTCTCCAAGGCAGGCTTCAGCAATACGTGAACCATGAACTCCCTGATGTTCAAGCTGGTTTTAAAAAGGCAGAGGAACCAGAGATCAAATTGCCAACATCCGCTGGATCATGGAAAAAGCAAGAGAGTTCCAGAAAAACATCTACTTCTGCTTTCTTGAGTATGCCAAAGCCTTTGACTGTGTGGATCACAATAAACTGTGGAAAATTCTGAAAGAGATGGGAATACCAGACCACCTAACCTGCCTCTTGAAGAATCTGTATGCAGGTCAGGAAGCAACAGTTAGAACTGGACATGGAACAACAGACTGGTTCCAAATAGGAAAAAGAGTACGTCAAGGCTGTATATTGTCACCCTGCTTATTTAACTTCTATGCAGAGTACATCATGAGAAACGCTGGGCTGGAAGAAGCACAAGCTGGAATCAAGATTGCCGGGAGAAATATCTATAACCTCAGATATGTAGATGACACCACCCTTATAGCAGAAAGTGAAGAGGAGCTAAAAAGCCTCTTGATGAAAGTGAAAGAGGAGAGTGCAAAAGTTGGCTTAAAGCTCAACATTCAGAAAACGAAGATCATGGCATCCGGTCCCATCACTTCATGGCAAATAGATGGGGAAACAGTAGAAACAGTGTCAGACTTTGTTTTTTTGGGCTCCAAAATCACTGCAGATGGTGACTGCAGCCATGAAATTAAAAGACGCTTACTCCTTGGAAGAAAAGTTATGACCAACCTAGATAGTATATTCAAAAGCAGAGACATTACTTTACCGACTAAGGTCCGTCTAGTCAAGGCTGTGGTTTTTCCTGTGGTCATGTATGGATGTGAGAGTTGGACTGTGAAGAAGGCTGAGCACTGAAGAATTGATGCTTTTGAACTGTGGTGTTGGAGAAGACTCTTGAGAGTCCCTTGGATTGCAAGGAGATCCAACCAGTCCATTCTGAAGGAAATCAGCCCTGGGATTTCTTTGGAAGGAATGATGCTAAAGCTGAAGCTCCAGTACTTTGGCCACCTCATGCGAAGAGTTGACTCATTGGAAAAGACTCTGATGCTGGGAGAGATTGGGGGCAGGAGGAGAAGGGGACAACCCAGGATGTGATGGCTGGATGGCATCACGGACTCGATGGACGTGAGTCTGAGTGAACTCCAGGAGATGGTGATGGACAGGGAGGCCTGGCGTGCTGCGATTCATGGGGTTGCAAAGAGTCGGACACGACTAAGCGACTGAACTGAACTGAAAAGTAAAGTCTGTCACTGTTTACATTATTTTCCTATCTATTTGCCATGAAGTGATGGGACCAGATGCCATGATCTTTGTTTTCTGAATGTCGAGTTTTAAGCCAACTTTTTCACTCTCCTCTTTCACTTTCATCAAGAGGCTCTTTAGTTCTTCTTTACTCTCTGCCATAAGGGTGGTGTCATCTGCATATCTGAGGTTATTGATATTTCTCCTGGCAATCTTGATTCCAGCTTGTGCTTCATCTAGCCTGGCATTTTGTATGATGTACTCTTCATAGAAGTTAAATAAGCAGAGTGACAATATACAACTTTGACATACTCCTTTCCCAATTTGAACCAGTCTGTTGTTCCATGTCCAGTTCTAACTGTTGCTTCTTGACCTGCACACAGATTTCTTAAGAGGCAGGTCAGGTGGTCTGGTATTCCCATCTCTTTCAGAATTTTCCACAGTTTGTGGTGATCCACACAGTCAAAGGCATGGCTTAGTCAATAAAGCAGGAGTAGATGTTTTTCTAGATCTCTCTAGCTTTTTTGATGATTCAGTGGCTGTTGGCATTTTGATCTCTGGTTCCTCTGCCTTTTCTAAATCCAGCTTGAACATCTGGAAGTTCATGGATCATGTACTGTTGAAGCCTGGCTTGGAGAATTTTAAGCGTTATTTTGCTAGAGTGTGAGATGAATGCAATTGTGCAGTAGTTTGAGCGTTCGTTGGCATTGCCTTTCTTTGGTATTGGAATGAAAACTGACCTTTTCCAGGCCTGTGGCCACTGCTGAATTTTCCAAATTTGCAGGCATATTGAATGCAGCACTTTCACAGCATCATCTTTCAAGATTTGAAATAGCTGCACTGGAATTCCATCACCTCCGCTAGCTTTGTTCATAGTGGTGCTTTCTAAGGCCCACTTGACTTCACATTCCAGGATGTCTGGCTCTAGGTGAGTGATCACACCATCGTGTTTATCTGGGTTTGTGAAGATCTTTTTTGTACAGTTCTTTTGTGTATTCTTGCCACCTCTTCTTGATATCTTCTGCTTCTATTAGGTTCTTACCATTTCCCTTTGTATTATTTTCCTCTATTTCTTTACATTGATCACTGAGGAAGGCTTTTTTCTCTCTCCTTGGTGTTCTTTGGAACTCCGCATTCAAATAGGTGTATCTTTCCTTTTCTCCTTTGCCTTTAGCTTCTCTTCTTTTCTCAGCTATTTTTAAGGCACCCTCAGACAACCATTTTGCCTTTTTGCATTTCTTTTTCTTGGGGATAGTCTTGATCACTGCCTCCTGTACAGTGTCATGAACCTCCATCCATAGTTCTTCAGGCACTCTGTCCATCAGTAGATCTAATTCTTTGAATCTATTTATCACTTTCATTGTATGATTGTAAGGGATTTGCTTTAGGTCATACCTGAATGATGTATTTGTTTTCTCCACTTTCTTCAATTTAAGTCTGAATTTTGCAGTAAGGAGTTCATGATCTGAGCTACAGTCAGCTCCTATCCTTGTTGTCAGGTGTTAGTGTAAGTAAAGGATCGCCACATACATAATTTTGGACACCACGTTGCTTGTTGGCACCTGTGTGTATTTTTCCAGGGAGCTTTTGTGCTAGGCTTAGGTGTTCCTCAAACACTCGTCACCTTTGTTTCAGTAGTTGATGTATAGGAGGTCCGTCATACTCCCTGTTGGCTTTGCTGCTGTGTTTGCTTAGAGTTAACCTCAGGGATCTAATGAGGGAAAGAGCTGCAGCAGGGCTGCTTGAAGCTGAAAGATCATTCTACCTCCTGATTTAATAAAGGTCCTGGAACTCAAAAAAAAAGGATAATGCACCCCAGTGATAGGGAGACCCTAGTGTCCTCCCTCTATATGAGGACTGACTCACAATGGTAGGCTGTAAGAAGAGTTGAGTTCTGCAGATAGCCTTGTGTTTGTAGAATTCTTTAGGAACTTCCAGTGTTGTCACCAATTGGTTTTTTTAAATTCCACATTGTAATAATGCATAAAATTTTCCATAAATCATGAATAAAAATTTCAGTCATAAAAATTTATTGAGGAATACTCACTATTGACTTACTGTATGTAGTATACCTGTTACTATGTTTTTAAAATTTGAAATAATAAAATTTGCTCAGCTAAATAGTCATTTTAGAATATCATATAAATTTTTGTTTGTATAGTGGGTTCAACACAAGCCATTTATGATTTAAATACCTTATTTTTCTTATGTAGCTTAAATTTTTTAAAGAGTTTATAAAATATATAGATTCACAATAATTTTTTCATAATGATAAATTTTAATTTACATACTATTTTAAAGTTTAAATATTACTGAACAGGTCTATTTGAGAATGTCAGAGTTTCAAAATTACTTTCCTATAAATATTTTGTTCTACTTTTTCTTATTTATTTCAAGGGTAGGGATGGTTTTCTCCTTTTCTGAGGCAAAACAACTGGTCAGAGCAGAGTTTGGAAGAATCGATGAACTTGTGCTGCTACAGAAAGGTGCCTAGTTAGAATATTTCTCCCTTGGTATAAAAGGATTATCCTCGTGTTGCCTTAATTCATGGAGTCTTCTGAATTTTAAAATTTAAGTGTGTAGTCTTTGCAGTCATAAATATGAGTGTTCTAACTTTTTAAAGCCTTTGGATACAATATAACTGAGATGTTTTAGAAATAATGATTTTAGAAGGGCTTTAAACATTTGTAAACATATGAGTTTTAAAAATCCAAATTTACCCTTGATAATTAGGGATTATAAAAGGATGAAAAGTTTTGGCTGGAGATTGTGATTTACATAGAAATATGTAGCAATATTATTTCCTGAAATGAGGAGGTGGGTGGAGAAAGATTAATTGTTGTTAGTGCTCAATAGTCCTGAATAATAAGTTGTAATTCATGGTGCAGATGGTTCTTATAAATTTACACTTTGACACTGGTTGAAATTGATAGATGTTAGGTATTATAGCATAAACAGCCAAGGAAGAGATTTTAATGTCCTTTTACTCATGGACACTAGTTTGAAGATGACCTAACTGTTAGCGGTGGGTACCCTTCAGTCCTTGTATTTTGTATTTTTCTTTAATTGAAAGCAAAATACATTTTTTATGCATTTTCTATATTTTTGCAAAAACATTTACAGGTACCTTTACTACATTTGTCAGAAAATAAATTAAACTATGAAATAGTAAAAAATTTTATAATGCCTTTTGCTAAGTACATTATAAGGATATAAGGATACACTTAGTTGAAAGTCATTTTCATTGATATAGGAATCATCTGGAAAGGTTATTTTTGCTTTAATTATCCTTTTTAGGAGTGCATGTCACTGTAAGTAAAATAGGAGGAAATAAGAAATTTTAAGCACCTGCGTTTCATCTAACATAGGTGAGTAATCCAGGAAAGTGATGTCAGTCACTATGTGATAAGAAGATTGCTTAATATTAGGCTTTTGTGTTGAATATCATTATATTTGCCTAGAATCATTTTAATAGAGAAGTTTTGCGTAGTGTGCATTGATAATTTAGAAAATGAAACTGGTTTTGCACTTTGCTCATATGCCAGTTTTTTGTGTTTTTTTTTTAATGGATTAAGGGCCGAAAGGAATAGAGGAAGTGAATGGACACTGATGTTTCAAAATATCTCATTTTGCCTAAAAGCAAGTACCGCAGATAAATGCCCATAAAGGGATTTCTTTCTTAAGCCCCGTGGATTTTTCCCCCGCACAACTTTTTGTGTGAGTTAGAAATGAAAACCATTCATCTAGTGCCCCAAAGAACGGCCTTATTGAATGGAATAACAGTGTAATGTACCATTGAAGGCAGGATTGAAAGTGATTATCTTGTTAACTCTTGACAGTTACCGCCAGCTTGAAATGGAACCGGCAGGCTTGATTTGCAAATGAATTAGAGCTTTTTCATTTTGTGCCAGGATCATCTTTTTATATTCTGATATGACAGATGCCATGTTCCAGGCTTTTGTTTTTCTTTGGTTTTATACTTGCAAATAAAAAACAAAAGATTATGATAGTCATTTTATTTGCATCTTTTCTCTTGGAGTTTATTCTTTGTGTAGAAGTTTTTAATCTTATATTTTTCAAAAATTTGTTTGACTATTATTGTTTTTATCAGAATTAAGTTTGATTAAGTAAGATAGTAATTGGGTGAAAGAGAAGCATTTATTGGCTTTAGGGTAGAAATTTACAAATAGAATAGTGTGGTTAATAAAAATGTAACTTTTGGCTAAATTTAATTCAATTAGCTTTTTTATCTTTTATTTTGATATAAGTTCATAGTTGTAGAGAAGTTTCAAAATAGTACAAGAAACTCCCATGTACTCTTTGCCCAAATTCACCAGTTGTTTACCATTTGTATTTCCTTATCACCCCTCCCTCCCTCCTCTTCCTTCCTCCTTTCTCTACACACATATTTATAAATGTATATATATTTTTGAACCAAAAGAGAATATATTGGAAACATTGTTCCCCATAAATACTCTAGTGCACACATTCTAAGAGCAAAGACATTCTCTCAGGTAACCATGAGTAATAGATTTTTAGAATTCAGAGTTAAAAATAAAAGTTTCTTTGGTGTGTTTTTTCCTCCTCTTGTATTGATAAAAAATCAGTGTGAGGGTTTTTGTGTTTTATCTACAAAATTATACTATTTATGTTTATATTTAATCATCTTAAATAAATTTTGTGATTTTAGTGCATTTTTAATATATAACATTAATCTGGAACATTGTTTTTCTTGTCCAGATAGTTTTTATTATTGAATAATTAATATACTTAAAACTTGTATATTCCATTTAATATAAGTGTAGTAGTTAACGTTGGGGGGGGGGAGGGGGCACAAGAGGTAACATGCATTTTCCATCCCGAAATGTCTTCTTTGACATATATACACATACACTCATATTCTTGTGGAGTTTTAAGTTAAATATCTTTAAATTATTGCTTGAAGATTGAAAATTTAAAGTTCTATGAGTATTTTTCTTTGTGAACAATACATTTTGTTCTGTACAAATCTTAATAAAATATGAAACTTAAGAATAAATTATTCCCCATTTTACACTGTTGACTTTCCAATGTAAACATTGGCACTGCGGCCTGTTTCATAAAACAGGCATTTATAACATATATCATGTTAATATGATCTGTTGAGAATTTTTATCAAAATGCCAGTCTTTTAAAGATATGATTACGTATATTGGTAAATATCACCAAACTAAGTAAGTGTTTACCAGAGCCTACTGTTTTCGAGTTATAAGATGATAGTCTTGAGGGGAAATTGTTTGGAATCAATTAAGAAGAAAGCAGGACTATTTCTAAATATTTCATCTTTACTCTTTTATCACAAATTCCATTCTCTCTTCCTCTACTCCCCTCCCCTCAATCTTTCAGGATAGTTGGGTTGATCCAAGTATGTTTGGTGTATTATGTTTTTATGATATGTTTAAGTTTGACATTTCTTTATATAAAGGATGACCATTTAATATATTGTCCTGACTTTGACACTAAGAATGCTGTTAATAGTTCAGTCAGGATATGAGAAATCAGAACTTTCCCAGGCAAAGGAGGATATATGGTTCATCACCTTATTTCCATGTCATCTTGTAAAATATGATAACCTGATACAGATTTAAATGTTAAAATTTTTAATGTAAGTATAGTTGTGAACCTATAAAGTGACTTAAGATTTGAAATATTCAGAATGCTATTGCAGTGTTGCCCAATTTGAATCCTTAAACTATTTTATAGTATTTACATCTTTTAAGAATTTTATTTACTTGCCCTACAGTAGACAATAGCCCTATATTGCTTGCAATTTAAATACTTTCTTAATGTTTAGAATTATGAATTTGGAGGGTAGATGAATTCCTGAAAAATTTTTAATGATTTTATATAGTCCTGCTTTATAAAAATGTAATTAATATCTATAAAACTGATTATTCAGTGTTATACTAAACTATCTTTAATTAATGAAGGAAATGCCATTTTCCCCCAGTGTACTAGAATGTTTCTTACTGATTATGCTAAGTTCAGTTTTTAGATGGAGTAATTAACATTTATCTTTTTTCATGTTACTCTTCCTTTCTCCAACTCTCATTTTGTAGAGTTGAATTGTTTTCATGGTAAAGTTTCTATCTTTCAATGTGGTCTTTACAGTTATTTCTTTTGTTTTTATTTCATTTTTTGGTTATTCTTTTGTTTAGTTTTTTTCAGCTAATATTTTTATTTTGTAAAATTAAGAAAATTCTTATATATTTTTTAATGTAAGGTAGAGTAAAAGCAGATAGGAGAAGCTAAGTTCTCAACTTTTAAATTTATCTCCCCATATTTTGTTGACTTTTCCTTTCTTAATTTGTATCTGTCCTTTGCAGTTTGGGTTCTGAGACCCTTTTCATTGTCAGTGATGCTGTCAATGATTATCATGAATCAAAATAATAAGACAATAAAGCATAATTTACCTCTGTCTGCCTATCCCTCAGTTTCCCAAAATCATAATAACTTCATATGGATTAATAGCTTGAATACAGGTAGAATTCAAGTGATTTAAATCAGGAGTCAGCAGACTCTTTCTGTGAAGGGTCAGATAGTAAAAATTTTAGGCTTTGTGGGGAGGAGGCAAAATTGAGGATATTATGTTACTATTTATATAATAAGGAAGATAAAATCTATAATTCTATTCCCAAATGTGAAATACAGTTATTTAGCAGATTTTTTGGTAATACAAGTGTATAAATACGAAGAATGGAATTCTTCAGGGAAAATATCATTTCACTTAATTGAGGTTCAAAGTTAGTATTCTCTGTTATCAAATGTGTTTACAAACATTCATCCATTAATCTTGATTTGTAATGAGATTTTAAAAAATAGTTCATCTTTGAAATTTTTTTTCACAGATTAGTACTGCTGAGTAGTGATCATAATCCATGAACACATGATTTTAATTGAACATTGTAATTCCTTGGAATACTTATATAAAAAATCTATTAGATTCTTTTCTTGATGTTTGCCTTGTAGTTATTACACTGAAGATTAATCCATTTTACTTTGAGGGGACGCTTCTCAGTTGCACACATGAATGGGTTTGGAAGTATGGAAGCTTTCTTTGCACTTGCATAGAGATTGGAAAAATACTAGTGGAACTGTAATTTGAGCTTGGAAAATATATTCCTTGAAAGATATGTGGGAATGGAGATCTTGCTTATGTTTTAATTTTGACAGGATGGGAACTATATAAAGCAGCTTGACATTATTTTGTGACCCAAACAGTGTAAGTTGTTTTTGTTTGTATTTGTTTATTTTTGGTTGAGCTGGGTCTTTATTGCTGCACGTGGGCATTGCTAGGGTGGTGCACAGGCTCTATTACAGTGGCTTCTCTTGCTGCAGAGCATGAGCTCTAGGTGCACGGGCTTCAGTAGTTGCGGCTTATGGACTCAGTAGTTGTGGCCCACAGGCTTTAGTTGCTCCGTGGTATGTGGAATCCTCCCAGACCAGGGAGTGATCCCATGTCCTCTGTATTGGCAGGCAGATTCCTATCTACCCTACCACCAGGGAAGTCCTGTTAGTTGTTTTTGAACTGACTTTAATGCAATATAAGTTTTGAATGTAAGCATTGTGTTGCCTGGCCTGCTGCAGTCATGGGGTTGCAAAGAGGCATAACACTCACAACTGAGTGACTTAACTGATTGTGTTGCCTTTTAACTTTTTATTGAATTCATTAGAAAATGTTATTAACTCCTCTGCTGCTGCTGAGTCGCTTCAGTCGTGTCCGACTGTGCGATCCCATAGACGGCAGCCCACCAGGCTCCCCTGTCCCTGGGATTCTCCAGGCAAGAACGCTGGTGTGGGTTGCCATTGCCTTCTCCAATATTAACTCCTTACCTAAAGCTAATTTCCATTGCTGTTCAGTATTCAGTACAAGTGGTTGAGGGTAGTTCTTTTCATTTACAAAAATTTTAACCTTGACCTTTCTTAGGAAGAATCACAATAAAACTTTACCATTGTTAAGACATTAAAGTGCTGTATGTGCTGTATGCTGTGTTGCTCAGTCGTGTCTGACTCTTTGTGACCCCATGGACTGTAGCCCGCCAGGCTCCTCTGCCCATGGGGATTCTCCAGGCAAGAATACTGGAGTGGGTTCCCTCCTCCAGAGGATCTTCCCAACCCAAGGATCAAACCCAGGTCTCTATCATTACAGGCAGATTCTTCACTGTCTGAGCCACCAGGGAAGCCCAAAATGCTGTATGTATTAGAGCAGTCAGGATATTTAGCTTCTATTTCTGTCAAAAATGTGCCAAACTCAACATGGGCAAGTCCACAAAAGTAATTGAGATTCACTGTTGACACTCCCGGTTCAGTAATACATGATACATTCAAATATTTTCACAAAGTGTTAATATTTCCTCATCAGTAATACAGTGAGTAATCATAGGCTTTAAATTTTCACATATGCTTACATTTTTACAAGCTTTGTAAATTTGTCCAACTAAGCCTCTTTTGGTTCTGTGCATATTTTAACCACCATCCTGTGTAACATATCTTAGTAGATTCCATATCAGGTTGTACTGAATTAGTGTTTTCCCAATTTTCTTGAAAATATTTTCATGTTCTACATAGACTTCTCACAGAGGCTGTAATTCTTCAGTCACTTCAGATTCAGGTCTGACTCCTCAAATAAACAACGCTGAGCATTATCACTAACATTTGTGGATTCATCAAGTGCCAAGGAAAACTACTCAAAATTATTTGCCTTGTCTTTGATTATTGATGATACTCCCTATGTCCTCAACTTTCAAGCAACTTTTCTTGCTGAAAGGCAAGTTTTAACAAGTTTATTTTCTCCAGACACATTCCTTTGCCTGCTGTAGTCAAATATGATTTAATCAACTCTGTGTTAAATGGCTTTCATTTATTGGTGAACAAATACACCACTAAGAAACCCATTTGTATTTTTTATTTTTGTGAAGAAACTCTGCCATGATGAGTCCTTCCATTTAAAATTTTCTCATTTTTTTTTTTTACTCTTGCTTTCCTGTATGTTGGAAATATCCTGAAGGCTGCTTAGTTTGGTAGTGTCAACCTGTATTGTATTCATTCAGCACAGCTATATAGTCATTGTATAATAAATGCAATGCATTGCTATTTAATTGGAAAAAATAATCTATAGTGCATTGTGCCTTACAAGCATGTCATTTGAAGTCCCCCTCTCTCTTCTTTTCTGGTTTTGACATGATTGGTGTATACTGGTATTAAAACAAAATTTAAACGTCACATTACAGCAATTTATGAAGCTCTTGAAACTCTGTTGAGTTATACTGAATCACTGTGATTTTTGTGCTCTGAGCTGCAGTGCAAACCAGTGAAAGTGCCACATGTGCTCTCTGTTGTGACAACTGAGCAGTTGTAGCACTAGAGCAGCTATAAAAATAGGTACAAGGATGAGTGTAGTTGAGTCCCAACAAAACTTTAAAATTGACACTAAAATTTGAACTTCAATACTTTTCACATATCACAAAATATTTTTGTTTTTCTTAATCATTTAAGAATATAAAAATTATTCTAATGTGCTGCACACAAACAGGTGGCAGTGTGAATGTGGTCCATGCACCACAGTTTGCAGACCCCTGATTTGGACTTTCAGCTCAAGAGAATAGTTGGCAGCTCTTTAAATTCTCTGTTGGCCCACAGACACTATATTAAATGTTTGATGGAAAGTGCTTATGAATTCAGTGTTGTCTTTATTTTATACATGTGAATATAAAACCACTTGTAAGAAAGTAACTCCTAAAAGACTGTTCTTTTGTATTTTCACTTTATATGAACTAGAGAAAACAAAAATCTTTCTTACATTCAAGGCTATTTCAAGGCTCTAGGACTTATCATATATTATTTCCTCCTGTGTACATGTAAATTGTCCTCACTCAGCTTAGATTTTATTAGAAAAGACTAAAAGTAAAAAAATAAACATAGACTATGTAGGACTATTGGATAGCTTCTGTAATCATTGAAACTCTGGAAACGAAGTTATGAAAATGATCAGAAGTTAAGACAGCTATATCGTGGTATCAGTGGACCTAATATACAGACATCGACACCACCATCACTACCAGCATTGCTGCCACTAGACTTATAATACCATTGCTGATGTTACCTAGAATAATCTTTCTCTTCTTGTCTTTAATTCACTCCTGATCAAAGTTCCTAGAATAAGCCCCATCTCACTATATTTGGATTACTTTGAATTCAAAGCTCACCTAAGTTGGAATAGTATTCAGATTCTGGGTGGCTTAAAATGCATGAGAAATAGACTGAATAAGGGCTTGACAGTGAGTGAGCATAACAGTGAAATAAAATGAAGGAAGAATTCCCTGGCTTTCTAAACTGTATCTTATATTCCTGCTATTCTGTCTTATACATTTCTGTGTTATTTCTTCACACAGTACATTTAAATGTTATACATTGACAGTTACTACCTTATATATTTGTACGAAAGTTGTGTGTGCACCTATCTATAAGTTCTTTGCAACCCTTGCTATCTGCTATGTTCATTATTATATCCCTGATACGAGAATTTTAGAGCACAGAATTTGACCCAAAGGTTCCGCTCAGTAATGATGAATGACTAAATGATGTAAGCAGGAGGGCCAAATCACGATGGCTTCAGTAGAAAGGCATTGAGAGTTTTGAGCAGGGAAGTGATGTGATCCATTTTTACATGATTGAACTGTCTCTTTTGGGATAGGTAGATGGGAGGGAAACAATGGTAGAAGTGAGGAAAATAATTAGGAGGGTATTAAAACAGATGAGGCCAAGGGTGATGGTAGCTGGACTAGGATGGTAGCAATTGGTAGGTACAGATAAATAGTTTCTGTCGTTACCAAGGAGGCAGAATCAATAGAACTTAGTGACAGATTGTCTGTGTAGGGAGAGAAGAAAATAAAGAGGTTTGATTCTTAGGTTTTTGGCTTGAGAACAAATGTTGGGACTCCTTTTTGAATTAATGAAATACTGAAAAAAATCAGGTTTGAACTTAAGAGTTCAGTTTTGGGCCTATTGAATATAAATTTTTGGTTTTGATTTTTGAGACATCCAAATAGAAATGTCAAACAGACATTTGGATAAATGAATATGAAACTTCTGAAGACTGTGCTTGTTGTTATTTACCTGTACGTTGCTATTAATGCTGAGAGCAAGATTGGTTGAGAAGAAAATATAGAACAAGATGAGGGCATAGGATCAAACCTTGAGGAGCTCTAACCTTTGATGGCTGGAGAAAGGGACATGAACCTACAAAGGAAACGAGTCATTTTTTCAAAAAAGGTTTAAAACCTGAATGATGCAATATCACAGAAGGCAAATGAGCAGAGGGTGTACAGGAAGGAATGTTCAACAGTTTCAGATGCTCCTGAGAAGGATATAAAGACAAGGATGATATAATGGCATTGGGACTTGGTAGCATGGAGACACCACCACCGACTTTAGGAAGAGAAAATTTTGGATGTGTTAGGAAGTAGGAATGTGGAGACTTAGGGTCTATGTAGTTTTTCAAAAGATTTGACTGGGAAGCAGAGAAGTAAGTAGCATGGTAGCTGAGGAGTCCAATTCCAGGCCAGAATTCTGTCTCCCATTACAAGCAGACCCTTCACCATCTGAGCCACCAGGGAAGTCCAATCTTTTAGACCCAACCATTAAACACTGTTGTTCCCAGACTGGGTGCTTCGACTCAGAGTCCTTATTTGGGATCTGAAATACTTTTCTGCACTTTGATTCAGTACTCTTCCATTCCTGGCCCTTCCCATTTTCTTTCCCCATGGTTCACTGTGTCATAAAGAGTCAAGAGCCTTTTGCTCCAGGCTTCTCAGTAGTGAGACAACCATTCTTCTCGCCACCCCTCTGCCCACCCCAGTGCATCCACCTGACCATCACCCATGCTGTTCTTTGAGGGGAAAATGTAACATTAGTCTCCTTTTTGACTCTTGGTTGCATTGTTATCAGTAAGAAAATGAAGCTTTGATTGTTACTTTCAGTTTGACTCATTGTCGTAACTCACTAACCCTTACCTTAACCTGACCTTAACCCCTGATTGCCCCACAGTAGCAGTACAGGGTGGGAGAAAGACAAAAAGTAAGTGAAGGACTGAAGTCCTTGAAAAAGCCAGAGGAGCTGATTCCAGAGCCCTTGTGCTTGCAATGGCCTTTGTTTGAAGGCATCTCAATCATCCCCTCTATGAAGAATTTCCTAGACTCTGCTACCCACAGCTTCTGCCTTTTCCTCATCGTCTTAGTCTCCCAAGAAACACACTCGTGAAATCAGACTTCTGATAGAGCATTTCTAATACTTTGTTGGGCTGTTTACTTCTCTGCTTTTCCAGTGAGACCTTCCAGTTCTAATTTTGTGAATATTAGCTAATGTTCAGCTCAGTTCAGTTCAGTCGCTCAGTCATGTCAGACTGTGCGACCTTGTGAATTGCATCACACCAGTGATATATAAATAAACTGTTTTAGTTAACCATATCCGAAGACCTAAAGATTTTTTATCTTTAATGTATAGTTTTGGGAAAGTTAGAGTTTGATTGACATTGCATACTAAGAATGTATACTTATCTAAAAGCTTCATATGATACCAAAGCAGAAGGTTCACTTGAACAAATATTTAGCTTGGGAAATGGATACAGACATGGAAGCCACATAAAGTAAGTTTTCTATAAGGGCAGTGCAATTGACCTTGATAACCACAGATTTAATATTCTGTCTGTTCAAAGGGGATATGTGTTGTATGTGAGTATTTGTAGTTTTCATGTGTCATGATAAGGCATATGTGCAGGATGGTTTTCAGGAGTCATGTCACTTAGCTGGTACATGAGACCAGCTAACTGCTCAGCACTGTATCTCTGAGTGGCTTTGTATCCTTCTGATCTTAATGATCTGAGCAGTGGTCATGAAGGATCTGATGTTGTTGATAATAATGAGTAATATATGCTAACCATAATCCGCTAAGCACTTTACTTGTATTATTACATTCACAATTTAGGGTACTTGGAAGTTCCTGTGCTTAGTTGCTCAGTCGTGTCCAAATCTTTGCTTCCCCGTGGACTGTAGCCCACCAGGCTCCTCTCCATGGAATTCTCCAGGCAAGAATACTAGAGTGAGTTGCCATGCCCTCCTCCAGAATACCTTCCCAACCCAGGGATCGAAC
Source organism: Oryx dammah (assembly GCF_014754425.2). NCBI lineage: Eukaryota > Metazoa > Chordata > Mammalia > Artiodactyla > Bovidae > Oryx > Oryx dammah. The sequence goes on from NW_024070186.1 coordinate 47,933,180, forward strand.
ACGGGTCTCTTGCATTGCAGGTGGATTCTTTACCATCTAAGCCAATATTTACTGAATGCAAGGAGTGACTAGAAGTTTAGAAATGTAAGAAGTTGTTATGAACGTAGTAGAAGTGGGAGTTTGGTTCTTGTACAATAAATATATAGAATTTGAAGATGTGTCAAGGAAGTAGATGAATGCTTGAACAAAAAAAAAAATCATGGAAATGATAATGGACTGGTCTGAGAAGAGAGACATTTTGGATAGCAGTAGAAAATTATTAGCCAGATATTATAGATTATATAGCATAGAGAGACAAACTTGGGGCTTGAAAACATTGATATTAGGGCAAAGAGTGTTGGAGGAATTTTGGTGCATTGATAGGAAGCAAAACTAATATAGACCAAGTGGAAAGGAAGGGAATGTGGCAGAACTCGGACCAATCTGGATCAATTATTGAAGGGTTCACCTTTTCTGTTTATTTCATGCATTCAGCTCTATTTCCAGTTTCACATTCTCCAGCTCTAAATTTAATTCACTTGTATCTTATATATTCATGTATCAAGTTTAGAATGATTCAATTAGTATTAAACACTATAGAGGGTTTTAAGTTGGACAGAAATGTACACTGAGTCTTTAAAGCAAACACTGAAGGTAACAGGCTTATATACAGATAATTTATGAATCTTTTTCAAACCTGTGGAGAATAGGAAAGGTGTGGGTTGTGTAGACCTGTAGAAGCTAAAATAGAAGAAATGCAGGCAGCATTTCTGTTGTAAAAGAATGAGCTTTAGATTCAGTAGGGCAATTTTGGCCATCTTAAGAAGTTACTTTCCTACCTTAAGTAAGTTACTCTATGCCGATCTCTTATTTACAAAATGAGGATAATGTACTACTCCATAGAGCTGCAGTAAGGATTAAAAAAAATGTTTAAAAAATTAGCCAATAGTAATGTATTTTGCGGAGAAGGCAATGGCACCCCACTCCAGTACTCTTGCCTGGAAAATCCCATGGACGGAGGAGCCTGATGGGCTGCCGTCCATGGGGTCGTGAAGAGTTGGACACGACTGAGCGACTTCACTTTCACCTTTCACTTTCACGCATTGGAGAAGGAAATGGCAACCCACTCCAGTGTTCTTGCCTGGAGAATCCCAGGGATGGGGGAGCCTGGTGGGCTGCCATCAATGGGGTCATACAGAGTCGGACACGACTGAAACGACTTAGCAATGTATTTTGATGGAAGAAATTTTGGAAAACACATAAGCGAAGCATTAGAGTGAACATAAAAATCAGTCAAAATCCCACTGCTAAATATTCTTAACATTTTAGTTTATAACCTCTTAGTTACATGTAGATACACATACATATGTACTCATATACATGCATGTATAAAAGTTTTTTTAAACAATTCTAACATCATACTATACTGTAATAGGCTCTTTTTAAAAACTCAGTATACCGTAAGAACATTTTCATGGAAATACTCAACTATATAATTTTTAATGACTATACAGTTTTCTGTTGTTTGAATATTATCATGCTTTCTGTCATAATTTGGCATTAATAGGCATTTAATTTATTCCAAATTTGTTGTTTCATTGTTGTTTTTTGTCTTATGTTAAACACAATAGAGTGATTAGTTTCTTAAGACTCTACATTGGGACACAACATTGGGATACTGCACAATACTACACAGTATTACTACAATGGGATACTACATTGGGATACAACATTGAGATAAGCCCAGAGATGTAGAACTTTCAGGTCAAAGGCTTTAGGTGTATTAATGAAAACATGAAACATTTTCCTATTTTCCTCTGAAAAATTTGTATTATTTTCTGTTCTCATAAGTAACACATGAGGGTCCTAATTCCCTATACCTTTGCCAACAATAAAAACATTGTCATTTGTTTTTATCTTTGCTTGTTTCCTAGGTGAAAAGTGGCATTTGGTTTTATCTTGCAGATCTGTGCACTATAATATTTACCTAAATGTTAGCCATTTATATAGATTTTTCTTTTTGTGAATATTGTGAGAATTCAATGAGATTGCAAGTATAAATGATAAGGCTTAGCGCCTAGTATATATTATCCTGTTATTAAGAGTCCGTGTTCTTTTTATTTAAAGCCTCACTCCTTTGCATCTCCTTTCCCAGTCATGGTGCTAGTAGGAGAATACCAAAATCTTGTTTCATTGTTAAGGTTATTGTTTTTACAGAGAGACAGTAATAAATTATCTCTTGATTAAATTTTGGGCAGTGAACTTGGGGTGCCTGGTTGCACATTTGCCTTTTAATAGCTGAAGTGTGTATGATGTGATCTACTTCACCTCTCTAAGTCTCAGTTATCTCATCTATAAAGTAGGGGTAATAATTTTCTCTCTCTTTATAATAAAGTTACCCTTATAGGTTTCAATGAGCTAATTGATGTAAAACACTTAGTACAGTGCTAGGCACATACTGTCAGTATTTTCTTAGACAGTAAGAATATACTAAGAAGGTCGGTTTACTTATTAATAAATAATGATCAAGGATTTGAGTACCAAGAAATGCAAAGAAGTCTTTAGGAAATGGCAAATTGTTTGATTTGAGGAGAATCTTGAATTATATGCTTGAGGAGTTTAATACTGTAGTTTTATTTGCTAGCACTATTAGGTGCTTACCAGATTAAAATCATACGTTAGTTTTTTGCTTCCTTTTTAGAGTGTCAGTCTGGTTACAAAGGAAAACATCAGAGGGAAGAGAAAAAAGCATCAAACAACTTTAATAATTGAATAATCAATTTCTGAGTTATTGAAAGTTTGCTTTTCTCAGGAAAAATAAATATGTTGCATTTTCTCTTAACTTTAACGTTGAAGATGTTAGTAGAATCAGTTCAGTTCAGTCACTCAGTCATGTCTGACTCTTTGCGACCCCATGAATTACAACACTCCAGGCCTCCCTGTCCATCACCAGCTTCCGGAGTTTACTCAAACTCATGTCCATCGAGTTGGTGATGCCATCCAGCCATCTCATCCTCTGTCATCCCCTTCTCCTCCTGCCCTCAATCCCTCCCAGCATCAGTCTTTTCCAATGAATCAACTGTTCGCATGAGGTGGCCAAAGTATTGGAGTTTCAGCTTTAGCATCAGTCCTTCCAATGAACACCCAGGACTGGTCTACTTTAGAATGGACTGGTTGGATCACCTTGCAATCCAAGGGACTCTCAAGAGTCTTCTTCAACACCACAGTTCCAAAGCATCAATTCTTCGGCGCTCAGCTTTCTTTAGAGTCCAGCTCTCACATCCATACATGACCACTGGAAAAACCATAGCCTTGACTAGACGGACGTTTGTTGGCAAAGTAATGTCTCTGCTTTTGAATATGCTCTCTAGATTGGTCATAACTTTCCTTCCAAGGAGTAAGCGTCTTTTAATTTCATGGCTGCAGTCACCAGCTGCAGTGATTTTGGAGCCAATACTTATATGTATTTGTTATCTTCTATTTAGAATTGTTTAATGTTTACACATATAGGTAGATATTGCTTTTAGGAAGCTTTTGGAACATTAGTTTATGATAATGAACTTTCTTGAAAGTATAAATTTTATTTAATTGTATTTATTATACATGACAACTATATTTAAATATAAATTAATATTTAACAAATATAGTAGATAATTTATTTAGGCTTAAGTACTAGAGGTGAAATATACTGATTTATTTACCCTTTTAAAAATTATTTACCCTAGTCCTGCAAGAGAAATAAACATAAAATAAAATTAATAAATAATTTTTAAATCTCGTGATCAATTATCCTTTTTTTACACCCTCATTTTATTTAGAATTAGAAATCAGAAACAATGCAAGTTTCTAAGAGTAGTGGATATGTTAACCTGTTGTATTTTTATGAACAGAATAGTATGTAAACAGTAAAAATATTATATGTAAACTTTTATTGACAATTCAAGAGCTGTTTAACTATAGTATATAATTAAGTGATGAAAAAATTAAAGCTATGTAAGTACATAATAAATCAATGACTATTCCATACTTGTAAGAAAATAAGTGTATTTGTTTGCTTACATAAGAAGGGAGGGAAAAACTAAAACATGTTTGAGGTATTATCTTGGTTGGTAGGATGTCAGGTGATTTTTATTTTCTTCTTCATTAAAACCAGCTGTGATTTTGAATTTCTGTATAATAATCATTGTTATTTGTGGGACTGCTAGTCCATATGGCACCTTTGAGCCTAATCGGAAAAGCCGTCCTTTCTGATGAATGCAGTACCACAGCAGAATGTACTGCTTGGCCGGGGCACATAGCTTTTAGCTTCTACTGCCCCATTTGGTTTTTCTTTTTTTCCTCCCACATAATGAGCAACACGCACAATTGCACATGATACCCTTGAAAACTTACATATAAAAATTACTTAAAGATGAAAAGAAATATATAACCTTTTAACCTGCATCTATTCTGGGCAGGCTATTCTCCTTACCTGACCTCTAACAGATCACATGGGACCTTTGGGCTTGTTCTTCCTGCCTCTTTTCTGCTTACCCACTTTGCTCAAATGAAATTAATCCTTCAGGATCCTGCTAAAATTACCCCTTGTCTTTGAACACATGACTGTTTCTCTTCTTTTAAATTTCTCTTGAACCAGGTCAAGCACATGGATTGAAGGGAGTGGTGGCAAACAAGTTGTGTCTCACTTGCTCACTGCAGACAATTGGCAGTGACTCCTTAGAGCAGTGTTAAGAATGATTCTTGAACTACATCTGGTTTCAGTGGGAAAGAGGATTGCCACTTATTAGGAGCCTTAGGCCTGCGTGTGGAAATAGCACATAGGTAGCATGTTCACATGCATTTTCCTTGCCTGGCTTAGACGTTAACTATTTCATGTATTCACCTAGGTTTGACATTATGGATTAAACATCCAAGATACTTTTCATCGATAATGTTTATTTTGTTGTTATTGTTTTTATTATCCACTTAGAATTTATCATGGGGCCTAAGAAAGGTATGAGGGTACTCAGTAAATATGTTTCAGTTGCTCTTCCTTCATTCTCAATGTTCAGTTCTTTTTCTAGTATAATTTCCCTTGGTCTGAAACACTTTCTTTAGCAGTTTTTTTAAATATCAGATCTACTTGTGATGAATTCTCTTAGTTTTTCATCTGAGACTGTTGTTTAGAGAATAACTTGGAAAATATTAAAAACCTCTTTTCTTTCTCATGTAGGCCTTTGTGATGTCCCAAAACTGTTTACCTGAATGAATGTAACTTACGATATGTACCAACTTAAGTGTTACAGCTTCCTATTGGAATAAACTGTGTGTGTGTGTGTCCTAAGTCCTCAGCTGTTTAATATGTTTACTTTAAACTTGTCCTGATATAATGGATGCTCAGTAATATTTGTGAAACTAATTAAATAATTTAAAAAAGAGAATAGTACACATAAAATTCAGTAACTATAGTACACTTGTCTGTATGAATGATTTATAAATTCTAGAGCAAAATTTATTGTAAATAATAATTGGTCAGATCAATAACTACTTGTAAAATACAAATGTCTGAAAACAACTGTTATGCAATCTGGTCACCTAAGAATATATATTTGAAAAAGTGAAAGTGAAAAGTGAAAGTGAAGTTGCTCAGTCATGTCTGACTCTTTGCGACCCCATGGAGTGTAACCTACCAGGTTCCTCCCTCCCTGGGATTTTCCAGGCAAGAATACTGGAGTGGGTTGCCATTTCCTTCTCCTATATATATTTTATACATAAAGTATATATGTATAAAATATATATACTTAGATCCACTAATTTGCAAGGTATTTTCCAATCAGGAGAAAAGTACTAAGAATTTTCTGAGAATTTCAGGAAGATCTTGGAACTTGGTGATATTCTGTATTTTTGTTATTGGGGTTAAAAATATTTTAAAAATTAGATTATTAAGAAATTATTCTGCTTACTTTTTTCAGTGTACTTTTAAATTCTGCTTCCATTCAGAGATCAGGATAGAAGAATGTACTTATTATGTCAAGATATAGATGGCACTTTTATTGGATAATGTCCATTGGGCCAAGCTCTTTTTGTATATTTATTTGAAAAGTAGACTGCCTTTCATTTGTAAGTATTAACAATTCAAATAGATTTTACGGTGGTTAAAAAAGCTAACATCTATAAAGATGTTTCTTGATTTTGAAAGTGAAATGCAGTCCATTAGTCTGTCATACTGAACCAGTAATTATTGAGTGCTGATATATGCATGCTGATTATCTTCAATCCTTTATTTGAGTTTAAGAATGGCAAATTAGAGAAGATATATGTCCTGACAAAGTTATTTAGTTAAGCAGTAGAGTTGGATTTTGAACCCAGGTTTTTCTTAAATTTATAATATTACCAGATTTTTCATTAATAACATTTGATGTAAAAAATTTGTTTAATTATTATTTGAGATAGGAGGTGTAGATATATTTATAACTTATAACTCAGGCTTTTAAAAACCTTTACTGCCATTATAAAAAGAAAAAAAAAACCCAGCGCACATAGATTTTTGCTTTATGTGAGAGTACAAAATTACCTGTGATCCTATTTCTTATAGTTGTAGAAAACTGCAGCATAATAATCTTTTAAAAGTGGATAATATGCTTAGTTCATGACCAAAAAACCTATAAAAACCTTATTACTTAAGTTAAACTGTTTTTCACAATTATTGTATATATACATATTTTATGTGGGTTAATACATGTACATTACTGATTATAAATACATTTAATCTTGTATTTCTTGGTGAATGAAATGAGACTTTAATGCTACTTTATTTAGTTACATGTATTATAGTTTCTATTTTGTAATAGATACTCACTGATTTTGGGCTTGCTTTCTGAAATGGTTTTGGTTTATATTTTATTTTGTTACTTTTCTACTTCCCACCCAAGTAGTTACTTTTCGTTTGGATGTCTTTCGTTTAATTTGTTATAAAATATTGCTTATGTACATCAATTCATAATAGATTGTAGATTGATTTAATAGTGATGAGTAAAATTTACTAGGAGAAGCAAGTGATTAAAAATTTTTCTCCAGGTTTGTAGTTTACAATTTTGATGCAAAATATTGAAAGCAAAGGAGAATGTCATCATCAAAAGGAATATTGTTTTTTTTTTAAATAAATACTATTATTAATTTTGGCTCCTTGACCAGATTCCCTTAGACCATTTTAAAACCCAAATGATCATTTTGGTGTAATTTGTTCTCACATTTTTTTAAAAGTGTTGATCCCTTCCTAGTAAGACCAGATCTAAACAGTCAGTCTGTTTGTTTAGAAATTTCTTAAGAGGATAAGCTGTATAATAGCAAGAATTTCTAGATTTAGAGCATGCTTTCTTTGGCAGAATAATGAAATCTGTTTACCACAAGGGTAAATCATTAACTTTATTTTAATTTTATTCTTGTCTGCCATAGTGTGATTGATGCGTGGCATCATCTTCTTACTGGAAGGAGACCTAACATCAACACTGACAAGTGTCACAAGGTTTATTTAGGACAACCTCAGCCTTGTCCCAGTTAGTTTCAAGATGTCTGCCTCATACATGTTGAGCCACTGCATTTCCTGCTTTAAAGCCTTGTGTTATGCCAACATAACTATCTGTGCTGCCTCAACTACAAATTGGATGAACAGCCCGTGACACTTTTTCAATATTATTACATTAAACCAAGTGGATTTTGATTGATAACCTAATATTCAACTAATGCAAAACATCAATCATGGCAAGTATATTAATTATTTAATATTGCAGTCTAATTCAGAAATCGATGTGCTGCATGAGGGGAAGGGAAACTCATGGTTCCCAGAAGATTTAAGACAGGGAATGATTAAAAAAAGACCTGCTGTACTCCTGTGTGTTAGTTCGATACAAATCTTTATTCATTTGCCAATAATCTCTTCCCATTTTCCACTTCAGGACCATTTTATCAGTTTTGAAACCTATAATTGAATTAAGTCTGCTTTCAGCACAGGGCAAAAGGAGTTGCACAAATATTGATGAAGTCATGACAGGGACAACCCAAGAGACAGACCACTAAAGAGGACAGGCTTTATACCATTTGTTGCAAGATCCTTCTGTCAATGTCTTGAATCTTATCTCTTTCTCTTAAAAAAAAAAAATTGTTTTAGCCTTTTGGAACCACTCTTAAAGACTTTTGTGTTAAAATATCTATCCAATAACAGATTTATATAGCATATTACAATATATAGTGTACTTTCATATATTTTATCTTGCTTATTTTTTCACAGCCACCCTATGTGTTAGATAAAACAAGAGTTAAAAAATCTGCACATCATAAGTGAACCATTTGAGCTTCAGAGAAGTTGGATTATTACCCAAGCTCATTCAACTGTTTTGTTGTAGAACTTAGATTTAAAATATTTTACTTTTAGAACCGGTGTTATACATCATGCTCTCTCATGTAGTATTTATGTACTCATGATAGTTTATATGTGTTATTTTGAGATGGCCACCCTTCCTTGTCTTTCTGCCCAAAATAAGACTAAACAAAACTGATTTTCATGAAGAATTTGTTGAAACTTCGGTGTCCCAAGCTATGATACATATTAAGCTTTACAAATATGCAAACCTTCTAGATATAAATGAAAACATCTTGTTCTGTTATGGGGCTTGCCTGGTATCTCAGCTGGTAAAGAATCTGCCTGTGATGCAGGACACCCAAGTCTGATTCCTTGGTTGGGAAGATCCACTGGAGAAGAGTTAGGCTATCCACTCCATTATTCTTGAGCTTCCCTGGTGGCTCAGCTGGTAAAGAATCTGCCTGCAATGCTGGAAACCTAGGTTCAATCCCTGATTTGAGAAGATCCCCTGGAGAAGGGAAAGGCTACCCACTCCAGTATTCTGGCCTGGAGAATTCCATGGACAGTACAGTCTATGGGGTTGCAAAGAGTCAGACACAACTGAGCAACATTCACTTTCACTGTCACTTGATCTATTATATTCTTTACTTGAAGAGAATGGCCTTCTTCAGTGTGTGTGTTTATGTATATAGCAAAATATATACATATCAATATATGTATATAGCAAAATATATACATATCAACATATGTATATAGCAAAATATATATGTATCAAATATATGTATACATATATGGAGGGGTGGTGGTTTAGGTGCTAAATTCTGTTCAGTTCTTGCAACCCCATGGACTGTAGCCTGTGAGGCTCCTCTGTCCATGGGATTTCCCAGGCAAGAATATTGGAGTGGGTTGTCATTTCCTTCTCTAGGGGATCTTCCCAACCTAGGGCTCGAATCCAGGTCTCCTCATTGCAGGTGGACTCCTGCACTGCAGGTGGATTCTTTACCCAGCGTGCCACAAAGTGGCTTAAATGTATTTTGTCATTAAAGTCACTAACTCAGCTTTCTTTTGGTTTGTGTTTGCCGGGTTATATCTCTTTTAGAAACCATTCTGAATCCTTTTTGCCCTATGTGTCTCTTGTAAATCACACATCCCTAGATTTGTTTCATACCCAATCTAAGAATCTTCTCTGGTATTTTTGTTATGATGACCTTTCTTTAGTTTTCTTTTTAGTCACTGATTACTAATATTACAGTAATTACTATGTTCCATGCCAGGCTTTACTTGCCTTATTTTGCTTGCTTGCTTCTTCCTGAATTTTTTTCTCTTCCTCAGAACTTTCTTCATATAATGTCTTTGTGTGGTGAATTTCCTAAGATTTTGTATGCTGAATATTTCTTTATTTTTCCTTTAATTTAAATAATAGTTTATTTGTTGAATATTAACAGCTAGGTTCACAGCTTTTTTATTCACTTTCTCTTGGAAGCTTACACTCCACTGTCTAGCATTAGTGTTAAGTAATCTGATGTCAGTGCTAATCTTTTAGAGGAGTGTGCTTTTTCTTTCTGGAAACTTTTAAACTTTTCTCTTGATCTATAATAGTATAGCCTTAATTATCTTTATATAATACTTTGCTGTGATTTTTCTTTAATTCTCCTATTCACTGCTGTATATACCCTTTCAGTCTAAGATTTGAGTATTTCTATATCTAGGAAATTTGTGTAACTGTTTCTTCAAATATTTATTCCCTTTTATTTTGTCTTTGCTTTCCTTCTAGGATTCTTATTATATAGATGTTCATACTTCTACTCCTGTTCTTAATTTTATCTCTTGTATGTTCTTTGATACCTTTCCTAGGAGATACTTTGATACTTCTAGGAGAGTTCTTTCTGTGTTCTAGCTCACTAATTCATTCCTGGTCTGTAGTTATTGTGCTTTCAGTTCATCCTCTGGGTTGCTTGTTTCAAACTATTGTATTTCTAATACTCATTATCTCATATTGATTATTTTTTATAACCATTTTCATATTTAATTTCTAAAAATCTTCCCCTATCTTTGAATATGTTATTATACTTATATTCTTGCTCAGTCTGTTTTCTCTGGATGAAGTTACTTTCTTCGTTGTTGTTCTTTATTTTTAAGAACATCTCAGAGTTCTTAAAAATTCGCCTTGTGGATTTCTCTTTTATTTCCTGGCAACATTCAGCTACTTTGGCTAGTAATTTTAATCTAAGGGTAGGGGTAAAAGTCTAGGCCCTAGCTTGTGCTTTATCCAGATTAATTGTTCTACTGTGGCCTCAACCACTTTTCCCCCTTAGTGTCCTCCTGCTTTTTAGAAAACAAAACAAAGCAAAGCAAAACAACCACCCATTATCCACCACACGCATACACAGAACTCCCAATACTGTTCTCCCAAACAACCCATCACTGTTGCAGTTATCTTGGTTCTTTGAGTGTTATGGGGCTGGGTAGATCTACCCAGGGGGCTTCCCAGGTGGTGCAGTGATAAAGAATCTGCCCACCAATGCAGGAGATGCAAGAGATGTGGGTTTGATCACTGGGTTGGGAAGATTCCCTCGAGTGGGAAATGGCAACCCACTCTAGTATTCTTGCCTGAAAAATTCCATGGACAGAGGAGCCTGGTGGGCTACAGTCTAAAGTATGGGAATTTTGTGATGTGAATGCATGGAAAGAGTTCATTACTTCATTTGTGAGAAAAAGGGGTTTCTCCATAGGAGGTTTTGTTTAGGTTGTATGTAGTCTGTTATGGTATTTGCTACCACTTTCCATGTGGTATAGCTTTGACAAATAACAGAGGGAATTAAACTGGGGTATAGTAGTATGCCATGGATTTTTAAGAAGATAATTGACATGATCAAGCTTAATTTTACAAAGATCTTGCTCTCTTACGGAGAAGGAATTGACATAGGGCAAGCCAGGGGTCATTGAGACCCATTAAGAAGCTTTTCAATAATCTGAGAGAGAAAAGATGATGGCCTAAATATAGTTGTGAAGATAGAAAGAAGTGGTTAACACTACATGATAATTAAGAATGTTGGATAGCCAGGACCTTGTGGTTGATTATATTTGTTTATATTTGGTAGCGAAGGAAAGGGACATGTGTCAAGGAAGATGCTTAGCTTTCTTTCAGGCGTGTCATTCAGAATGTGTATTTCCTAAAATCATTTAATTTAAAGAATTCCTTGGAAACATAATGAAACAATAGCCAGCCAATCTTTTTTCTTTTTTAAAGGATAGTTTCTTATCCTTGATTCCAAAATACAAATAACTCCGAAAACTGAGAGATGTTCCCTAAGTTTGTGATAAAGTCAGTTGACAGCAAAACTTACCCTTAAATGAAGCTGTTTATCGTCTCTGTTTATCCCATTTTGAGTGGACATTCATATTTTTCTTTCAGAATTATTAACATGTATGATGATGAGATGCTGCTTCAAGTATTGCTGTCAGTGTTTTATGACTTACACCATAGGTACCTTATTACTTTTCTTAAAACCCAAAATATTTTTTGTTTGTTTGTTTTTCTTATTTTGTTCTTAAACTTTAGTGCTCAATTTATTAAACTCATTCAACAAAACATTGAAAAAAACTTGAATATATAAACAATGCCAAATTTGATTAAATGGCTGAAACATAAATACCAGTTAAAAATTTAGTATAGTGGATCCTTTTGAACATTTCAAATAGTAGATAAAACATACATAAATCCAATAAGTGTAAAGCATATCCTTATACCAAAACAGAGTACCAAAAAATTCCAATATATTCTGATGAAACATGTCTAGCCTCGGTGGTTTCAGATAATAAATTATGGACTTCTACTTTGAATCTGAGCATTTTTGTTCTCTTATACTGCATTATTTTCCAGTAAGAACCATGGTGTGACAATGTACCCATGGGGAAAAGTAAAGTAGATGTGAACTATATAGTATAAATATACTTCACTCTAACATAGATTGCTGAGTTCAGGAACAAAGCAATGTATATAGTATGCTTCTGTTCGGGTTGAAAAGAAAAAAAGAGAAGCACACAGACACACACAGAAGTATGCACACATATGCAGAAACTGTCTTTGGAAGGACAAATAAATAGCTAGTATCAGTGATTGAGAACGAGGGGTGAGTGATAGGAAGATTTAATTTTGTTGTAGTATGTATACACACACACACAAACATATTACACTATCAGATATTTTACTGTGTGTATTATTATTTTTGTTTAAATTTTAAACTACACAAGTTATAAGTTATATGAAAACTTCCCTGTGAACACTTAAAAATTAATCAGACTTCCAGCTCTAGTAAATATATTAATCTTATAATAATAAAGGTAAAACTAATTATATAGTTACTGGCCTGCTGTGACACGCCTTGTTGCAATCTATTTCTGTCATTTGACATTAGAACTGTATCCAGAGAATGAGTTTCAGAAATCCTTAAATTTTAAAATGTTGATTATATAGCATTGTCAGAAGCAGAAAAGAGAATGGCTAAAGAGGAGTAGTAATCAGTAGACAGCGGAGTTTATTCCCAAGATGCCAGACTGGGCAGTGAGAGGAAACATTGGAAATCACTAGTATAGTTTTCAAGCAGTTGATCCAAAAGGAAAAGATAGGGAAATTTGAAAAAAGATTATATAACAAGACAAAGGAAACAGAAGTAAATATATTTTTGGCAAAAAAAAAAAAAAAAAATTGGAGACAAAATAAAGAGAAAAGAAATAACATTGGGACCCCTACAGAGAAAAATAGGTGTGGGGAAAAGATTAAACATCATGAATGCAGTACTGTTGTCAGATGTTCCATAATTATTTTCTGTATTGTGGTAGAAGTATAATTTTGTGTTAAAGCAAATAAGGTGTGGTCTTAATAATGGAATTAAAATACTGCTTGATCAGAGTGAGAATAGGGAAAGTCCATTTCTTACTAATAAATTAGCATTAACTGAAATCAGGAAAAAAATCCAACTATTTCCATATTCCACCAAATGTGTATTTAAATTATCTTTGCTACTTGTACAGTTATTTGTATTTTGTCTCATTAGCTCTCTTTTTTTTTAGTGAAAAGCAAGAAATTAAATACTTAAAATATATATTGTGATATTTGATGTTTGTGTTTTCATTGGTGATTAATTTTTCAATATTATAATTTTAGGTTCTGATTTATAGTAGGCACTAAGTTGATAAAATTAATGGTACGAAAAAATTTAAGATTTAGTGTCTTAGCTATACACTGATAAATATTATTTTTGTGCACATTCTTTGTATAAAAATACACCTATTGATGGATGGGCATTTGATAAAGCAAATATAGTAAAATGTCAATTGTAGATGGTAGATAAAGTGTCAAATCTAGATGGTTGATAGAATCTGTATGTTTGAACATTTTCGTAATAAATGTTGAAAAAATAAACTCAAATGAAAAAGCTAATGTAAAATAAAGATAGTCTACAAATAGTAAAATGATAGTATGTTTGATTTTTTTTTTGTTGTTCTCCACTGACTGAAAAATCTGAAACATTTTACTAGACGAATGTAAATTTTAGTGTTAATACTACTATTAGATATAAATAAATTATCTGTTCCTAAGGAAATTGTTCTGTCCTTAAAAATGGGGTTATGATGAACATTAGGAAAGATATTTGAAAAAATTATAGGGGTTTGTAAAATATTTTTGAGGTAAACATACATTATAGAAGACAAGGGTTTAACAACTATTTTAAACTTTTATTCTTCTATTTTAGGGAATCTGGAAACATCAAAGCTGGATTAGAACATCTGGTAAGTTCTAATTTTCTCTTGAACATTTGCATCATCTTTGATATCTGCATTCTAAATGAACACTTTTGAATGAGCTTTGAATACCTTGTATTGAGAAAGTCAACCATTTCCCAAAGGGTCAGCTTACTGGTATTATGTGAAGGCACTTACATTTTCATTTATCTTATCATTTCAAGGGAATTAAAATTTTTTTAAATTACTTTTTTTTTTTGATGTAGAGATGAAATAAAATGGATGACAATCCTTGGATTGATGATTGCTTTAATTATAAACAAAAATGTTTGTGTAGAATTTTTGGCATATCTTGATCTGACAGAAACAAGCTTGTGTTTTAAAAAAACAATCAAATATTGCATGCATAAATGTGGTATGTTTTAGCAATTTAACAGCTTTGAAAGAAGTGCACAGCTTTGTTTTTCCTAATGTCTTTGCTTTATGAATAATGCATTGGTTTAAACTACATTCAGTTTTAGAATATAAAATAATTGAGATGCAAAATTTTCGGTTTCAGTAAACATTTTTAAAGCACAAGTGAAATTCCAACTGACTTAACATTAAAATCTGTCCATTGATCAAAAAGTTGGAAAACTGCTGTATTATACCAGGTCCAAAATTCATTGAGCCCACCACATTGAGTGTTCATTACAACATTAAGTAGTTCATTTAAACAGAGCATTATAAAGTCATGCTCTGGTTTCTGGTCAGATCCAAATGTTGAATAATTAATGATAGAGATTCTTTTGTAAATAAAATCTAAGTAGTTTTTTCATGCAAGACTTCATTCGTGTATTATATTGTAGCTTTGTTAACTATTAATGTGCTTTTTGTTCTGCTCACACAAGAGCAAATAGGAGCAGCTCCATTTTTATTTATAGCAGTTTTAGAGTTGAAAGGATTTTTGGTTTTTCTTTCAATAACTAAAGGAAACAGGAAATCTAGACTTTTCAAAGTGATTAAATCATGCTAAAATTTACAGATCATTAAAAGCAGAACACAATAACCAAGTTAGAAAAATTGAACTATGTATATATTTCCAGATTAGAAGTAAATAAGTAACATTGTTATTCTCATTATTAAAAATTATTTCTTGAATCTTCATTTCTCACTTAATAGTACAACATATATTTTGGAGATACAAATGGACATTACAATAAAAATATTAATCTAAAACATCTAATGCCAGTATCAGTTGGCAGCTTATAACAAGGAAGAACAGCTAACGTAGTGCCAATCTCTTGTAAATTATTATTTAATAAAAAGACTTTATATTTATGTGATTCATATTCATCAGTAAACAAGTTAGATTCTTCCTTTGTTTAAATTTTATATATTTTCATACTTACTAGTATGAATTTATTTTCAGTGACAGTCTCTAGCATTTATACTTGACTTATAATCTTATGCAGCAGTAGTTTTCTAACTGCCCTGGGCTGCCAGGTTTTCTCCCCATGGCAAATAGCACGCCAGGCTTCCACTGCCCACTTTAGCCAGAACAGTGCCCATTTTTAGTTATTTTATATACTTTTAAACTTTTAAAATAAGATTTCATCTAAACAGAGTTCTTCAACTATAGGTATTTTAAAACCTTTGATGAAGTATAGCCACATGTTTTAATTATAGTCAGGAGTAATGGTTTGTTAAATTATTATTTCCCATTCTTGACTCCAAGTTATATTTAATTTTTATCTGAGTCATATACATCAAATGTATTTCAAAGATAATGCATTTTAGGGATCAGAGGGCCAGAATCAATATAACAGGTGGTGGAAGTAGAAGATTTTGATGCATTTTACCCCAGTTATTCAAACTCTGCAGCTTAACATTGTAAAATTGACCTACTGGCTGTGAACTATTAACAACATTATGAATACACAGCATAATATCACATATATACATATATGTATTGCTTTGTACACTAATAATACTCAGTAAAGTTAATGATATTCTTTATAACTGTCTAAAAGGAAGTAAATGTAAGAATTCATTGATTAAGCGCTAAGGAAACCTGTCAATCTAGCAACTCTGGGTTCCTTAGGTTTGCTGGACAGTACTTACAGCCCTTGCCTTCTAGCCCTTGTACTCTTTCTTTGAATTGACTGTATGCCAAAAACAGTTAGAAGTATAGATTCTAATAGATTGATTTAAAAAATATATAGTGTAAAAATAAAATGAGAAGAGCATCCCACACATTTAGAATTAGTTTCTTCTATTTATGTAGCCTTCAGCCTTTTTCTTTCCAAATTTACTTGAATTGTCATAGAAAATTAGCATTGTCCTGAGAGAGGGTAAAATCCAGTGTAAATTTAAATATAGTTAAGAAAAATGACATATGAAGTATGTTATATTTACCACAAGGACACATACATGGTTGCACTGTCTGTACTCTGCTTATGGGCTCTTCTTGATATATATAGTATCTGTAACCCTGGAAGGGAGAAAGCAGGTGTGGATGTATGGAGAGAAGAGTAAGATGGATGGACTTTGTTTCCCTCGGACCTCTTCAGGGGTTGATTCATTTATTTGTCACAATCTCTCAAGCCCTGATTCAGTCTTTATTACATTATTCCTTTCTATCTGTGTTGCCACCTTTTCCTGTGAACTGTCCAGTGTGTCATTCTTGGCTTAAATTTCTTTTAGTATACTCCCCAATGCCATTTTATCTATCTTCTCACAAACTTGTCTACCACCCGTAAAGACTATATCTGTTTAAAGTTCTAAACAAAGCCTTTGAAGGTTGGTGCCCCATGGTCCATTGATAATTCTTGCCTGATGATTGAGAAAATGAGATTTTTCCAGCTTTACTACTCCTCTGTATTTAGGAGCCAGCGTTCTACTATAAGGTCCCAGGTTTTGTGTTTCTAGGAAGGTGTATGATCCGTTTGCTCAGTGGTAAGTAAAGAATCCACCAGCCAATGCAGGAAATGTGGGTTCAATCCCTGGGTCAGGAAGATCACCTGGAATAGGAATTGGCAACCCACTCCCACAGTATTCTTGCCTGGGAAATCCCATGTACAGAGAAGCCTGATGGGTTACAGTCTAGAGGGTCTCTAAGAGTCAGACATGACTGAGCACGGATGTGCATTCTACTCTAAAGAAAAGCCCATCCTTCTTATTTTACTTTTCTTTTTACTGTGAACAAAGACTCATGAACAGATTATTATCAGTTATTTTTCTTATTTACTTTGTCACTCAGATTGTGCCAGATTTGTCCAGAGAGTCCTCTTTCAAGATGATTTCTGGGTCCTTTCAACATACTCTTATTTTTTTTTTTTCCTCTAAGCACGTCCTCTTTTTCTGATAAACATGTTTCAGAGTCATCTTATACCTTCCCTGTCCCACTCCCAGAATCAGCCATTTCTTCAGATACTGTATCTCATTTTAAAGGAGAATGGTATTTAGGAGACAAGGTCTGGACATGTGATGTGCTCATTTTCTCTGGAATTTTCTTAATTTTAGGAACTTTTAGTCCTAGATTAGACAGATAAATAGAGGGAGGGAGGTTAGTACATAGATAGATATTTTTAAGAACATATGAGTCATACTGATGCCTCCAATTTCAATCCAAACCACAGAGTTCTTCCTTGTTCTCCCCCATTTCATATTTGTATTTATGTAAAGTGAGAATCCAGACTCCTATAGCACTAATATGTTTACCCATTTGCTCAATCATATAATATACATAAAATAGTTCCAAAATCACTACAAGTGTATCTTTTGAAAACAGAATTAATTAAAAGATTTGAAGATTTATTTGCAGTTTTTTCCCCTTGAGTGTAGTTTAATCCTTTGAAATATAGTCACATTCATTTGTTCCCATTTATGGGCTTCCCTTGTGGCACAGCTGGTAAAGAATCCACCTACAATGTGGGAAACCTGGGTTCGATCCTTGGGTTGGGAAGATCCCCTGGAGAAGGAAAAGGCTACCCACTCCAGTATTCTGGCCTGGAGAATTGCGTGGACTGTAAAGTTCATGCGGTTGCAGAGTCAGACACTACTGAACGACTTTCACTTCACTTCACTTCATATTTAATTTTAGGTGCCTTTGTTCCCATTCTTGTTGATTTAATTATGCTTGAATAACCATAAGGTTAACATGTTTTCAGAAGTCAAAATATTATATACTGTGGTATTCTCAGAGAGGTGTTACCCCCTTCCTTTCTAGCTATTCTCTATTTCTTGTATATAGCAAATTTTATTAATTTCTTGTCTGTACTTGCTATGCTTTTTGTAAGATTAAGAATATATCCTGGTGACTCAGACGGTAAAGAATCAGCCTGCAATGTGGGAGACCTCGGTTTGATCCCTAGGTCAGGAAGATCCCCTCGAGAAGGGAATGGCTACCCACTCCAGTATTCTTGCCTAGAAAATCCCATGGACAGAGGAGCTTGGTGGGCTACAGTCCATAGGGTTGCCAAAGAGTCAGCCACTACTTAGCCACTAAAGAGCAACAGCAACTGTATGCTTATATGTATGTATTCCCATTTCCTCTTTCTTAGAAAAAGCATATTGTATATATTTTTACTGTAATTTTCTCTTTTCACTCATTAGTATATCCTGGAAATTACTCCATAATTACTTGCATATCATTATATTTACTATATTTCTTTCTC
This sequence comes from Oryx dammah, assembly GCF_014754425.2. Taxonomy (NCBI): domain Eukaryota; kingdom Metazoa; phylum Chordata; class Mammalia; order Artiodactyla; family Bovidae; genus Oryx; species Oryx dammah. Next base: position 47,951,900 of record NW_024070186.1, read on the forward strand.
TGTTTAGCTGTAGCTCATATGTACAATATTCCCCAAGATCTTGCACATTCCAAGCTGTTTTTCTGGAGTCTTGCCACTTGAATGACAACTTGGATTGGACATAAAATCCTTGGCTCACAGTTTTCTTTGACTTTCTTGAAATATTATTCAAGATATTTGAATCTTGCTTTTGATATCTTTGGTTTAGTTAAGTTCTGTTCAGTTGATCAGTCGTGTCTGACTCTTTGCGACCTCATGGACTGCAGCACGCCAGGCCTGCCTGTCCATCACCAACTCCCAGAGTTTACTCAAACTCATGTCCATTGAGTCGGTGATGCCATCCAACCATCTCATCCTCTGTTGTCCCCTTCTCCTCCTGCCCTCAATCTTTCCCAGATTCAGATATCCCAGATATCTCTGGTACCAGCCTTATATTTTTACCTTTACAGATTTTTATTTTATTTTTGTTTTTAATTCTTTCAATTGTTCTCCTGGTTTTATTCAATATTTCTTATTGTTTTCATTCAAATTTATTCTTTTTTGTGTACCTTATAATGTATCCTTCATATCTGAAATATTTCCCCCTTACATTTATGTCTTTATTCTTTGAATATCTGATTCTAGGTTTTCTTTCTATTATTTGTCTAAATGAGTCTTGTGCTTTGTAACTGGTTTTAAGGGAAGAATTTTCATCTATTGCAGTGTTTTAATCTGGTTACTATGTCAGGTGATTTTGATTTCTTTCCCTTTGCTTCCCTCCCTTCCTCTCTCCCTCCCTTCCTTACCTTTAAAAATCCTAGATGTTTTGTAGACAGGGCTCCTGGTTTAAGGGTCCCCTCTTCTGCAGTATATACTGTGCTTATCATGTCCGACTCTTTGCGACCCCATGGACTATAGCCCACAAGGCTCCTCTGTCCATGGAATTCCCCAGGCAGGAATAGTAAAGTGGGTTGCCATGCCCTCCTCCAGGGGATCTTGCCAACCCAGGGATGGAACCCAGGTCTCCTGCATTGTAGGTGTACTCTTTACTGTCTGAGCCTCCAGGGAAGCCCTTCCACAATATATTGAAGCCTCATTCTCTAACAGATGATGATGGCAGGGAGGGAGGGGTTGGCATGTCTTGTTTCTCTTTAGCATTTTGTTTCTTACTACTTTCTTCCATGTGTTCTATTTACCTGATTTTCTCCCAGAAGCAATGCTTCCTCAGGCTGCCTCTTCTGGTTTCACTCATTTTCAAGCCCCTTTGCTCTAGCTAAGTGCTCTGGTAACACCAGCTTCTAGGCCTGTGCTCACTATTTTGGCATTTTAGTGTTGCACTTTTTTTTTTCCTGGGGATGATTTTTGTTTTTATTTCCATTTATGTATTAAAGCTATTATCAGGGGCGATGGCAAGGGGCGGTGTCTTACAAAACTTTTGCCTCAAAAGAGACATTTATAATGAAAAATGTCAGAAATCAGTGTTCAATAGCCCTTGAATCCTATGCAGTCCCCTGCAGTCCTCCTAGAGTGATCAGAATGGTCAGCAGAATTGAATACAAAACATGTCAGAGTTCAGTGTGAATATCTACTCAGAGACTTAGAGAAAATCATTGCTTATAATGTCATGCTTAGTTAGATTTTATAATGAACTTAAGGAAATAGTACTTTTTATTTGATGAAAAATCATAAACAAATTAAAGACTTTCTGATGTGACCCCAGTATGTATCTGTTAACATAGTAGGGTTGAAGGAGTGGAGGTGGGTGGTTATTAGGTGGTGATGTTGCATCTGACTTGTTTTATTAATGATGTCCTAAACTGCAGACAGTTGACTCTGAGTTCTCTGTTATATCAAAGGTAGCTGACTCCCTATTTTTCTACCTCTTATGTTTTTAACTTCTAGATAATATATGAGTTGTAGCTCTTATTGAAATACTCAATGGAGGTTAAAATATTTTCTTTTCAGAGTGTTTTTAATACAGTCAAGTAGCTGACAGTAACATACATTTTTATTGTTACAATTATAAAAGTGTACAGGAGATAGAATCTTGTCATGTGATTATAGTATAGCTATTATTGTTTTTTTTTATTAGCAATCTATACAAATAATGCTATCCTTTCCTCTTGGGAGAGGGCTTAAGATCTGAATATATTGGGCTGAGCTAAATGAAAAATTGTCACTTTTTTTTAAGGTCAGAATAGTTTTGGGGGTTGTTTCTGATTTGAAAGAAGGACTGCTGTGCCATGTCTCCTTGGGCAGAGAATGAAGTGAATTATCCTGATCAGTATGATACTTCTAAAGCTTCCCTTGTTCTCTTTCCTGAAAAGTCAAATAACTGGAGATATGTAGGAGTCGGAGAACATGACCTAGGTCAGTGCCCCTCCATCTTTAATGTGCATATGAATCTCCTGTAGATACTGTTTAAACTCTGGGTCTGGGGTGGGGCTTAAGAGTCCACATTTAGCAAGCTCCCACGTGAGGCTAATGCTGCTGGTCCAGCAAACACCAGAAAGAAAAATACATTGAAAGGCATTGACTTGAAAGACAAGTGGGCATGGAACAAGGCCCTTGGATCAGATGAAAAATCTAGATGTATCCCCCTATATAGTCATGAGTAGATTTTGCAGCCTATGAATGATTGGGAGAGACAGACACTCCATGGGTTTACAAAGGGCCAAAATTTCATCATCTTACTACTCTGTGAGAGTCGCAGAGGGCCAATTTTTTTTTTCTTTATTTGGGTTCTGGATATTAAGTTGTATATTTCAGAGCTAGAGCTGGGCACCAGAACTAATAGTACCTTGTTCAGCTCTAGGTGGAAGGTTAAATAAGTGATGATAAATCTTTTAGTAAAATGGGTTATAAGTATTTACAACTTTAAGTGGGATTTGCTTTCTATTAATAGTTGAATAGCAAAAGAACTCTGGAGCCATACCTGTGGGTTTTTTCTCCCCACAGAGGTCTCATTTATGCTTCTTATATTGTATAACATTTGAGAGTGATGACCTACTTGTCCTTGTGGTCAGGCAACACAGTCTGGCCATTTTAAGTGTTGAAAAGCAACTGTCATTAATAGCTTGTTTAGCCCATCAGTGGTTTGTAGACTATAGTTGCTGCTTGCCAGAAATGTAGGCAGGCCCATTGCTATTACATGCTCATCGATAGTACTACGTTCTAGTAAAAGCCCTTTTCTCTCTGTTTTAGGCTATTTTGCATAGAACTTGCAAATAAAATGGCTGTATTTCAGTTCACAGTTTAATAATTTTATTTAACAGCAGCATAAATACAGTTAATACATTATCATACTTTTGAGGATGCAGGCAGAGGTTTTGAAACCTCTTCTAAAGCAGAGGTTATGAACCCTGCTCATCCTTTGTCTGTTACATTTTTAAATACCTGTCTTATTTTAATGTTTCACCACTTTGTTTTGAAAACGTTTTTGACATTTGTCTAAATGAGTTTGAGAACATAATTATCACACAATGAACCTATGTTACTCATACACCGTATATATTTGTTAAATGCTGATGAAAAATATCTATTACCTCATATACTATTTAAAGACTTCAATGTAGTAAATCCCTTTCCTCTCAGCATTTTAATTTTTTTTTTCACCTAAGCCAATATATATTTGAGGTTTAGGGTAATTGTGTGTGTTAAAACAGATGCTTTCCTTAAACTGTGATTGTGAGATAAAACAGCATGAAGTTTTTCTTCTTTCTGAAAGAGCAGTTCCATAAATTTTTCTATCTTTCCTTTTAACAAATAAGTGTGTCCTATGAATATATGCAAATTAAAATACCTTTAAATATGGATTAAATGTTAATATCATGTTACTATCATGATTTCTTACTTTACAAGTCCTAAATCTGGAAACCAGCTCACATTTCAGTCAGAAGCAGTACCTTGCCAGTGATCCATTTCTCTGAAACATTTTGATTGGTTACAAGTTTATTAAAAATTATTTCTGAAGTAAATGATTAAAAAATATTATCTGATCATCCAAACAGCATGAACTTGAGCCCTTTTTCTGAGTCTACCTTGAGCCTACCCTTACTCTGTCTCCTCTCTTCCAAAGAAAAATCTGTCGGTTGTTGTTGCATTTTTAAGACACAGTGGTTTTGTGGAAAATGGTAGCCAGTTAGCTTAAAAAATAATAATAATAAAAGAACAGGTGATAACATGTCATGTAATTTTAAGGATACTACTAGTAGTCTCAGATTTATATTTAACCTAGATAAAATTTATTTTCTGACCTTTATGCGTGTGTGCTTATTAAAGCTTTCTAAAGTAGAACCAAATATTTGAAGTGCATTAAATAACTCCTGCTTCCCATTATTCAAGAGTCTGAAAGTCAGACTTTTCTGAAACCACAAGAGTAACTGAATATTGTATTCAGATATTTAAATATTTTAGTTCTAGACACCATTGTTTCTGTCTCACTGTAGAGAACCCCACAAGGTACCTGTTAGTTATTTTATGCTTTTTCAGGATCTAAGGTCTGTAACTGTAGAACGAGAACTAACAGCAGATGTAACAGGGTTGCTTTTTATTTATCCAGTCAAAGCATTAGGAATTAAGATAGAGAATGCCTTTGCCAAAGTGGTATCTTTGGCCACACTCATTACCATTTGTCAAATATTCGTAGCATCTTTATTTAATTTTGACATACATAGCCTGTTTATTTTAGGAAGAGCACAGCATGAGGAGTTAGAATGTGATTTTACTGTGTGACCTCCAGCAGTGCATACAAGCTCTCTGTTTCACTTATTTCATTTTTTTCCCAGATTCATAGGATGTTGAAAGAGAGTGTGAAAATTGGTAGATGTGTAAGACTTTATCCAAGTAATCATTTATTTTATACAGAAAGAAGAAAATCTTAACAGTTCTGGTTATGTAGATAACTTCAGATTGCTAAAATCAATATTTCAGTTCTAATAAACTCACAGTGAGTTGTGAGAAAATTTTGTCCTTTATCTGTTCACATCCTCTCCCTTTAAAAAATTATTATATATTTTTAAAAATTATAAAGTAATACATGTTTATTGTAATGGGCCCAAAACTGATAGGTATATAAATTAAAAAATGCCTATATCTTCTATCTGCCACCAATCTAGTATTAATGGTTTAGTACCCTTCCTTTAGTACCTTGCTCTATTTCCAGATGTACATATGCATATATTACTTAAATTTTTGCTTATTTTAAAACAGAATCACACTGTATATGATATTTTACAACTTACACTTTTTATTTATTCAGTGCTGGATACAGTATGCATATACATGCACACATAAATCTGGTTTTTGCTAGAAATGTCAAAATATTGGAAGTTAATACTGTTACCATTTTATTTAATGCATTCATGGGGAAGTTCAAAGACTATAAAATTTGTATCTTAATGAGTCAGTGCAGATTTACTTCTTTTTCCACTTTTGATTACCTTGATTATAGTATATGAAAGAACAGGCTTATGGTAAAATTTATAGTTATCAATAGAGGAAGGAATGGGTTACTTGTAATATTTAATATTTGTAAAAAAACAAATAGTAAAGATAATTAGATTAGAAGAGGGCCATGTAACATCTTTAAATGTGTTTCAGCCTAATTTTAGACTAGTATTTTTTTAATTGAATTCTGGCATAACTATGTTTACATTTGTTGCAATCTTCAGTTTTGATTTTTATCATTTTATATACTACAGTTTATTTCTATATTGAGTCTGTCTTTTGACTGAATATTTAGCTTTGTCTTCCTTGCAGATATTGAGAAAGTTTTTATTGAATTGTTTTGAAATTTAAAGAAAAGCACATTGATATGTTGTTTGGGAAAGTTATCACAATTATTCATTTTAAAGTCCTTTGCCACCCACAGAGTGAATGGTAAAACCAGATGCTGAAAGCTTGAGTTTACAGTAAAATCATTAGTGACTTCTCTCCATAATCTAGATAGATCAGCTTTTTAACTGAGCACATGTGAATATTACTACCCAGGAAAAAATTAACTTTTCCTTAGTGGTTTTTGTTTTTGTTTGGAAAGGCAGCAGAGTGCTGGATAAGCACTGGGTTAGGATTGGGTGAATTGACTCCTGGCCCTTGCTCTTAACCTTTAGAGGATTCAGTTTGGCTATATGTAAAGTAAGGAGGATGAACTAGATGTTTTCTAAGGCACTTTCTAGCCTAAA
>NW_024070186.1:47960539-48079223 GCF_014754425.2 Oryx dammah
TTAGAATATACCTTTGGTAGATATGTTAGAATGCCCTTAAAAATAAGCTATTTTCGAGCATTTAAAGTATTCACCCAGTAGATTAAAAGAATTTTAGTATATAGTTTGTGCAACACATATGCTTGGTGGTGTGATACTATAGAGGATACAAAATAGATCTATCCTTTAGGAATTTATAGTATAATGTTATAGGTAAGATAAGCTTATAATAATTTATAAATATGCCTGTTATGTTATAAAGCACCTTATTATTTCTGGGGAAAGTTTAGAATATTTTCCATAATTAGGAGGTTGATTGATCTGTTCTTCCTTGTAATATTGTCTCTGCTCTACTGTCTCACTGAGGTTCTTGAAGAGAGTCAGGTATGGGTGGGCTTTTTTTTTTTTTTTTTCCTGTTTTGGGAGAGGGACTCTTTTATGTCTTAGCAAAATAAGTATTTTAATGCAGTAAGCCAATTTTAATCATATAATTGTCCATACCACAATAAACTCAGGTTCAGTTTCTTTAAATGCTTTATTAAAAAATTAATTCTGTTACTTGGTTTTGCCCAGGACATTAATTACACAGCTTTTGTGCTTTACCTTTTAACGGTTTTGTGATCAACTACTAACTATAAATAAAATGTAAGTTTGTTACCTTTATCTCTATAACTATATATTCAGATTCATTCAGAGTTAACCACAGTATATTCTGAGAGTTAATTTCTAGAATCAACTTTTAAAAATATATGTTACAATAACACAAGTGAGTATTCATTGTTTGATGAATACCTGGTTTTCATTTAAAGAATGTGTATAAAGGGATGTAGTAAAAAAAATTATTATGTCTCTTAAAATATAATTGCTAAAATGTTGTCTAATGAATTGTTATAAATTATTATTCACAGATACATAATGCTCATATATGGCAAAATTTACGCTGAAATTTCTTTTAACCTCTGCTTTGAATGCTGCTTCAGTGTAATTTATTCCTTTTTCTATCTTTATTACAATTTATGAAAGGATTACCTTAGTCTACCTCCTTGATTTGTCAAAGTTTCTATGTAACTGTGTTCCTAGAAGCAATTTTAAAATGACTTATATTTATTAAGATAAAAGTTCTGGCTTTATCAGCCACTGATAGTTTGTTATTGAGAGGCAGTGATGCTTTGGAATCATTTAATCCAATTCAGAATATACATATCTTACTAAGTAGGTAACTTTATAACATTTAGCTATATAGCCATTTATTACATTGTGACCATTTTGACTTGGTGTGTGTGCTGTTGCTCAGTCGTGCCCAACTTTGTGAACCGTGAACTGTAGCCTGCCAGGCTCCTCTGTCCAGGGATTTTTCCAGGTTGCGTTGGTAGGTTTTGTCTATTTGCTGGCTTTGTTTTTTTTTTTTTTTTTTTTTTTTTGAGTTGGTGTTTTATATTAAACAGCGTTACTGTAATTTTACATGTCTTGTGATATAAACTTGGGAGTTTGTTATTGGGTACTTCATGTTTTGCAGTATTTTTGTTCTTGAAAAATATACTTACAAATTACATTTTGACAGGACTACATACTACCACTTTCTCTTCAAAGACCAGCTTAGATTCTGTTTCCTTTATAAAATAATCCATATATATTCAGTAAAAATTAGTCTTCCATGGCACTGAACTACTGTACCAATTTAGAAAACTTATCTAATATTATTAATACAATAGCTACATTATAATTGTTATTGTATGCATATCTTATCTACCATATTAGTACAAAACTTTTTAAAATCTACTAGATAAATATTTTAGATGTTCTGGAGCAGCTTTATTGTTTAAATATTTAGTATGACTAGAAGGCCTATCTAATTTTTAAATTCAGATTTTTATGTTTAAGCTTATTAAGATAAATCTGTTTGTTTCCTTGAAATCCCAAGGAAACCAATAGAGAAGGTCATTGGAAATCTCCAGGCCAGAATACTGGAGTGGGTAGCTGTTCCCTTCTCCAGGGGATCTTCCCAACCCAGAGATTGAACCCAGGACTCCCACATTGCATGCGGATTCTTTACCAGCTAAACCATCAGGTATTCCCAAGAATACTGGAGTGGGTAGCCTATCCCTTCTCCAGTGGATCTTCCTGACCCAGGAATCGAAATGGAGTCTCTTGCATCGTAGGCAGATTCTTTACCAGGTGGCTCAGCTCCAGTACCCACTCCAGTATTCTGGCCTGGAGAAATTCCATGGACAGAGGAGCCTGGCAGGCTGCAGTCCATGGGGTCACAAAGAGTCAGACGCCACTGAGCAACTTTCACTTTAACTTTTCAAGTTATTTGTTGAACATCAGCTATATACCAGACTAGGTGCTAGGTATTCAGCAGTGATCCAGATCAGGAGAGAGGACCTTGTGTTCATGTGATGTAATCTAATAAACAGAAGAGATGGCAAATATATAACAACCATATTTTATGATAACTTTTTAAAAATTTTATTGTTTAACCATTTAAAAAATATTTATTTATTCATGACTTTGCTGTGTATTGCTGTGCACGAACTCTCTCTAGTTGTGGCGAGTGGGGGCTGCTCTCTAGTTGCAGTGCACAGTCTTCTCTTTGTAGTGGCTTCTCTTGTTGTGGAACATAGGCTCTAGGGTGCATGGGCTTCAATAGTTGTGGTGTGTGGTCTGTAGAGCGTGGGATCATTAGTTGTAGCACATGGACTTAGCTGCCCTGCGGTATGTAGAATCTTCCCAGACCAGGGATCGAATATGTGTCCCCTGCATTAGCAGGGAGGTTCTTAGCCGCTGGACCACCAGGGAAGTTCTTAAAAATTCTGATGTGTTTTGAAGATAAAATACAAGATGCTACACAAGATTGGAGATGAATAAGCAGGTCACAACTTATTAAAAACAATTAAAAATGGTGGATCAGTAAAAAGTTATCTGTGGCATTTCAAAAGTACCTGTGAAATGCATTGTCTTGATAATCACCCTTGATTTTTTCTCCCTCACATCCCATATCCATTTAAACACCAAACACCATATCCTGCTAAAACACAGCCTTTAAACATTTCTTAAAATGATATCTTCCCTTCTACTCTTTTTTTTTTGCTTTCTTTTTAAAAAATTAATTAATTTGTTTTAATTAGAGGCTAATTACTTTACAGTATTATAGTGGTTTTTGCCATACACTGACATGAATCAGCCATGGATGTACATGTGTTCCCCATCCTGAACCCCCCCTCCCACCTCCCACCCCATCCCATCCCTCAGGGTCATCCCAGTGCACCAGCCCTTAGCACCCTGTCTCATGCATTGAACCTGGACTGGCGATCTTTTTCACATATAATAATATACATGTTTCAATGCTATTCTCTCAAATCATCCCACTCTCACCTTCTCCCACAGAGTCCAAAAGTCTGTTATTTACATCTGTGTCTCCTTTGCTATTTCACATAAGGGGTCATCGTTAAACCATCTTTCTAAATTCCATATTTATATGTGTTAATATCCTGTATTGGTGTTTTTCTTTCTGATTTACTTCACTCTGTATAATAGGCTCCAGTTTCATATTGCCACTGCTCTGGTTCAGGCATCATGCTCGCTGTCTGGACTGCCACAACTATAGTTGGGTTCCCACCTCCAGTCTCACTCCATTCAAGTTCCTGTTCACATAGTTCCTACTGTGATCTCTCCAAAATATAAATATGACTATGCCAATCTCTATTACTCCTTAATGGACCCCCATCCCATGAAGATTGAAGTCCAGATTTCATTAAGATAACAAGACTCTTTGAATGCTGCAGACCTCTTCTTCCAGGTTTATATCTTACCATATTCTGATTTATACTTTTCACTTTGTACTAGTATACCATTTCTTTCCTTCCAGTTCTTGCTGTTGCTTTTCCCTTTTTTTAAATTGTAAGAACTTAAAGAATGTACTGACGAATACAACCCCCAGACCCTCATCCTTTGGAACCAGCTCAGGGACCATTTTTGCAAAAATATTTCACTTATCTATTCCATCCCCAGAATGCGCCTCTTTGCTTCTCAGTGAATATCTCCATTAGTAGTTATATTATTGTATAATTATATGAGACCAGGAAATATCTTAATCACTTTTATATCTCTAGTGCCTAGTGATAGTAGGTACTCAATAAATATTTTTAGGTGAGTAAATGGTTTGCCTTAAGTCGGTCTCTGTATTCTGAAACTATTAAGTATAAATTTTTTAATATTTAATTTATTTTTATATATGTCCTCCATCTTGAAAAATTCAGATTCACTGATTTTGGTCTTAATAATTTGTGCCTGTAATGAGACATTTATGAGGTTTCAGCTACCTAGTGCGAACAGTGCCATCTATTGGTGATTATCCAAGTTGTATCCACTATCCAGGTTGGAGCATAAAGCACTAATCAAACATTTTTAAGGAAACCAGATCCATGAAAAAGTTTCTCATGCATTTATATGAAAAAATAAACTAACCACCACATGTATGGCAAAGACAAGTGAAGTGTTTTAGTTATATATCCCAGCAAAAGCAAATATTGTGTTATGACATAGTAGCTGAATATTTACCATCAGTTCATCCTTTTATTTATTGATATGAGAGCTCATTCCTAAAGAAACTAAGTTGACTATCAGGGTTTGATATAAAAAGACCATTTAGGCAAAAATACAAATGAACATTCACTCTCATCCTTCTTTAAAATCAGACTAATATTCTGTGATTTATATAATATTTGATTTCCAAATACTTTTAAAGTATAAGAAAAAAAAAGCCTCTAAACCATGGATAATTGTCTTTTAATGTTATGAAAAGGTGCCACACGCCTTGTATGAAAGGTGGTGGTTCTATTTGTTCTGAGTAACTTATAGTATATTATATAAATATGAAAAAGTTTGTGTTGGTGTTTTTACTTTATTCACTGATCTAACATTTAAATTTAACCCGCAGAAATAAAACCACACTTGATTTGGCTGATATCGAGCTGTTGCCTGACTCATAGCTGCCATGCTGTGGGCACGCATGGTTGCTACAATGTTTTGTGATTAGACAAAGGTGATATGCGGTGTGGGTAGGCCACCAAAATGTTAGTAAGCCTTGTTGTGTTACCTGATTATCAGTGTTTCTTAAAAGTTTCAGAAGTAACACTTTTCCATATGGTTAAAATAAACGTAGCTTTAAGATAAACATTATGGTGGTGATATAATTTAAAAATAGTTTCCTGAATTTTAGTCGTATGCACACTCTTTAAAGAGAAAAAAATTCCTCCCCCACCCACTTAATACATTTTGATTCCTTTTATTTATATGACAATATTGCTTAATGCATATACATAACCATATTAAACTCCTTACAGGTGTAGTGTTTATATAAGTGTAAAACTGTAATACTAATATTAAAAATGAAATTGCAGTAACAGTAATATCAGGTAACATATATAACATGTACTAGGTGCTAGGCATTTTGTATTGATTGGATAGGTAAATAGATATGCGCGCGCGCGCGCACACACACACGCACACACACACGCACTCATCTCATCTTTACAATGACCCAACAAGAAAGGCACAATAAAATCCCGCAGTAATACACTCTGGGAGAAGAAAAATTGAGTTATAAAACCCAGGCAGTCTGTCTCCAGAGCTCATACTTTTTTTTTTTTATCCTACTTATAACATTAAGGTGCGATTTTGGGGTAATATTATTATCTCCATTTTATAGATAAGGAAACTGAGGCACATATAGACTAAATGACTTGCTCAAGATCCCACAGATAATAAACGTCAGCTGTGGATTTAAACCCAGGCAGTTTCCAGAGCTCGTGCTGTTAGTATTTAGTTACCTCTCAAATTTGCATATTAGTACAAATTCACTAGCTATGTTTACAAATAAAATATAAAATTACAAAATCAATGAAAGTAGAATTTAACCAGTATAATGTAAGTGAATTATCTTAACATAGATGATGCTAGTTTACTTACATTGACTTTCTAATGTTTGGTTTATTAATAGTCAGATTTACTTGCATGTTTTGTGTTTCCTGTATTTCCTGAATGATTTTGAGATTTTTATTATTTTAATTTTTCTGTTTTGATAAGTAAGCTATTTTAATCACTGAGCCATCTTTTTGGCGACTTGGTAATAATATTATAATAATACAACCAAAAGTAATAAAATTCTGACAAAAAGTTTAAAATATCTATATAACAAAAACAGTTTACTTCCATCTCACTGCAGTTACAGTCACTGCAAGTAGTATGTGCAAAGACTAGCAGTACCTCAGCTCAAATGATGAATAAATAAAGGAATGTTGTAGCTCAGGTTGTTTTGACTTTGCCCTGCCTGTACTTCTCTATTCTGTTTCATGTGATACCCCTTACTCTCCATCCACTTCTCTCTGTTCAGTTTGCTGTGGAATCCCTTACTTTTGTACCAGAGTGACATTGTTTGTCCTGCTTTTGATGCAAAAAAAAAAAGCTTTGACATAAGTTCAATTTTTTTCTTATTGGTCCAGAATAATACTTCTGGTAGTAAATCAAGTAGCCCTTTGATTTACTTTCATAAAAATGACACAGTCTCAGTTTACTATATAACTGGAGAAATTAAAGACTTATTATTTTGTGAAAGTGTCTTAGTTGCAAATTATAACTTCAATAAGAATCATTTTGTCTTTATAACTGCCAGAAAATTTAACATGAGTACAGTGGTGGATAGGAGGTCATTGTTGTCATTTGACATTTGGACAGGCCTCATTTGCAGCAGTTAGATTTGCTTACAGACACATTAAAAGCAAACACCAGCACTTCAGGAGATCACATGGCACCAAACTTGATAATGAACATAAACATAAAACCTGCCATTGAAATTGCATTTAATTGCTTGATAATAAGTGGGGCACTCATATGCTTAAATTAGTAGTTTTTAGTGTAACACCAAAGCCAGAGTTTAAAATTCTCCAAAAAAAAAAAAAAAACCAAAAAAACATTCTTACAGGGATCCTCCTAGAACATATCAAGGATTCAGGCTTCTTGGACTCCAGGTGTAACTCTGCTTTAGTGATTATTAAAGAGCCCATTAATCCACTGAGATGTTACCATTTGACAGTCTCCTAGCAACACACAAGAGATTTGGGTGATATTTGAGCATATGGGTATACCAAAGTATTTCTGTATTCCTGACTTTTTCCTGCTTTTTAATCTGAACCTTTCTAAAAGGCAGTATTCAAGTAAAACCAAACTTCTTTTTGCAAAAGGTACTTTACTGACTTTTACCCTTGTAGTTGAGGTGGTTATCAGTGTCCCCCAAGAGTCTGTGGCAGTTTTGAGGAGAATTGCATGTGCTCAAAAACAACATAGGTGGTTTGAACAATTTAAAAAGAAGACGACCATGACCTTCACCTCTCCTTTTTAAATCTGCCTCTGCTTTGACCCTCCTCTGCCCCGTACTATTGCTGATCCCACTAGGTCTCACCATGTGAGCAAGGTATTTCCCTCTGTGCCAGGCCATATGACTGATCTTCCCACATGAACTTCTGTGACAGCTTAGGAAAGCTGCCTGTCTCCCTTTTTATGTCATATTCTGTTAAGGGCAGAGAGTACCTTAGGATGAATGCCTCTTAGCTCCTAAGCATTTTAAAAAAATTATAGTGAAAGTAACTTTGAGTTTTTATTCCCTCTTTTTTGAAAATTTATTTATTTTGGTTGCACTGGGTCTTCATTGCTGCATGCAGGCTTCCTCTAGGTCTGATGATCAGGGCTTCTTGCTGTGATGGCTTCTCTTGTTGCAGACCATTGACTCTGGGCCACCGGGTCTTCAGTGTTTGGAGCACGTGGACTCAGTAGTTGTGGCACATGGGCTTTAGTTGCTCCACAGCTTGTGGAATCTTCTCCGATTGGGGGTCAAACCCATGTCCCCTGCATTGGAAGGTGGGTTTTCATCCACTGTACCACCAGGAAAGTCCCCTCCCCCCTCTTTTCCTACGACCCATAAATAAGACCCAAGGTAGAGGAGGGGCTAGGGAAGAAGTCTGAATCAAAGAATATATATTCTGAACTTGGAAATCACATATCTAATAGCTAACGCATTATTATGAGGTTCAGCTTATTTACATTAGCTCTTTTACAAAACACTTGTTGGTTCAACACTAGATTTCTGACAGACTGACTCCAAGGTTGCCCTGGCAAGCCTGATAAGTGTGAATCTGACTCAGTTTTAGTCCATCAGCTACATTTGTAACGGGTGAGTAGACTGTTGTGTGGACCAAAACACCACATTTTGTTGTTACATTTCTAATCAGGATAGTTTTCTACTGTTCTTAATCATTAAAAATATACTCCATCTCAAAATTTTTTTCTCCATGCAGTTTTTTGTTGTTGTGTAATTATTGTTAGTAATCACAAATTTTGAAATGAATTTTTATAATGAAATGGGTCTACTAATAAGATCCACGACTAGCATGCATATGTATAGTACTTGAAATGTCTCTTCCCATAGGATTGGGACCCTTTGAATGTTCAAGATGGAACGGAGTATATGGGTTGCTGTTATTTCAAGGAATGGTTTCTCTATTCTGTGAATTGTCTGATCACATAGCCTAGTCTGAATATCATGTTAAAGGTACCTTTTGTGCTTTAATCTATCATCTTCATTTGTTTAAGTCTATGCATTTAAAAGGCAAGAATTTTAATACTTGTTAAGCAGCTCTGTTGGAAGCTTTGCTTTGAATTTGGAAATGACCTAAAATGGCATTGTTCTTATTATTTTCATAGATAATGATTTCTTACCTCTTGTTTAGAAAAAGAAACAATAAATTTGTCTAGGTTTTAAATCAGTGTCTCCTGATGTAGTAACTTAAGAGCCCAAGAGATATTGCTGACTCAAGGACTAAGATTTGTTTTCCTTAGGAAATAATGTGAATGAGAAGTTATTTTTACTGGACCAGTAAGGACAGAAAGGATTTCAGGGACAGAGATCTGGAATACTTCAACACTAATAATCAAACACAAATCTTCCAATATAACTTACTACCACCAGTAACTTACTATCTAAGGAGTGTAAGCATTTTCTTATCTCAGTATTTGTTATATGTAATGTAGATGGTAATTTGATACTGCTTGATTTTATTCTTTATCCACACACTATGAAAAAGAAGACTTATTTATTTCAACAGATTGTTTATTAAGAGTCTTGTCTGTTCCAGGTTCTGCTTTGGGTGATAGGGATATGGAAATAATCACAAACCAACTTAGCCTCAGGACTTCACTGTTAATTCAGAGCAGTAATTCCCAATCTGCCTAAACAGCAAATTACCTAAGAAACTGTTAAAATATCATGAACTCATAGGCACTTTCATGAAGACTTATGTGGAAAAATAAAAGCAAAAACTACCTAGCTGAATAACTTGTTTCAGGATTAAGGGACTTCCAGTTTATACAGTCGTGTTGCTATTTTCTGCTTTTGTGGCCCATAGAATATTCTCCTTACCCTATTTCTTCCTGTCACCCAGATCAGAGCCTCTGAAATAAGAATAAAGGGAAATTAAAGAGTTATGAACTAACTTAAATTAGAGTATTTTAAAGAGCAGTTAATTACATAAGGATGCTTCAGAGTCCACAGTCCAAATGAATGGAATTTAACAAGCCATTTATTAATACTTTAGAACACTGGTTCTTAACTTTTTTTAGACATATAAATCCCTTTTGGAGTGATAAAAACCATAGATTCTATGTTCAGGAAAATATAAATCTGTATTATTTCAAGAGGTTTATAAACTCTCTGATGCACGTGTAAGATACCCATATTTAAAATGTCTTTAGTATCTCATGAGTTTTTTCGTATATTTATTATGGTATTTTTTACATGGTTTAAATTTTATTGGAGTATTCCATTTAAGAATATTATAGTCACTTCATATGTAATGCAGAAACAACAAAGAAAAGAAAAAATAAATCACTTTATAATGCTTCCATTTTGATTCAGGGCTGTTGCCATTTTGGTGCCCTTCTGTTTTATTTTGAACAGTGTGTATTATACTGTTGTATCTAGGTGATATTCTGACTATGTAAGTTTTCAAGGACACTGTAGGAAAAATATTTAAGGAGTTCCTCTAAGTATTACAATATGCATCTTTAACTTATTGCAGTCTACTTCAAATTGATAGTAATTTACTTCTAATAAAATATTACCAGTTTATCTTCATTTTCCAGTTTACCTCCATTTTCCTCTCCTTTATAATATTATACATATTACATCTGTATACTTTATAAACTCAACAATAGAGTGTTAGAATATTTACTTTCAGCAAGCATGTGTCTTTTTAAAAAATTTATGGAAAATTAAAAATATCTTATATTTACTCACATATTTATTCTTTCCATTCCTCTTAATTCCTTCCTATTCTGAATTCTGAGTTATCATTCATTTCTGTTTATCCAGAAGGACTTCCTTCAGTATTTCTTATTAGGGCAGGTCTGCTAACAATGAACTGTCTGAGTTTTTGCTTACCTGTGAATGTTTTTAGTTTGCCTTTTTTTTATATATTGAATTTTTGATTGACAAGTATTAATATTTTTCTACCAGCCCTTTAAATATTCCATCACCATTGTCTTATAGTTTGCATTATTTCTGATGAAAAGTCAAACATTAATTATATATTTTCTGTGTATATGTTGTGCTATTTTTTTCTTGCACCTTTCAAAAATTTCTCTTTGCCTTTAGCTTTCAGAAGTTTGACCATGATGCATATAAGTTTGGTTCTTTTTGTATTTGTTCACTTGGAATTCATTGAATTTTGTTAAGGTATTAAAGTTTTCCAACAAACTTGGTACTTTTTTGTCATTATTTTTTCATATATATATGTATTTTTTGTCCTTTTCTTTCTCTGTCTTTTCTCCTTCTAGGACTTAAGTTACATCCGGCTCACTAAGGTTTTGTTCGTTTTCCTTCAGTATTTTTTCACTTTGATTTTTGCTTTGGATAATTTTTATTGATACGCCTTTGTATTCACTGATTCTTTCTTCTGCCATCTCAGTCTGTTAATGAGTCCATCTAGTGATGTGAAGTGTTTTTTGGGGTTGGGGGAGTGTTCTGTTTTAGTTATTGTACTTGTCAAATGTAGATTTCCATTTGGTTCTCTCTTTATAGTTTCAAAGTTCTCCATTGAGATTCCCTATTTGTTTAATCCTTCTTAGCATATTTTCCTTTAATTCTTTGAACATTTTATAATCACTTTCTTGAAATCTTTATCTGTTAAATCAAACATCTGGACCAATTTGGAGCTGCTTCCTATTAAGCACTCTTTTTTCTTGAATGTGGTTTCATATGTTCATACTTTTTAATAAGTCTAGTTTTAAATCATAACCTGCTCCAGTATTCTTGCCTGAAAAATTCCATGGACCTAGGAGCCTGGTGGGCTGCAGTCCAGAGGGTCACAGAGTCAGAAACAACCGAGCAACTGAGCAGCAGCAGCAGCAAAATTTTGCTTAAAAACTGGACTAGTGGATGATATGCTGTTCTAACTCTGGATTCTGTTTGTTTTTCCTTTTGAGTTTTTTTGTTTCTTTGTTTGTTTGTTTTTTAAAGGAGGCAGTCGTCTTTCCTAGACTCAGTCTGTAAATTTATTGCCTCTGCATTGTTTGGTCGTGGTATCTTAGCTCAGTTTTTGTGTGTTTGTTAGTGTCGTCTGCTTAGCATGGCTCCTATAGTTTAGTGGTTGGTCAGTGAATGATGCCTCAGGGCAGTAAGGTTTCCACACTATGACTGTGATGTATGTAGATGAGGAATACATTGCAAGGTGGAGCAAATTTATAAGTATCACAGGCTTTCAATCTTCACTGGATTCTCTGGGATTTTCTGCCCACATGCATAATTTAGTAGATAGCTGGGAGCGTATGGACAGTTTATAATCTCAACCTTCTATGACTCTCACTTCCAAAATTTCCCCATTAAGGTCTAGCTGTTCTGCTACTGACCTGAACCAAATCTATTACTTCTCGTGCTAAAGCTGTGGATATTTGCCATTTAAGCCATGGGGATATAATGTTCCCAAGCAAGAAAAACAAAACATGCCGTTTTACTTCAGCGAATACGTCTCAGGTTGTCATCTGCCTTTACTTTCCCCGTGCTCTTCAGTCATTTTATCTAGATTTACACCAATCTCCTCTTGCTGCCATTGCTGAAAGAATATACCATTGTAACATTTTGGGATGATTCTTTCATGTCTGTTCTGTGCATCCATATTATAATACATATTTCACATAAATCAAAACTGAAGTATGATCTATATTTGTATCTCACATTTTCACTTAGGAGTATAGTTGGAATAATTTGCAGTGTCATTAATTTTTTGGTAAGCATTTTCAATAGCTATATTTTACTGTATCAGTGTATTAAAATCAATTATTCTGTTAGAAATTTATTGGTATATTGTTTTCAATCATTTTTCAATAATTTGCTCTTATAGGTAGCACTGTGACAAATATCTTTGTACATAGATCTTTGAATCTTAAATGATTATTTTAGGTTAGATTTTTTTTAAATTATGTGTCAAAGAATAAACACTTTAAATTTTCTTGATATATATAGTACACTGGCATTTTCTTATTGGTAGGCAGTTTTACATACTTTAAATGTTTAGCACTGTCATTGTTTTTAATAGAAATATTATATCTTATGGAATACTTTTATCTAATGAGTTCTTTATTGTTGGAGGTTTAGGTCACTTCCTGGCCTTCACCTTTTTAAAGCAAGTATCTGAAATATCTGAATGATCATAGCTCTCAATTATTTTAAATATTTTTTTCTAGGTCCCGAAATTAGAAATAGTTTCTCAGAGAGTATGAGTACTTCTAAGACTTCTTGCACATTTTTCAAATTGCTTTCTGTGGCTGTTGTATCAGCCTAGAAGATGCAGTTTATGAGTGAAGTGTGATGGGTGCTTCCCAGGTGGCACTAGTGGTGAAGAACCCTCCTGTCAGTGCAGGAGACAGAAGAGACCTGGGTCCAGTCCCTGGATTGGGAAGATCCCCTGGAGGAGGGCATGGCAACCTACTCCAGTATTCTTGCCTGCATAATACCATGGACAGCGGAGCCTGGCTGGTCGCAAAAGGTCGGACACGACTGAAACGACTTAGCACTCATGCATGAAAGTTTTGCATCATTGCCTAGTATTAAGTATCCGAGTTATCTAATTTCCACATTTTAATAATAAGAACTGAGACTTCTCCCAGAGAAATCTAAGTAGAGAACTTGACCGGCTGTCATTTTACTGTGTGAGTTGTCTTAAACTCTTTCTCTAATCTTTTAGAAATTAGTGATTTGTTAACAAACTTTAGTAATTGTTTTGAAATGAAGCTCTAAACTCTTGGTTAGATTACTGGCACTGTGTTGCCATCTATTTTAGTTCTGTGTTGCCGGATACTTTTTATATAGAGTATTTTTATTCAGTCGAATCTGTCAGTCATTTTCCTTCATGATTTCTTCTGTTGCTGCTGAGTTAAAAAGATAACCCTACTCCCTTGTCAACTTTGTTTTTTTAAGTTGAGCAAAATGAAATTACCACTTTTGTATTTTAAAAATGACAAAATATTAGCATTTCATATAATTTTACCGGAAGGGTTTGTAAAAAAAAAAAAAATTAATGTTTTCTCCTTCATGGCCTTGTGAAAAAATAAAAATATGTAGAACTAATTTTGAAAGAAATTGTATTTTTCAAGAATGTGAAAAATCAGCTGCCATTTTGGTAGAGTGGTCAATTGAAAAGAAGAGGGAAGGCTGGTCAAGTGGTATAGAGTTGGTTATCATACTAAAGTTACTGTGAAAATATATTTGGTTGCTCTTTTATAGTAGGTACTTTTTTAATACATAAAGTACTACCCTTGATTATAGGATTTTATTAGTGATGGACAGGGAGGCCTGGCGTGTTGCGGGTCAGAGGATCGCAAAGAGACAGACACAACTGAGCGACTGAACTGAATTGAACTGATTAGTGTGATAATTTTCATGAGTAAAATAGGGCTTAGGTTACCTCATTGTCTTAGATAAGCAAGGATGGGTGAGGAGGAAACTAGCAAGAAAGAGAGAGGAATCTGATTATTTTAGAATGGGAGTTCAAGAAATAATATATTGATTTTATATTTGTATATTACTTGGGCTCTACGTTAGAATTCTAAAAGAAAGATAGCAACATAAGTTAAAAATCAAGCCTCTGCTAGTATATTTTAATCATGAGTAACAACACCCATGGTTTTGGGCTTTCCTTGAGTGGTGATCATTAATTATGATGAATAGGGAAGTGGTTTTGTGATTAGACTAATGTCAACTAAAAAAAAAAAACAGTATTTGATCATCTACATAATTTTCACGTATTACTTTTGATCATGAGTCTCCTGAGGCAAAAGGCTGGTACATTTATCCATTATAAAATTCACCTTTAAGCAAAATATGTCTATAACCTCATGGTAGTAGCAAGAATGGGTGTCAAATGTCAGATTATAGGCAAAACTTAAATCTTACAATTTCTAGAGCATACTTTAATACACTGAAATGTGACATTAATGTACTTTGTATTGAACTGTAAAAAAATTTAATAGTCATCTAATTTTTTAATTATTTTAACTATAAAGACATTATTTTTGTTGTGAAACCCATTTTTCCTGCTCCAGCTGATGAAATCCTACTTGAAAAACATAGAAAGACTTAAGGATAGAGTAGATAATAAAAATTATTTTATCACATATTTTCTAGCTTTTTCCTACGATATGCATTTTATGTAAAATTTTTAAATTTAATTTCTCTTTTTTTTAACAGTCTGGGTCATTTTACATGTTTCATTTTGCAGTTATAAAAATGTAATTCTAGCATTTCCCCATGGTATTTAATGTCTTTTAAAATATTTGTAAAATTGACTACTGTGCTGCTTCCATCAAGGGATTAAACCTCAATTTATTTAGTCATTTACTTTTGGGTGACAGTTTTCTATTTTTGAAAAGCATTGTGATTAACACGCTTGCATGGATGAGAAAACAAACCCTTAAAGTTTACATAGTTAAGATTAGAATACAGTTCTGATACATAATCAGTCTTTCTTTGCCTTTTACTTTTTTTTTCCCCATATATATATAAAACTTTTGGGGACATATGAAATATTGTAAACATCCTGTATGTAAATAATCCATCTAGAAAATCTCTTAGTAAATCATTCCAATCAGTTATTTTCTACAGCATGTTTATAGAGATATAAAATAAACCTACAGAAGGTCAAATATTTTATCTGCTTCATTGTCCATTTTGAACCCAGTGGTTCAAATTTAATTAATGTTTTTGAGGAAAAAACATAACTTAAAAAAACTTTCTAGTACTTTTACCTCTTGGCCTTTGTTAGCAAAAACACTTTTAAAAGGTGATTTTAAAAGATTTTTTAGAGACTAAGTAACTGCATTTAAAGATAGAAATTATAACTTGGAATAAAATAGAAAAGGTTCTGTCAAGAGAGTTAAAAACTTTTGTGAAGTCAGTACAGCAAAGATAAATAATAAGTAGACTAGTCCAGGTGATTGGTACTGCAGAGAACACCATTCCCTTCCCAGCAGTCGTGAGATGATACAAAGAGAGAGAGAGACAAAGTCAAATAACTGAAAGAAAAGTAGTCACAGGGAATAAGTTTCTTAGAAATAGCTGTTGCCAGGCTACAAAGGCTTTTAAAAATAGGAAGTGTTATTTTAAACTGAATTCTAAAAGGATCAGGAAAGACATTTATGTAATTCTTTAAAAATAATATCTAATAGATTATCCTAAAATATTAATATTTATGGTGTGCTGATACTTAAAATTGTGATAGCAAAAGTAGGTGGTTATAACAATGTTTAAAAAAAACACCAAGATACTAAAACAGTGTTTAGAACAATATGAATGTTTTTCCTTGTATGTTACTGCACACCTTTTTACTTTAGAAAAAATTTAGGAACCTGAAATTATTTGTGCCTTACCATTTAATATATTAAAAATTGTACTATTAATTATAATTTTATTTTAACCTCATTGTCATGTCTAGAAGTTTTAGTAAAATAATTTGTTTTACATAGAATTATTTTAGAATTTCTGAGAGGCCTAATGTACCAAGAACTGATGCATATAAAACCCCCTAATTTCTTCCTTTTGTGGGAGAATCTCTTGGTTCAGCTGTCAAAGAAAAAGAAAGCCACAATTTCTGACAGGACATGTTAAGTAAACATTTCTGTGGCACAGTTATGTAGCAATTACAAATAAATGATGGTTTGGATTTGTTGTTTCTTCCATTTTCTGTTGTTTTAAGCTTCTAAACTTTCATTGAGTTAGCCAAACTTCTTTCCCTTTTTCCTTGCCTGTCTTGGTTTCACAGAGCAGGGAGAATTTCTGCTTAATCTGCCTAGCTTCCATATACAGCTACTTTCTTGACAAATCTAAACCTTCTTCCTAAGTTCTGTTCAAAGTTGGTTTAAGCAGTGAGGTTCCATATCTGGGGCTAGGAATGAAGGAAACTAAGTACAGGAGTTGTTGTTTAATCACTAACTTGTGCCTGACTCTTTTGTGACCCCATGGACTATAGCATGCTAGACTCCTCTGTTCATGGGATTTCCCAGGCAAGAATACTGGAGTGTGTTGCCATTTCCTTCTCCAAGGGATCTTCCCAACCCAGGGACTGAACCCACGTCTCCTACATTACAGGTGGATTCTTTCCCGCTGAGCCATTGGGGAAAAGGAGGGGAGAGACACTCATTTTGAAAGAACAACGAGGTAGTCTATAGCATTTTCACAAGGATTTTGAGTACTCTGTGAGTCATTTGATAGTCCATACTGTATCCAGCCAACTAGGTAGGGCTCAACAAAGATGATGGCATTTCTGCAACTAAGGATGACTGAGGAAAAGAAAATTCCAAATAGAGGCTTCTGCACGAGGAAAGCAGTGGGAGAAATATGCAGGACATGGTTGAAAAATAGTGAGAAGCCATGTACTGTTGAAATGCTGGGTATGAATACAGAAATGGTTGAAAGATAAGGGTAGAAGAATAAGGTGGAAATGTACTGATAGCATTGAAAATTAAGGTGATAATTTATGCTTAAGTCTGGAAGCAATGAGTTTTTTAAGCAAAAACTTAATTAGAAGCTTGCTTTGTGAAGGTAACATTAACAGCTATATATAGGGTGGAAAAGTTAAGTGGAAAGAATACAAGTATAGTCTAAATAAGGGCTTCCATTGTGGCTCTGCTGGTAAAGAATCCACCTGCAGTGCGGGAGACCTGAGTTCGATCCCTGAGTTGGGAAGATCCCTGAGTTGGGAAGTCTAAATAAAGGACAAAATAAATATTTAGTGTTTGTAGACCATAAGATCTCTACCACAACTATACAGCCCTGCTGCTTGCAGCCATAAACAATGTATGAACAAATAAACCTGGCTGTATATTTGCACAGTACATGTGCAGGATCATTTCACATACTGTTATTGGGTAGTGAATATGAGTTTCTTAAACAGACCTTAAGAGGAATATTGTAACCTTAGGATCAGAGTCACCTCTTTAACTTACTCATCTATAAAATGACATCTGTCTTAGTTTTTAAAAGAAAATAGCTATAAATAACTTTTTTGCAAACTGCTTAAGCTGTTTAGAAAAAATATTTGATTAAAATTCTTACAAGGAATTTGCTATTGGAAACAGAATATGTGCTATTGGTTTAATTCTGTTCCTTTCTGGTCTTTGTTTAAACTAACTTGGTGCTAAGTTCTGTAGGCAAGATAAATCTACTTTTGAGCTATGTGTAATATTTCTAGCTTAGACCTTGATCCTAAGAGATATAGTAACTGTTAAAATGAAATGTAGCCAGAAATATGATAAGCTGTTGATATGTGTCTCTGTCATAGTGAGATTGCATTTACTTTAAAGGAAAGAGCACAGTACCTATACTGTGAATATGTTTAATATTTTTAAAGTTACTCATTTGAAAAAGCTTGATTAAAATGAGCTTTTTAGATGACATTCACAGTCTTTAAGATGGTTAATGGTAGCATTCCAAAGACTAAAGAAAATTTAGTTCTAACTTATATGGTCTTTCCTGGCAACTAAAAATTATTTGATTTATACCCCCCCCACCATGAAAGTTAATAAACCAATGAATCTCTAGTTATGTAGAAGTATAGTATTGCTAAGAACATGGATTTTGTGATCTGGGTTAAAATACAAGTTCTGCCACCTTATCACCTTTTTGACTTATGGTAATTTATTCTTCATCTAAGAGATGGTATTAAGAATGTCTGTCTTGTCAGGATCATTATGAGAATTTTGTTAAATGAGATGTCTGTAAAGTGCTTAGCACAGTCTCTCAAACATTATAAGCATGCAATAAATAACAACTATTTTTTCCCCAAAATTTAATTTTTTAGGTAGTTTATACTCTTTTTCAGGATATCTGTCATGTTGCTGTAAAAGATATGGCACAAAGAAATTATCACTTATATATATATATATATATATATATATATATATATCTATATCGGAGAAGGCAATGGCACCCCACTCCAGTACTCTTGCCTGGAAAATCCCATGGATGGAGGAGCCTGGAAGGCTGCAGTCCATGGGGTCAGTGAGGATCAGACACGACTGAGCGACTTCACTTTCACTTTTCACTTTCACGCATTGGAGAAGGAAATGGCAACCCACTCCAGTGTTCTTGCCTGGAGAATCCCAGGGACAGGGGAGCCTGGTGGGCTGCCGTCTATGGGGTTGCAAAGAGTCGGACACAACTGAAGCGACTTAGTAGCAGCAGCAGCAGCATATATCTATCTATCTATCTATCTATCTATCTGTCTATATATATATTTAGGACTCATGTGATCACTTTAAGAATTGCCATTTTATTATCAAATAAGTTAGTTAAAAAACTTACTAAGTATAGATTACATGGTTCATTTTTACTATTTGTTATAATTTCCACAGTATCATTATCATTCTCTCAATAATCCATCTGTTTGTTAGGTAAATTCTTCCTGACACATAGAATTCTGTAAAATTTATGCTTCAGAATTATTTTATATATGATAATTATAAGATTTTGAAAAGTTGCAAGAAGTTTGTTTCAAATATATACCTGCTAAGCACTGACTGTGATTATGGTTTCAGTGTGTCTGCTCTCTGATGCCCTCTCGCAATACCTACCGTCTTACTTGGGTTTCTTTTACCTTGGATGTGGAGTATCTCTTCACGGCTGCTCCAGCAAAGCGCAGCTGCTGCTCCTTACCTTGGACAAGGGGTATCTCCTCACAGCCGCTCCTCCTGACCTTGAACATGGAGTAGCTCCTCTCGGCCCTCCTGCGCTGGCACAGCCGCTGCTCCTTGGACGTGGGGTTGCTCCTCTCGGCTGCCACCCCTGACCTCAGGCGTGGGATATCTCTTCTCGGCCACCGCTCCTGACCTCTGGGGTGAGGTACCTCCTCTCGGCTGCCGCTCCTGACCTTGGGCATGGGTTAGCTTCTCTCAGCCGCCGCCCCTGTTGGAGAAGACTCTTGAGAGTCCCTTGGATTGCAGGGAGATCCAACCAGTCCATTCTAAAGGAGATCAGTCCTGGGTGTTCATTGGAAGGACTGATGCTAAAGCTGAAACTCCAATACTTTGGCCACCTCATGCGAAGAGTTGACTCATTGGAAAAGACTCTGATGCTGGGAAGGATTGGGGGCAGGAGGAGAAGGGGACGACAGAGGATGAGATGGCTGGATGGCATCACCAACTCGATGGACATGAGTTTGAGTGAACTCCAGGAGTTGGTGATGGACAGGGAGGCCTGGCGTGCTGCGATTCATGGGATCACAAAGAGTCGGACACAACTGAGCGACTGAACTGAACTGAAGCATTGACTATTTTCCAAACACTATCCTAGGTGCTAATGACACAGAGATGTAAGACATTGTTGCCTTAAAGAAGCTAAACTCATAAATTAGCTAGGAAAAGGAAGTAACAGTTGTCCGGACAAAGGGAACTGAGAGGTTTTGAGTATATATAATGCATTGTTATGAACATACATTCTAGTAACTTTTCTTCACAAGGCTTAGTATTAAAAAAAATAATCATAACCTTCCTATTCCAGTGAAGATGTAACAGTAGGTCAGATTTATCCTCCCATCTCAAACAACTAAAAATTTGGACAAATTATTTGAAAAAGCAGCTCTCAAGATAATGGACATTAGACATGAAAGACAGTGATTCCTGAGAAATGTGAAAAATTAGATGAGCTGTTTAGTTGCTCCAGCTTAAGGCCTACAGAAACTTGTCCAGTTATGCTGCAGGGTAGGAGAACCCAGGCAGTACCTGGTGGTCTCATTGAGTTGAGATGATAGAACTGTGATACCCAGGAAGCAAAGCCTGTAGAATTCACAGTGCAGGTTACCAGAGAAGAGTGAGCTGCAGAAGGTCTGGAGAGGGCCCCTTGAGTGTTCCATAGACTACTCATCAGTACTTGCATGTGAAGAAACTAGCCAAAGCTTGGGAAAGAACTACGTGAAGTGATTAGAGAAAATCATACTTCCCACTGATACAGAGTTGGAAATAGTGCTGTTCCCAACCATTAGTATGGAAAGCCTCCTAATTCATGGTGCTTCCAAGCAAGTACTAAATAAAAATGCCTTATCTCAATACAGGGGGAAATTAACCACAGTTATTCTGGTCCTGCTTAACAAAGCCAAACTGAAAGGACCAAACTGCTTCCAAGTAATTGTGTCCCAGAACAAACAACAGGGTAATTTATAGGAATAAAAAATATCCAACACACAGCAAAATAAAATTCTTGATGTCTGACATTCTATCAAAAATTACCATATATTCACGAAACCAAGACAATATAACATGTGTTTGAAAAATCAATCAGTTAAAACTGACTCAGAATTTATACAATAAAAGAATTAGTAGACAAGGACATTAACAATTATATTTCATGTGGTCAGAGACGTGCTAAAAAGACTGAACATATTCAGAAGAAATATGAGAGCTATTAAAAAATAAAGTTTCTTAATATGAAAACTACATGACTGAGATGAAAATTACACTGGATGGGATTAATGGAGATGACATATTGCAGGAGATGGATTAGTGAAATAAAAGACATAGCAAAAGGAACTATTCAAAATGAAACTGGAGAGAAAAATACTAAAGAAGAAAAGCAGGAAAAAGGGAGCAATTTTGAGTTGTGGTACAACTTCAGACGATCAAGTACACAACGTGCGTATCACTAGAATCCTGAAAGGAAAAGTGAGAAAGGGGGCAACTGAAAGCATCCTCTGCATTGGCACAAGGGTTCTTTACTACTAGTACCACCTGGGAAACCCAAAAAATATACTCAAAGACCTAATGACTAAAATATTTCCAAACTTGATAAAAACTATAAACCAGAAGTTCCAAGAAGCACAAGCCCCAAGCACACGAAAGGTGAGGAAAAATACACCAAGACATATCACAATCAAATTGCTTAGAACCAGTTTTGAGAAGAAAATCTTAAAAGCAAATAAAAATATTATTGTTATTGTGTATTAGGAAACAAAACTGTGGAAGCAGATTTGTCATTAGAGACAATGCAAACTACAAGACAGTAAAACAACGTCTTAAAAATAGTGGAAGAAAAATAGTATACACCTGGAATTCTGTACCTTGGGAAAATATATTTCAAAAATTAAGGCTGAGTGGAGACTTTTTTAACAGAGACACAGAAGTGGCAAGAATTCATCACCAAACATCCTGCACTACAAGAAATATCAAAGGAACCCCTTTCCGCATTAGAAAATGATACTGGATGGAAAATTGGATTGATAAAATAATAGAGAGTCCTGGAAATGATAACATCACAGGTAAAGATGTCTCTTTAAAAGATAATGTTTAAAGAATAAGCACAATGTACTGTGGAGTTTATAACAATATGTGACAGCAATGACAATACTAATACAGAGGCTGGAAAAGGAGAAATGAGAGGATGCTATTATAAGGTTTTTATAGTGTATAGGAAATGATGTAGTGAAGATAGAGGGTAATAAGTTAAATGTGTATACTGTGAACTCTAAAGCAAAAACCCAAGTACCACAAAAGAATTGTAGCTAATAAGCAACAAAGACTATAAAGTAGAGTTATAAATATGGTCAATCTAAGAAAAGGCAGGGAAAAAAGGGGGGAACAAACAGTTGGATGGGACAAATAGAAAACAAACAGCAATGTAGTAGATTAATTGCTGTTCAGTTGCTCAGTCATGTCCGACTATTTGTGACCCCATGAACTGCAGCACTCCAGGCTTCCCTGCCCTTCACTATCTCCTGGAGTTTGGTCAAATTCATCTCCATTGAGTCTATGATGCCATCCAACCATCTCATCCTCTGTCATCCCCTTCTCTCCTGCCCTCAGTCTTTGCCAGCATCAGGGTCTTTTCCAGTGAGTTAATTCTTCATATCAGGTGGCCAAAGTATTGATTGAAGCTTCAGCTTCAGCATCAGTCCTTCCAATGAATATTCAGGGTTGATTTCCCTTAGACTTGACTGATTTGATCTTCTGGCTGCACAAGAGACTCTCAAGAGTTTTTCCCAGCACCACAGTTCAAAGTGGTCTAAATATTCTAATTAAAATGCAGAATTTTTTCAGGTATATAGACTAAGAGGTAAAAGCAATAGAAAAATATATACCAGGCTAAAATTTAACATTTTTAAGATGTTCCCTCTCCTCAAATGGCTATGTAGATTCAATGCAATCCCATGGTAAAATCTTAGCAGGGACTTTTTTTCTTTTGTAGAAACTAATAAAGCAGGGACTTTTTTTTTTTTTTGTAGAAACTAATAAACGTTTTTTTATTTTTTGAAACTGGGGATGCAGAAGAGCTAGAAGAACCAAAACTACTTGAAAAAGAAGAAGTTGGAGGAGTTATTCTTCCTGATTTCAAGAGTTAATATAAAACTGTAGTAATAAATAAAGACAATGTGGTATTAGTACCAGTATTGACAAATAGATCAATGGAACAGCATAGACAGTCTAGAAATAGACTCATTTCTGTGGATAAATATATCCAACTGATTTTTAACAAATATTCAAAGGTTAAAAACCTACAGAAAAATGAAAGGGTTCTTAGTGTATATGTTGCACCATATACAAATTTAGCAAAATGTATTTCATAGAGCTAAATGCAATCAGAAACTATAAAACTTCTAAGAAAATGCATAGGCACATCTTTGTGAATTGAGGTTACATAAAGATTTCTTAGATATAACACCACAGAAACATCATTTATAAAAGAAGGAATTGATGAATTGGAGTTTATCCATTTTAGGGAATTCTGTTCTTCAAAAGAATCTCTTATGATAATGAAAAGCAAGTCCCTCAATAAGGGAGGGCCTGTATAAGTGTAAATATATAATTCCCTGTGAGTGTATGCAATTTGCAAACCTTGTATATGAAAAATTACTGTCATTATTAAGAACTCTGAAAACTCAATAATAAGAAAGCAGTTTAATAAATGGACAAAAGATTTGACCATCTAAATTACCATCTAATATATGTATGTAGGTAATAAACACGCACATGGCAAGGTGCTCAGCACCAATATTCATTGGGAAAATATAGATTAAAACTTAGTGTAAGTTATACTAAGTCATGACTAGGATGTGGAGCAAGAAACTCTTATACCATGCTAGCAGAATGTGAAACTACTTTGAAAACAGTTTGGTATTTTCTTAAAATGTTAAACATATGTTTACCATATAACTCAACCATTCCAATCCTAGATATTTACCCAAGAGGTATGAAAGCATGTATTTATACCAAGATTTTCACCTGAATGTTTATACTATGTTTTATAATCGTCAAAAATTGTATGTCCACAGGTGAATGCATAAAGAAGTTGTAGTGTTTATTTACAATGGAATACTATCCAGTAGGAAAAAGGAATGCATGTCAGTATACACAATGGCTTGGATGAATTTCAAAATAATTATGCTGAATTTAAAACTTAGACATAAAAGAGTATATATCATATGATTCCGTCTGTATAACATATAGAAAATGCAAAGTAATGTATAATGATAGAAAGCAGATCAGTGGTTGCCTGGGAACTGGGAAGTGGAATAGAGGCACAGAGGGGCATGGAAGAATTAGAGAAGGATGTGGAAAATTTTTGAGTAATGGACATGCTGATTATCTTAACAGTAATGATGCCTGCGTGGCTATATACATATGTCAAAACCTATAAAACTGTGCACTTTAGATGGTGTAATATATTATAGTTTTATTATACCTTGGTAAAGTGTTAGTTACCCAGTTGTATCCAGCTCTTTGCAGTCCCATGGACAGTAGCCCATCAGGCTCCTCTGGCCATGAAACTCTCCAGGCAAGAATATTGGAGTAGGTTGCCATTTCCTTCTCCAGGGGATCTTCCCAACCCAGGGATCCAATCCAGGTCTCCTGTATTGCAGACAGATTCTTTACTGTCTGAGTCATTAGGGAAGCTGCTGTCTGAAATCTTTGAGAAAATATAGAAATAACACACAGTCTAGACATTTAGTAAATTTGTAATTTAAATTGTTATTATTTTTATTATTTTCCTCATTATGCTGTAAGATCTTTGAAATTTAAAATGATATTGGAGTAATGTCAGCTTCATGGCATGAAATGAGACATTACCTTTGTCTTTGCCCTTCAGTATTCAACTAGTAAAACATATACTACTCAGTAAAGTTGACTCTGCCCAGCATAATAGAATGCCAGAGAATTCTACATATATCTGTACATCTAAATAGGACTCGGTGGTCTGGAACACAGGGAGATAGAATTGAGGAAACAGCAGAGGGGGCTGCTTGTGATTATGGCCCTCCAGTCTGAGCAGCTGTACCCCAAGGTCCATGGAACTAAGTAGCAGTAGATGAGGTGGCACACATGACTTTGACTTCTGGGCTGCAGCAGGAAAGATGGCACACAGGGCAGCTGTGGCCACAGGTAACTGGGCTGCAGTGACAGTGGGGCCAGAGTCACCACTTCCCTTCCCGCCTGAAGCATCAGAACTGCATGCCTAACAACAGCAGACATGGCAGAGGTGTCCATGCAACCCTGACTCCTCTTCCACCCTCACCCTCCATGGTGGCAGAGCTTGGGACTCAGGATATCATGGGCATGGCAGAAGGGCCCACCATTCCGGTGCTCTGAGGGGTGACCTAGCAGCAGCAGGGCACCAGTGACCTTCAAGGCACAGTGATAAGGAAGCCACAGAGTGATGCCTCTAACAGAAGTAGTAGAGATGGAAAGTGCTGGCTCTCAAATATAATCAGAGGCAGCTCATGTGTGATTTGTGTAGTATAGCATCATTTATTGGAAAACAAATAAAGGCCTCTAATTTCTAACCTGTTGAATGGTTAGAATGAAGTAGAAAGGTGTTTGCTTCTTTAAATGCACCAGAAGAACAACTCATCGAGCACCATGAAGAACAACTTATCAAGCAAGAAGACTATACCAAAAAAAGAAAACGACAGTTCTCTAGAAACCAAACATAAAGTCATGGAATATTGCAATCTAACGGATAGAGTATTCAAAATATCTGCTATGAAGAAACTCAATGAACTACAAGAAAAGTTAGAAGGCGGGTTAATGAGCTCAGGGATAAAGCTTGAAACTCTAAAAAAAAGAACCAAACAGAAATTCTGGAGCTGAAAATCTCAATCTACAAGATGAAGAATGCATTAGAAAACATTGGAAGTAAACCAGACCATTTGGAAGAGAGAACACAGAGAATTCTATAAGTAGAAATAGAGAAACAGTATAAGTAGAAGAGGAATAAGAAATAAGATACAAAAAAAGTTGAAGAAATTCTATTGGTCAAGCATAATTATATCTAGCAAAATTATTATTCAGATATGAAAGAGAAATAAATTTTCTCAGACAAAAAAAGCTTAGGGTCTTCATCAGCACTAGACCTTACAAATAAATGTCTAAAGTAGCTCTTATACCAGAAATAAGAAAGCAAAAATACCAAAACTTTGAGTGCGGTGATAGATAGAATCAGAAAATTATAACTTTGCATCAGAATAGATATTTAAATACTTTATTATACCTTGAAGGTTAAAAGGGGGGAAAAAGCATAAAAATAACTGTAACTACTTTGGTAACAAACTCACAACGTGAAAAGAAATAATTTGAGACAAGACACAAAAGGAAAGGAGGAAAAGGATAGAACACGTGTAGATAAATGAACATAAGATGCCATCAGCAGGAAAAGGGCTATTTTATCAAGACATTTTATATAAACTGCATGGTAACCACAAAACATAAATCTAGTGTAGAGACAGAAAACATAAAAACAGAGAAAACCAATGTTTTCTATGATGTTTTTCTAAAAACACCATAGAAAACCAGTAAACTAAAATGGTAGGCAGAAACAGGGGGAAAGAAAAATGTAAATACAGAACGAGAAAATAAAAGATATAATGACAGTGCTAAGTCCTCATCATTCAATGACTGATAAATGTAAATGGAACTAACTCACCCATCAAAAAATACAGTGGCTAGACAGATTAAAAAACAAAACTCAAGTATATGCTTCCTTTAGGAGATTCACTTCAGCTCTCAAGGCAAAAATAAGCTAAAAGTGAAAAACTGAGAGATAATACTCCAAACAAATGGCAGCCAAAAATAAGTAAGTATAGCCATACATGTATCAGACAAAATAAGCTTCAAGCCAAAAAATGTACTAAGAGACAAAGATGGACATTATATACTGATGAACAGGACAATTCACTGAGACAACATCAGTTATTGAAATATATGCACCTAACATAGGTCCAGGCTTCCCTGGCAGCTCAGCTGGTAAAGAATCCACCTGGAAGGCAGGAGACCCTGGTGTTGATTCCTGGAGAAGGAATAGGCTACCCACTCCAATGTTCTTGGGCATTCCTGAGGGCTCAGGTGGTAAAGAATCCGCCTGCAATTCAGGAGTGAAGTGAAGTCACTCAGTCATGTCCAACTCTTTGCGACCCCATGGACAGTAGCCTTTACCAGGCTCCTCCGTCCATGGGATTTTCTAGGCAAGAGTACTGGAGTGGGTTGCCATTTCCTTCTCCAGGCAATCTTCCCAACCCAGGGATTGAGCCCAGGTCTCCCACATTGTAGACAGACGCTTTACCATCTGAGCCACCAGGGAAGTTGGGAGACCTGGGTTCAGTCCCTGGGTGGGGAAGATTCCCTGGAGGAAGGCATAGCAACCCACTCCAGTATTCTTGCCTGGAGAATCCCCATGGACAGAGGAGCCTGGCAGGCTACAGTCCACGGGGTCACAAAGACTTGGACACGACTGAGTGACTAAGCACAGCACAGCACAACATAGGTCTATTGGAATATACAAAACAATTACTAAAGGGAGGAATTGACAATAATGTGTTATTCATAGGGGACTTCAACAAAATACTGACATCAATGAATAGATCATCTAGACAGAAAGTCAAAAAGGAAACAACAACCTTAAATGAAAGTTTGGGCCAGATGGATCTGATAGATTTATGCAGAATTTTCCATTTAAATGCAACAGAAAACAGGTTCCTCTTAGGTAGCCATGGAACTTTCTCAAGGATTGACCATATGTTGGGACACAAAACAAGTCCCAATAAATTTAAAAAGATTGAAATCACATCAAATATCTTTTCTGATCACATCCATGTTATAGCATATTATAGAATTTCCATCTTTTTAAAAACTGAATAATATTTCACTGTATCTTTATACCACATTTTGCTTCTCCACGAATTCAGTGGACACTTGGGTGTTTCTGTTTTAGTTATTATTGCTTATGCTTCTATGAACATGAGTGTGCAAAGGTCTCTTCAAGACCTTGCTTCTAATTTTGGGGGAACAACTGGTTCTAAATAGGAAAAGGTGTACGTCAAGTCTGTATATTGTCACCCTGCTTCTTTAACTTATATGCAGAGAACATCATGAGACGCTGGGCTGGAAGAAGCACAAGCTGGAATCAAGATTGCCGGGAGAAATATCAATAACGTCAGATATACAGATGACACCACCCTTATGGCAGAAAGTGAAGAGGAACTGAAAAGCCTCTTGATGAAAGTGAAAGAGGAGAGTGAAAAAGTTGGCTTAAAGCTCAACATTCAGAAACCGAAGATCATGGCATCTGGTCCCATCACTTCATGGCAAATTGAAGGGGAAACAGTGGATACACTGTCAGACTTTATTTTGGGGGGCTCCAAAATCACTGCAGATGATGATTCAGTTCAGTTCAGTTCAGTTCAGTTGCTCAGTCGTGTCCAACTCTTTGCGACCCAATGAATCACAGCACGCCAAGACTCCCTGTCCATCACTAACTCCCGGAGTTCACTCAGACTCACATCCATCGAGTCCATGATGCCATCCAGCCATCTCATCCTCTGTCATCCCCTTCTCTTCCTGCCCGCGATCCCTCTCAGCATCAGAGTCTTTTCCAGTGGGTCAACTCTTCGCATGACGTGGCCAAAGTACTGGAGTTTCAGCTTCAGCATCAGTCCTTCCAAAGAAATCCCAGGGTTGATCTCCTTCATAACGGACTGGTTGGATCTCCTTCCAGTTGGATCTCAAGAGTCTTCTCCAACACCACAGTTCAAAAGCATCAATTCTTCGGTGCTCAGCTTTCTTCACAATCCAACTCTCACATCCATACATGACCACTGGAAAAACCATAGCCTTGACTAGACGGACCTTTGTTGGCAAAGTAATGTCTCTGCTTTTCAATATGCTATCTAGGTTGGTCATAACTTTCCTTCCAAAGAGTAAGGGTCTTCTAATTTCATGGCTGCAGTCACCATCTGCAGTGATTTTGGAGCCCAGAAAAATAGAGCCTGACACTGTTTCCACTGTTTCCCCATCTATTTGCCATGAAGCGATGGGACCAGATGCCATGATCTTCGTTTTCTGAATGTTGAGCTTTAAGCCAACTTTTTCACTCTCCACTTTCACTTTCACCAAGAGGCTTTTTAGTTCCTCTTCACTTTCTGCCCTAAGGGTGGTATCATCTGCATATCTGAGGTTATTGAAATTTCTCCTGGCAATCTTGATTCCAGCTTGTGCTTCTTCCAGCCTACCATTTCTCATGATGTACTCTGCATATAGGTTAAATAAGCAGGGTGACAATATAAAGCCCTGACATACTCCTTTTCCTATTTGGAACCAGTCTGTTGTTCGGTGTCCAGTTCTAACTGTTGCTTCCTGATCTGCATATAGGTTTCTCAAGAGGCAGGTCAGGTGGTCTGGTATTCCCATCTCTTTCAGAATTTTCCACAGTTTATTATGATCCACACAGTCAAAGGCTTTGGCATAGTCAATAAAGCAGAAATAGATGTTTTTCTGGAACTCTCTTGCTTTTTTGATGATCCAGCGGATATTGGCAATTTGACCTCTGGTTCCTCTGCCTTTTCTAAAACCAGCTTGAACATTTGGAAGTTCACGGTTCATGTATTGCTGAAGCCTGGCTTGGAGAATCAGATGGTGATTGCAGCCATGAAATTAAAAGACGCTAACTCTATGGAATGGAAAGTTATGACCAGCCTAGGTAGCATATTCAAAACCAGAGACATTATACAAAGTTCCGTCTAGTCGAGGCTATGGTTTATCCAGTAGTCATGTATGGATGTGAGAGCTGGACTTTGAAGAAAGCTGAGCGCCAAAGAATTGATGCTTTGGAACTGTGGTGTTGGAGAAGACTCTTGAGAGTCCCTTGGACTGCAAGGAGATCCACCAGTCCATTTTAAGGGAGATCAGTCCTGGGTGTTCTTTGGAAGGAATGACGCTAAAGCTGAAACTCCAGTACTTTGGCCACCTCATGTGAAGAGTTGACTCACTGGAAAAGACTCTGATGCTGGGAGGGATTGGGGGCAGGAGGAGAAGGGGACGACCCAGGATGAGATGGCTGGGTGGCATCACTGACTTGATGGACATGAGTTTGAGTGAACTCCGGGAGTTGGTGATAGACAGGGAGGCCTGCCGTGCTGCAGTTCATGGAGTTGGAAAGAGTCGGACACGACTGAGCAACTGAACTGAACTGTACCCAGATTTGGAATTTCTGGATCATATGGTAATTCTGTGTTTCAGTTTTTGGAAGTATTGCATTATTGTTTTCTATAGCACTGTACTGTTTTACACAACACTGTACTGTTTTAATTCCTGTCAACAGTACACAAGGGTTCCAGTTTCTCCACCTTCTTACCAACACTTATGCTGTGGGCAAGCAGCTTCAGGAACATATGCACTGCTGTTAGCCACGTGGCTGGCATTGGCGGATGCATAGTTGCTCCTGTGCTTATAGCTGAATTTTTTTAAAACAGAAAATTTATTATTAATTATTTTTAGGTCACACTATGTGGCATGCAGTATCTTAGTTCCCTGACCAGAGATCAGACCCATGCCATTTGCGCTGAGAGGGGGAAGTTTTAAACACTGAACCACCAGGGAAGTCCCTAATAGCTGAAATTGACAGAAATTAACTGCAATATACTTTCTTCCCCTAGTAGTTGCCAGCTTTCAACAGAATCCAGAGTTAAAAGAGTTATGTCTGAAAGATTCTGCCAGTGTCATTATTGTCTAGATGGGGAGATAGATTCCTGATGCTTCCTACTCTGCCATCTTCCAGTATCCTCACTGTATATACTTTTTGTACAAAATGAGCACATGATAAGATAAAATTGAGAGTAATAGCTGAAAACCATATAATGCAGTCCTAATTTTGATTTTGTGATTTCTTTCTAAGCTTGAGTTCTCTCTTTGCTTGGCAAGTTTTCCAGACTTTATACTTCCGTGTCATTAACAACCCCAGGACTGTGGTTGGCAGCTGGAATGGCTATAGTTTCATCAACTTGCAGAATTTCCATAGTGGTGGCCAGTGGTTAGGAAGCTAAAAATGAATAGAAGTGAGAAGAGTGAGCAAATGGTTTAAATAGTTTTTGTTAAGGTTATTCTTCTTTTTACTTCTCTCTCTCTCTCTCTTTTTTTTTTTTTTAATGGTCATGGCTCAAAGAATTGTGCTGGTTTGGAATGTTAGCTTTGGCAGTATTTTGAGAATCTAGACATGCAGTCAATTTGTAAGGAACTCAAGGAATTGGAGTAAATAACAGTAAACCCAAAGTTGAAGGAAACAATCTAAACCTTGAGGATGTTCACCTCCATAATCATCAAGAGACTGACCTATCTTTTGGTTTCATCTTAGGAGCTTTTGTTTCTTCCTAAGCAAGTGAGTGCTCTTGTTTAAAACTTGGGTTTACAGATGGAGTTATGCATGTATACTTGGCTGCCAAAGGAAAGGGAGAGAGCAGGGCAGTTCTGTATAATCCATGGCAATAAAAGACTTTTAACTCCCTTCCCCCCAAAAGAAGACCTCTAATAGTTTAGAATATGATATATATGATATGAAAACTTACAGTAAAAATTTACACTATTCTTACTATTCTGTGAATGTCAATTCTAATATTTATTTTTAAGGGAACACATTTATATTCTCTATATTTCAATTTTGGTAATATTTATTTATCAAACTATATATTACTCATTTTGATTTAAGGAATATTGTCTTTCAACAGGGTACAATTTTTTCTCTGTAAATTTGCTTCATGCAATATAATTTTGACATTGTGTTCTTAAATATGTCTTCATTTTATATTTCTTATAATGAGAAACTGCTGTATTCCAAACGTTTGTATTTGATTCTAGTTTCTTACTTATTTAGGACTTCCCAAGAGTCAGGTCAGGTGGTCTGGTATTCCCATCTCTTTCAGAATTTTCCACAGTTTATTGTGATCCACACAGTCAAAGGCTTTGGCATAGTCAATAAGGCAAAATAGATGTTTTTCTGGAACTCTCTTGCTTTTTCAATGATCCAGCGGATGTTGGCAATTTGATCTCTGGTTCCTCTCCCTTTTCTAAAACCAGCTTGAATATCAGGGAGTTCATGGTTCACGTATTGCTGAAGCCTGGCTTGGAGAATTTTGAGCATTACTTTACTAGCATGTGAGATGAGTGCAATTGTGCGGTAGTTTCAGTATTCTTTGGCATTGCCTTTCTTTGGGATTGGAATGAAAACTGACCTTTTCCAGTCCTGTGGCCACTGCTGAGTTTTCCAAATTTGCTGGCATATTGAGTGCAACACTTTCACAGCATCATCTTTCAGACTGCTGGGAGAAATATCAATAATCTCAGATATGCAGGTGACACTACCGTTATGGCAGAAAGTGAAGAACTAAAAAGCCTCTTGATGAAAGTGAAAGTGGAGAGTGAAAAAGTTGGCTTAAAGCTCAACATTCAGAAAACTAGATCATGGCATCTGGTCCCATCACTTCATGGCAAATAGATGGGGAAACAATGGAAACAGTGTCAGGCTCTATTTTTTTGGGTTCCAAAATCACTGCAGATGGTGACTGCAGCCATGAAATTAAAAGATGCTTACTCCTTGGAAGGAAAGTTATGACCAACCTAGATAGTATATTCAAAAGCAGAGACATTACTTTGCCAACAAAGGTCCGTCTAGTCAAGGCTATGGTTTTTCCAGTGGTCATGTATGGATGTGAGAGTTGGACTGTGAAGAAGGCAGAGCTCCGAAGAATTGATGCTTTTGAACTGTGGTGTTGGAGAAGACTCTTGAGAGTCCCTTGGACTGCAAGGAGATCCAACCAGTCCATTCTACAGGAGATCATCCCTGGGATTTCTTTGGAAGGACTGATGCTGAAGCTGAAACTCCAGTACTTTGGCCACCTCATGCGAAGAGTTAACTCATTGGAAAAGACTGATGCTGGGAGGGATTGGGGGCAGGAGGAGAAGGGGACGACAGGATGAGATGGCTGGATGGCATCACTGACTCGATGGATGTGAGTTTGAGTAAACTCCGAGAGTTGGTGATGGACAGGGAGGCCTGACCCGCTGCTATTCATGGGGTCGCAAAGAGTCGGACACGACTGAGTGACTGAACTGAACTGAACTGAGGTGGTTTCCCGGGTAGCTCAGTTGGTAAAGAATCCGCCTGCAACGCAGGAGACTCTGGCTGAATCCCTGGGTTGGGAAGATCCCCTGGAGAAGGGAAAGGCTACCCAGTCCAGTATTCTGGCCAGGAGAATTCCATGGACTGTATAGTCCATGGGGTCACGAAGAATTGGACTTTCACTTTCAGGTGGCTCTAGTGGTAAACAGTCTGCCTTCCAGTATTGGAGATGTAAGAGATACAGGGTTGATCCCTGGGTTGGGAAGATCCGCTGGAGGAGGGCATGGAAACCCACTCCTGTATTATTGCCTGGAGTATCCCATGGACAGAGTAGTCTGGCAGGAAAGTTTATTTTCTAGCTCTGAATAACAATAGTACCATTTACCAATTTTAGATAAACAAAATATTACCAAAATTAAATTATAAAGACTGAAAAAAAAGTCTATCCTTATTCTTTTCTATATGAAATTAATTGCTTTGGCTTTATGAATATCCTAGTAATTAGAAGAATCCTGAGATATGGAGTCAGTAGGTCTTCATTTCAATCTGTCATTTACTAGTAAAAGTAAGTTAGTAAACTACTCTTATTCCCTGGTTTTCTTTATCTTTGAAATATTAATCCTGTATTATAGATTGTTAAAGAAAGTAATAAATATAAATATGTTTTAACAACTGTTTTATCTTGAGCATCAACCATCATGACTCTTTAGGGATGATAATCACCATGTTTTTAAGAGAGTGGTCTTAAGTAGGGGAGAGGGAGAGCCTCTATGGAGTGGAATTTTGTGGGTTAAGAGACTTTAACAATATTGTTAATATTTTATTGGATGTTGGTTCTCATCACTTTATATATTTGTCTTAAATATTTATTTGTTACTCTCTCTTTATGAAAAACCTATAATTTTTCCATGAAATATCTTAACCAATACAGTGTCTCACCTTTTTCTATCAAAGGTCACTGGTTACCAGGATACTCTGAAATGTATACTTCATGATTCTGTGACTTGCTAGTCAGAACATCATTTCCTTCTTGCCATTCTAGTTATTTTATGATGCACAAAGTATTGTGTTTCTACCGTGTCTGTTAAGTAGATGGCAGAGGTCACAGACTGTTTGTGGATTGAATCTGGTTCTGAGAAGAACTGTTTGTTCCACGCACTATTTGTCTTTTAGGTGACTTAAAGTCTCAGGAAAAATCAAGAAATTTTATGACCCTAGACTTGCATTTCTGCCTAACAGCGAGTTGTTGCTGAGTTCCAGCAGCTTTGTTTAGCTGGGCCATGGGCTCCACAGTTCTGTACATTTACTCTGTTCCCTCAAAGTGATATGAGACGTTGTGAAATTGTTGTCATCGTTATAAATGTTTATGTTAATTGCTTGACTTGTATAGGCAGTTTCCCTTAACTGTTGCAGATATCATATTCAGTAGATATCAGTTTTGTAACTTCATAAAACACACTTACATATCTTTTTTTCTATTGACATATATATAAAATATCCTTTTTGTTTGTCAGCTCCTTCTTCTCTCATTTTCAATCAGTCCTTTCATGTTGCCAGTTAAATTTTTCTCAAATCTAGTTTTTCCTGTCCAACGTTACTACTCTTGCACCACCCCAGGGCCTCATCATCTCTCACCTGAATTTCTTTAATTGCTCCCTAACTGAACTCCTTGCCTTCTGTTTTGTTCTTTTCAGTTCATCCTCAAATATATTGCTAGAATGATGTATCAGAGTGCAGATCTCATCTCATCACCCCACTGTTTCAAATTCTCCCAAGTCTATCCATCTTATATGGCAGAAGTCAACAGATTTTTCCTTACAGATCTAGGTAGTAAATATTTTAGACTTTGCCGGCCGTAAGTTTCCTACCACAAACAGTTGACTCTGCTGCCGTTGAGATGAGCATGAAAGCAACTGTAGACAATACATAAACAAATGGGCATGTCTGTGTTTCAGTAAAAGTTGGTTACAAAACCAGGTTTAGATCATAATTTGCTCCCTCTCCCATGATATAAAAGGTTATCCCTGTCTTCTTTCCTGATGCGTCTACCACTTTCCCATCATTTGTCTTATAGTTTATTCAGAAGCACCATTCAAATTCTTACACCTTTCTGAGCATAACATCTCCATTCTATATCCAATTATATAATTATTTTCAGGCTTTTTTTCCACAAATTGCAAAACATTCAAATATATCTTGGAAAATATTAATTCTCAAATGATGGTATCCTATATAAACATGAAATTATTTGGAAACTTATTGTAAAGTCTTAAGTATTTCAGTTTTTAACA
The DNA here is from genome assembly GCF_014754425.2 of Oryx dammah. Lineage (NCBI taxonomy): Eukaryota > Metazoa > Chordata > Mammalia > Artiodactyla > Bovidae > Oryx > Oryx dammah. Next base: position 47,995,775 of record NW_024070186.1, read on the forward strand.
GATCTTTCATAAAAATCATAAGCTTGATACAATCCATGTTATAGTTTGCATACCATCAATATATATTATCCGAAAATCTCAGAATAAGGTCACTGGTAGGAAAGTATTTTCAGTATTCTCATCTTATTGGATCAAAGTTCATTGAGAGAATAATTTTAAGAACATTAATGGGAACTGATAGCAGTAATTCACATTGTGTCTTATCTTTATCACAATTACTCCTTTCAAATACTGTGAAGAAAGCAGGAAATATTTGGTTTTAGGATATGATATTTACCTAAGGTATTGGACTTTAAGTTGATATTTATATAGGTCATTTTGTATGTTTCCATATGTAAAGAAATAACACAACCTGAGAGTATGTTGTTAAATGTGTTGATTTTGCCTCATTATTAAATTGCCTTTCTTTTGCCTCTTGCTGACTGTATAAGTTGGGTAGTAGATAAAACCTATTCCAGTAAAAAAAAAAAAAAAAAGAACTTCACTTTTCACACTTCATTATTATGAAAAGTAATAATCTTCATAATAATGAAAAGTGTGATTCGATTACTAGAGTGAGAAAGTAGATTGGTAGAGCTGCTGTGATGGAATTTTGTTAAGATGTGGGTTGATATTAATACTGATTATTGTCACGGTCTTTGTAGACTGGGACCTGGGGACTGGAGTTGACGAGAAGAAGAACGCAGGGGACCCAAGTCTTGAATGAAACAAGGGTGCTTTATTTGCAGAAACGCACATTTATATATCTTCATACAAGGCAGCTATAGGCAGTAAAAAAACTGAGCAAAAACAAAGCCAAGCAAATAACAATCTTTAAAGGGCCAGAAAGCATTCCATATCCTGAGTAAGAGGGGCATAACTGAATAGATTACCTGTAGGTAAAAGGTCACTGAGGGGAGTCACTGAAAGGAATCCAAGCAGGTGCCCTTTCTCACGATCTCAGTCCTGAGAACTGCATGCAGCTCTGCTCATTCCTGTTTTCCAGGAACTGATAAGGAATAGAGAGTCCTCGAGAAACTGCACACAAAAGAAGAGAATAACATATTGGATTCCTTAAAGTTGAACGTCCCCTGACAGATTATGATAAAGTTCACTAAATTTTCTAATACTTACATAATAATACATTAATTTAAAGCTCTGTTAAAACTGACTTATATATGTTTTTTATGGTTTCTTTTTAGCCACCAGCTGAACAGGCCAAAGCAAGACTGCAATTGGTTCTAGAAGCTGCTGGTAAGTGTAAATAATTAATTATATTTAAATGAAAAAATGTGAAATAAGTTCTAGCATTCTTACAGGTGGATCAAAGAGCAAACTACCTATTTTCATATAGCCTCACAGTTTATGACATCTATGTATGGCCATGTGTGCGTGCATGCTTAGGTGCTTCAGTAGTGTCTGATTCTTTGCAGCCCTGAGGACTGTAGTCTGCCAGGCTTCTCTGTCCTTGGGATTTTCCAGGCATGAATACTAGAGTGAGTTGCCATGTCCTCTTCCAGGGGATCTTCCTGACCCAGGGATCAAACCTGTGTATCCTGTGTCTTCTCAATTGGAAGCAGATTCTTTTACCACTGTGCCACCAGGGAAGTCCCATGTGTGGTCATATTTTAACCTCAAATATATATTGCTACAGTGTAATGGTTCTTTACATCCTTATTTATAATATTGCTACAATTTTAGTTTTAATTTTGATAATATCTAGTTTATTGATTTTTGTTTTTATGGACTATTCTTTTAATGGCATGTTTAAGAAAAATTTTATACTTTTACATTTTAGATTTGAGAATGTGATCTATTTTGATTTAATTGTTGAATAAAGTGAGATTTAGATCAAGGTTTAATTCTAAAGGAATTGAGATAAATGTCATTTAATAATCCTCCAGTTCAGTTCAGTTCAGTTACTTAGTTGTGTCCGACTCTTTGCAATTCCATGGACTGCAGCACACCATGTTTCCCTGTCCATCACCAACTCCCGGAGAGTGCTCAAACTCATGTTCATCCAGTCGGTGATGCCATCCAGTCGTCTCTTCCTCTGTCGTCCCCTTCTCTTCCTGCCTTCAATCTTTCCCAGCATCAGAATCTTTTCCAGTGAGTCAGTTCTTCGCATCAGGTGGCTAAAGTATTAGAGTTTCAGCTTCAGCATGAGTCCTTCCAATGAATATTCAGGACTGATTTCCTTTAGGATTGATTGGTTGGATCTCCTTGCACTCCAAGGGACTCTCAAGAGTCTTCTCCAACACCACAGTTCAAAAGCATCAATTCTTTGGCGCTCAGATTTCTTTATTGTCCAGTTCTCACATCCATACATGATTACAGGATAAACCATAGCTTTGACTAGATGGACCTTTGTTGGCAAAGTAATGTCTCTTCTTTTTAATATGCTGTCTAGGTTGGTCAGAGCTTTCTTCCAAGGAGCAAGCACCTTTTCATTTCACAGCTGAAGTCACTATCTGTGGTGATTTTGGGGACCAAATGGTCAATACCAAAATCACATTGATTATATTCTTTGCAGCCAAAGATGGAGAAACGCTATATTGCAGCCAAAGATGGAGAAACGCTATACAGTCAGCAAAAACAAGACCAGAAGCTGACTGTGGCTCAGATCATGAATTCGTTATTGCAAAATTCAGACTTAAATTGAAGAAAGTAGGGAAAACCCCTAGGTCAAATCCCTTACAATTATACAGTAGAAGTGACTAACAGATTCAAGGGAAAAAATCTGATAGACAGAGTCCCTGAAGGACTATGGACGGAGGTTTGTGACATTGAACAGGAGGCAGTGATCAAGACCATCCCCAAGAAAAAGAAATGCAAAAAAGGAAAAATGGTTGTCTGAGGAGGCCTTACAAATAGCTGAGAGAAGAGAAACAAAAGGCAAAGGAGAAAAGGAAAGATATACCCATCTGAATGTACAGTTCCAGAGAATGACAAGGAAAGATAAGGAAAGCCTTCCTCAGTGCCCAATACAAAAAAATAGAGGGAAAGGATAGAATAGGAAAGACTAGAGACCTCTTTAAGAAAATTAGAGATACCAAGGAAACATTTCATGTGAAGATGGGCACAATAAAGGATAGAAATGGTATGAACCTAACAGAAGCAGAAGATATTAAGAAGAGGTGACAAGAGTACACCGAAGAACTATACAAAAAGATCTTCATGACCCAGATAACTACAGTGGTGTGATCACTCACCTAGAGCCAGACATCCTAGAATTCGAAGTCAAGTGGGCCTTAGGAAGCATCACTATGAACAAAGCTAGTGGAGTTGATGGAATTCCAGTTGAGCTACTTCAAATCCTAAAAGATGATGCTGGGAAAGTGCTGTACTCAATATGCCAGCAAATTTGGAAAACTCAGCAGTGGCCACAGGACGGGAAGTCAGCCTTCATTCCAATTCCAAAGAAAGGCAATACCAAAGAATGTTTAAACTACCACACAATTGTACTCATCTCACAGGCTAGCCAAGTAATGCTCAAAATTCTCTAGGCGAAGCTTCAATAGTACATGAACCAAGCACTTCCAGATGTTCAAGCTGAATTTAGGAAAGGCAGAGGAACCAGAGGTCAAATTGTCAACATCTGTTGGATCATCAAAAAAGCAAGAGAGTTCCAGAAAAATATCTATTTCTGCTTGATTGACTATGCCAAAGCCTTTGACTGTGTGGATCACAATAAACTGTAGAAAACTCTGAAAGAGATGGGGATACCAGACCACCTGACTTGCCTCTTGAGAAACCTGTATACAGGTCAGGAATCCAACCAGAATTGAAAGAGACACGTGTACCCCAATGTTCATCGCAGCACTGTTTATAATAGCCAGGACATGGAAGCAACCTAGATGTCCATCAGCAGAAGAATGGATAAGAAAGCTGTGGTACATATACACAATGGAGTATTACTCAGCCAATAAAAAGAATACATTTGAATCAGTTCTAATGAGGTGGATGAAAGTGGAGGCGATTATACAGAGTGAAGTAAGCCAGAAAGAAAAACACCAATACAGTATACTAACGCATACATATGGAATTTAGAAAGATGGTAACGATAACCCTGTATGCAAGACAGCAAAAGAGACACAGATGTATAGAACAGTCTTTTGGACTCTGTGGGAGAGGGAGAGGGTGGGATGATTTGGAAGAATGGCATTGAAACATGTATAATATATAAGAAACGAATCGCCAGTCTAGGTTCGATGCAGGGTGCAGAATGCTTGGTGCTGGAGCACTGGGATGACCCGGAGGGATGGGGTGAGGGGGGAGGTGGGAGGAGGGTTCGGGATTGGGAACACATGTACACCCTTGGCAGATTCATGTTGATGTGTGGCAAAACCAATACAATATTGTAAAGTAATAATAATAATAATAATAAAAAGAGTTCCAGAAAAACATCTACTTCTGCTTTATTGACTACACCAAAACCTTTGAGCATGTAGATCACAATAAACTGTGGAAAATTCTTAAAGAGATGGGAATACCAGACCGCCTTACCTACTTCCTGAGGAATCTGTGTACATGACAAGAAGCAACAGTTAGAACCAGACATAAAACAACAGACTGATTCCAAATTGGGAAAGGAGTACGTCAAGGCTGTATATTGTCACCCTACTTATTTGACTTATATGCAGAGTGCATCATGCAAAATGCCGGGCTGGATGAAGCACAAGCCAGGAGAAGTATCAATGACCTCAGATATGCAGACGACACCACTGTTAGGGCAGAAGGCAAAGAGGAACTAAAGAGCTTCTTGATGAAAGTGAAAGGGGAGTGTGAAAAAGCTGGCTTAAAACTCAACATTCAGAAAACTAAAATCATGGTATCTGGTCCTGTCACTTCATGGCAAACGACGGGGAAATGATGGAAACTATGACACACTTTATTTTCTTGGGTTCTGAAATCCTCCAGTTACATTGGACTAGCTCATTGGACTAGCCTGGATACCATCTAATCTGAACATCTTGTGTGTTTTAGTATCTCAGTTGCACAATAATTTGATTTTAGATTACTTTGATTTTACAATACACAGATTCATGTAGACACTAAATACTTTACCTTTTTAAAGATAAAAAGATTCATGTTATCTTTTGCAGGTACTGATAGATTAATTTTTAGTCTTAATGTGCTCTTTAAAAAAATGTTACATTTAAATAATAAGTTGTTAAGATCAAGAATGAGATAAGGTTAGAATAATATAACTAAAGTAGTATATATTTCTTTTTTTTATATTTCTTAAAGTTTTTTACTTTTTATAGATCTATATAGAGTTCATAGTCTCCAAATGGAAATGAGAATTCTGTTTTAACGTCAAAAGTAATTTCAGACTAACAAATGATAGTAGTTATATTTTCATCGTTCATTGAGAAAATACATATGTGCATATTAATTCAAAGATTTCTTGCATTAGCTCCTTGTATTCTCAGCCAAAGTGTCCACTGTCTAAAATTTGGGAACACCAGTATAAATGATATACTGGCTTCATAAATCACTAATTGAAGTAATTTACCATGTAAAAATGAATATTTTGTCTATGAATTTCTATACTACTTCATATTATTTGAAAAATCACTTATTTTTATGTATTGATCTTACTCATTTCATCTTTCATTATATAGAAAACATGATACATTAAAATTTTGTAATTTAAAAAATACAAAAAAGATTATAGGTTTTTTAAACTTTGACTCTCATATATATACTATAGGATAGAGCTAGTTAATATGATTCTCTGTTATTTATATGCTATATGTTTATTCTTTATTTGCATTTTGCTTTGAGGAAATATTCCAGTTCATAATTTGGGTATGAAGAAACTCTCATTTTAAAGGAAAATATTTATGCTGCTTGGTCCAGAAAATACTTATTTCTATTAACACAAGTAATATAGAATTTTATTTGATAGTTTTACACATTTTCTTTATCTTTAAATATGACTTTGAAGCATATTATAAAACAGATCTGACAATACAAACCTCAGTATATAACTGCTTATATCAGTCCCTGCTTTCATCTCTCATTTTTTTAATTTAACATTCTAAATTCTATTAAGGATAAAAAGTGAGGTTCTATAATTTGACAAACATTCAAAATATTATGACAGTTTTCAAATTAAAAAACTTACATTGGCCCCTATAAGCAAAGGACAGACCTTAGCTAGATGTAGCATTATTTATTAATCATTTTCTTCTTATTGAACATTTATGTTTTCTCTACTTTGCCTCTTATCCATAACACTGTGATATATATCCTGTTACAAATTTTGTTTTTCATATTTTAGATTACTTTTTTGGAACTGATTGCTATAGAAATGAATATGAAGTTAGAGGCTATTATTAATAATATTTAGAGTGGCTTTTTATATGTTTTTGCTAAATTGTTTTACAAAAGGATTATTCTACTTTTCATACTGCTTAAGAAACCATTTTACCAGATTTTGGTATTTAATGCCAGGTCTATGACTATGTTGGTTTATAACATGAAATAACATATTAATATACTTCTTTGAAAAACATCCATTACAGTTATTAATGACAATTTGTAAACTTGGAGAGGGGAAGCAGATGGATGGATAGGAGAGCACTAAGTTGATATAGAACGTAACATCAAAGTTCTAGATAACTGTTTCAGTGGTGAATTAAGGAGTTCATTGAATTAAAAATCAATATATTAATAATGTAGGAGGGAATAAGAAGAACTTGAGCTCAGTCTAGTAAGACTTGTAGAAAAGTCTATCCTAGTCCTAAGACTGAGATAGCTGGATAGCAAAACCTGGTAGCTCCCATTCTCTCTTACTGGAGTTTACTTGAGTTCCCATGGAAAACACCCTCAACTTTGGGGCCTTAAAATTGGATATCAGGAAGAACTTGAGGCTGTATGCTAGATTCTTGAGCCAGGATTTATTTCAACCTTATAGTTAATGTAATCTCCTAGATAGGGTTCATATGTAGAAATCTTGCTAAGTCTTTTACTCTAATTGTGGGTCTCAGAAGAAAGTTTAATATATAACCATTGCATTGTTATTGATTTACTAATGAATAGTAATAATGATCTTGGTTTGGATTTAAAATATATTTAGAACATTTGGCAATAATGATTAATGGTATGATTTTGAAAGACGTGTATGAGTAGAATAGCATTCAGACTTCCTAGGTGGTTCAGTTGTAAAGAATCCACCTGCCAATGCAGGAAACAGAGCAGACATGGATTCAGTTCCTGGGTCAGGAAGAGCTCCTGGAGAAGGAAATGACAACCCACTCTGGGTATGCTTGCCTGGGAAATCCCGTGAATGGAGGAGCATGGTGGGCTATGGTCCATAGCATCGCAAAGAGTTGGACACTGAGCGACTGAGCATGAGATGAACGTGAAAAGAACATTAATTAAAATATAATCACAATAGTCACACAGGTGTCGTGTGTATTGTACCAAACATAAATTTGAAGTCAGAGATTTTATTGTAGTTGTTATGATCGTATTGTATGTACTAAACTGTTAACATTTTTATTCTTTGCCATGCTGAATCTTCAGATTTAGGTAGACACTTTTCTCATATTCATAGCTAAAATGCAATTGAAATTAAGTTTCATGTCTCTTGTTTAACTGTTAATTTGAAGGTGATATGAAGTTAAAGTTACATCTAAGAAGTTTTCTTTTTGTTTTGTTTTTTCAAATGCCGTAGTACACAAAAGCTTGTAAAACTATATAAATTGGTAAGATTGAATCTTTAAATCATATCTTCAGCTAATGATTTACTCTGTGATACTGAGTAAATCCAATTAAAAATCCTCTTGGCCATGATTTCTTTCTTTCATTTTAAAAATTGTTTTACACTTCTCTTCTTCATTAAGATTGGTTCATTGAGATATCTTTCCCACTCCCAACTCCTTAGTCTAGACACCAAACAATCTACCCAAAGGTTAATCGTTACCTCCTAACTGGTCTCTTGCTTCAATTCTGTTGCTTCTATAGAGAGAGGGTGGTGGATAATGGAAGTGTTCCAAGCCTGTTTCTACTACTCACTCATTCTGTGACCTTCAGTAGTCTAATGTTTATTTAGCCAAAACAGGGTTTTTATTTAATGTAGTATGGCAGTTGTGCCTATTTTCTAGTTCACTGTAGTTCTTACTTTTAAAAAATAATTTATTGAAAAGAATTTCACATCATATAAAATTAAATATAATTCGTTTAAATTGCCAATTCAATGGCATTAAATACATTCACAAAGCTATATAACCTCCTAGTTTAAAAACATTTCCTAAGAAAAACCTCTCACTTAATAGACAGTTTTTCTCCACTCCTGTTACCCCCAGCTCCTTGCAATTGCCAACCTGCCCTCTATCTCTATGGATTTTTCTATTCTGAATATTTTATATAAATAGAATCATACAGTGTTTGACCTTGTATGTCTAGCCTCTTTTATTTAGCATAATGTTTTGGAGGTATATCCATGTTGTAGCATGTGTCAGTATTTTATTCCTTTCCATGGCTGAATAGTAAACAAATGTTATATATACCATTTGTTTATCCATTCATATATTGATGGACATTGGGGTTTTATTCTACCTTTTGGCTATTGTGAACAATAAAGCATATGCATGTACTTGTCCAAGTACCCGTTTGGAATTTTGAGTGGTATACACCTAGGAGAGTGATTATGTGAGGTCATTTGGTAATTCTTTGTCTAATGTTTGTAAATCCACCAAACTTTTCCATGGCAGCTGAAAAATTACATCCTCACCAATAGTATAAAAGCCCCACCTCCTTGTCTCAACTAGACCATGTAGCATATTTAAGTTACGTGTTTGAAAATGTATAGATTTGAAAATTTCTCTACACCATTATTTCCTAGTCTGTAAAGGGGGGAGATGATAACTCCCATATAGGGTTGTTGTGAAGATAATTATTATAAGTGAAGTAGCTAGCCCAGAGTCTGGTAAGTGGTCGCCAGCAGAAATTTTTTACTTCTTTATTGCTTCTTGTGAGTGCCATTGCTAGGTGACGCTTGCTCATCTACCACTTGGTCATGCTGCTCCTTTGCTCAAAATTATTCACTAGCTCTAGTTGCTTATAAGATCAATTTTACGCTTCCTATTTAAGGTCCCAAGGTTCTGTATGGTGGATTCACAGACTTTTCAAACATTTTTCTTAGAATTCATCTTTATACTTCTCATTATTCTTCAAGTTACTCATGTTCTTTTCTACCTGGAAATTTTTGCTTGTAATTTTTCCTCCTCCAGAAATCTCTTTCTTCTTCCTCTTTCCATCTCTAAGCACTTCAGTATTCATCTCAAATAACATTTCCACATGACTTCCCAGACCATTTCAGCACGTAATCTTTCTGTCCTCCTTTGAATTCTTTTTCTCTTTATCTGTGCACACCATTCATATTGATATTTACTCACATACTGCTGATACTAATATTTGTTTCATGAGTATTGGACTTATTTTCCCAATGAAATAAAACATTTGAAGGTCAGGAACTACGTCTAAAACTTCTGAATCTTTCCCAGGAGTTCTAACAGTGCCTATAGTGAGTGGTACTATACCAAATAGAATTCCAGCTATTAATCTTTGGTGTATTACTCATTGTGAAATAACGTTCTGAATAACTGCAGATTAAGCATTTGGATGCTGGTATGCTCATTTAAACCATTGTTTGGTGGATTTTAAATAAATATATTAAGACGTTCCCTGATATCAAAAGTAGAAGATACATGGCAATAATCTAACTTCTTGATCTTAAACTCTAAGGTACTACATGACAGAAGAGATAATGAAACGTGATTATCCCACATAATCATGTGGAAGAAGAAGGAAGATGATGAGTTTACCTAAATATGTCTCAATCTCTTTTGCTGTCACTGTTGTTTGACTTGTTAGCACCATTCCAAATATTATTTTATTTTTCACAAAAACACAACATCATCTAATGACGGGTATGCTCATAGGTCTGAAGGAGAATTTAGAGGAGAGACTTTTCCAAAACAGAAATATTTTCATCACTGAAAAAAAATGACACTTTTCACAACATTAGTTTTAAGACATAAATTAAAAAAAAATCTCATTAATATATTATTTTTAATAGAATTATTGACATTGTAACCTTTAAAATTATATCTCTAATTTTATAAGAGAAATGGAAATTACTTTAATGCATATATGGTAAATTGCCTTTATCATAAAATTTCTGTGTAATATTTTATTTTCTGAATGTCTTCAATCCTTTTTATTGTGCTTTATAGTTTTCAAAGCACTTTTATAAGTCTTTTATCATTTGACTCACATCACTGCATGGAGAGCTAATTAACCCCATTTTACAAATATCCTGAAAGCTTAAATGACTTGTAGAAGATCACATAGCTAATAAGTGAGTAAACCAGGACTGAAATCCTGTGATTTCTGACTCTCTAGCTATTTTTGTCCATAGATTAAATCCCTTCATTATGTTGAGCAGAAAGAAGGGTGATAGAAAAATTACCAAATACATTATCTTGTTTTGTTAGACATAATGCTATAATTACCTCACAATAAAATATTTTCATTCCTCAAGCAAGCCTTTGATTCTGAAATCAGTTGTTTTTTAATTGATAATGCAAAAAGATTAAAGTTTTAGTCAGAATAAGTTCTTTTCCTTTATAGGGTGCTTATAGTAACTATAGGTGGAGAAGGCAATAGCAACCCACTCCAGTACTCTTGCCTGGCAAATCCCATGGACGGAGGAGCCTGGTAGGCTGCAGTCCATGGAGTCGCTAGGAGTCGGACACAACTGAGTGACTTCACTTTCGCTTTTCACTTTCATGCACTGGAGAAGGAAATGGCAACCCACTCCAGTATTCTTGCCTGGAGAATCCCAGGGACGGGGGAACCTGGTGGGCTGCCATCTGTGGAGTTGCACAGAGTCAGACACGACTGAAGTGACTTAGCAGCAGCAGCAGCAGTAACTGTAGGGCTTCCCAGGTGGCCCTAGTAGTAAAGACCCACCTGCCAATGCAGGAGACGAAAGAGACATGGTTTCGATCCCTGGGTCAGGAACATCCCCTGAAGGAGGGCATAGCAACCCCCTCCAGTATTCTTACCCCATGGACAGAGAAGCCTGGCAGGCTATAGTCCCTAGGGTTGCAAAAAGTTAGGCACAACTGAAGCAACTTAGCATGCAACCATGCATAGTAGCTATATTTCTGATAACTTTGAAAAACTGAGGGCAATGATCTATGATTACCAATGTTTTAGTCTTCATCCTAACTATGGACATGCATTTCAGTGACCCTTATGATAGAAGCTAATTAGGTATTATAAAACACAGAAGAGTTACACACATACAAACACTCTATTGAGGAAAGTTGTTTTTAGGAATAAGCCAAAAGCTCCTCACCTCATCCCAGTTCTTCTGTGTGTTAACCTTGGATTTTCTTTTGTTAATTATCCATTATGTACCTGGAAGCCGAGTCCTTACCCTTTCTCTTCATAACCATGTAATCTTGGAAGTCCTAATACTTTTCTGAAGTCCAGTCTAGATTTAAATATTTGTAGTTCTGAGAATTACAAATGAGATAATGATAATGTTGTACTGTTTCTGCCAAGCATAGAAAGTCATTCTGCCACCCTTATTTAAAGTTAACAGAGGTCTAGGTTCGATGCAGGATACAGGATGCTTGGGGCTGGTGCACTAGGATAACCCAGAGGGATGGTATGGGGAGGGAGGTGGGAGGGGGGTTCAGGAGTGGGAACTTAAGTACACCTGTGGCGGATTCATGTTGACGTATGGCAAAACCAATACAGTATTGTAAAGTAAAAAAAAAATAAATAAAATTAGAAAAAAAAATAATAAAGTTAACAGAGGTTTTGCTCCATAGGATTCTGACCACTGTTCTCTGACTCCAAGAAATAGATGGATTTATTGTGAGAAAGCCTTTCATGTAGAGCAAACCTAAAAATCAGAGCAAGTGATTTACAAGACTTCTATGTTGTATAAATAGTTTTCAGACTTCTTTTCTCCCCATGTAGGCTTCTGCTTGGTAGTCTAGATTCATATCCAGCCTCATTCACCAGCTAACTTTGTGAGCTTGAGCAAATCACTTCCCCTTTGCTCTTCTTTATTTTCTCGTCTATGAAATGGAGACATTAATAATACATAACTAATGGGGTTGTTATGGACTTCGAGTGTGTTAACATTTGCAAAACGCTTAGGACAGTGCCTGGTATGTAGTAATCATTCAGTAAATATTAGCAATTATATGAAAGGCAGTATAGAATGATGGTCACGTTCTCAAGTCAAATAGCCTGTGTACTATTCCCAGATCCATTATTTACTGATAAAGCCATGGGAAAATTGTTAAACCTTGCTGAACCTCATTTTTTTTCATTTAAGAAATGGGAATAAGAGTTTTATGAAAATTAAAGAAATTAATATAATAAAGTGTTTAGAACAGTTAACATATCACTGAACATTCTATAAACATTAGCCAGAAGGAGTGGAAATAGTTTTTTTATGGCATCACCAGAATGGCGTTATGAGGTAATTAAAGAAGAGATATTGAGCCAAGCATTCTCCTTGTACCAGCATATATATATAGTTAGAAGAAATTATCAAGGATTAAGAATTCATGTACATTTTAAAAGAAACAAATGTATAAAACCTTAAATAGTTTTATTGACTTGGGCATTGATTAAAATCCTTTTTTCATCAAATTAGTTTCTGCAAAATCACATTTCTTGAGAAATTCTACATAAAATTTAATAGCTTTAATGCCAAATCTAATTGATAATGTTAACTCCCAGTTTCCAATAATGAGCATGATTTTTGAGTTTTGTGTTAATTCAAAATGATACTAGTACTTCCTAAAAGAATTAAGTAAATTGCATTTTAAAACATTATTTGTTTTAGCATCAATTACACATTTATATTTGAATGACCATTATTTATCCCTAATAATATTTAATAAGAAGAAAGCTATCAGTTAGAGTCTAACAATATCACAGCAACTTGCCATGTTTGAGCAGATGTTAAGCAGACAGTAGTTGAATGTTAATTTTGAGAGAGTGGTATGTTTAAGCCTAGCTGAAGTATGTTGCATGTGGGCTTTCTAGACTCGAGTACAATGCTGGGTCTCTGAGGAGAATTTTAAAGCTAAAACTCTTTCTTTTGGGTTCTCTATATGGACTCTCTCAAGTCAGTATAAAGCAGATCATCCCTAGGCTAAAGCCCTTCAGCTTTTGTTATTGGGCTCTGTAGACCTGTAATTAGGCCTCCTGGCAGGCCTTGCAGGCCAGTTAATGGTCATATGGAGTTTCTGTGAGGCAGACTGGCTTTGTATAAATCCTGGGTAGGAATATGTTTATGGGTCACTTCCTACCAGGACCGTGCTTTGTCCTTATGCCCTGCGGGCTGACAGGGAGCAGGTTCCCTTGACCATGGACTGTTCAGTTTGCAACTCAAAATCTACTCCACTAATCCCCAGTGTAAACAGAGGATTTAGAAGGGCTTCTGTCACTTACAGTTGCCAATTCACTTGGGTGTCTGTGAATTTATTTTTCCCCAGACTTCATTATTGAAAGACTGACAAATGTATAACATTTGGATATTTGCTTGTATATCAAGTATGCAGTTTCTTTTTCAATGGTTTTAGAATCCTGGTAAATAATCTACCTAACAGAATTATGTGTGAGTTTTCTTTTTCTTTAATTAAGCATCCTTTAATATTTAAGCCATTAAAAATTTGAAATGTTAACCAAAATTTTCCTATAAGGGAAATTATAGGTCTGTTTTTATAGGAGTAAATAACATTATATTAAAAAATTACCCAAAAAGTCATTAACAGATTTCAGATAAGTCAAAGAAATAATTAATTTAAAACTTCTATACTATACATTATAGGTTAAGTAAAAATTTCATTTTAGTTCCACTTAAATTCTGTTTGTATCTGAGAGCTTTGAAAATAGGAATATCAGATCAGTATATAAAATTGCTCAATAAATATGTATTTCATGAAGTATTTAAAGAAGAATGCCATTTATTGAGCATCTACTATGTGGAAAGCATGTTTATTCATTTTCATGTATTATAAATATTTTAAATAATTGATCCATGTTTCCTAGCCTAGCAAAATATTTGGATTTTAAGAAAGTCATGATTGAGATTTCGTTTTCCATTTTATTTAATCTTTTACTTCATTGTTTGTTTTTTTCTTTTTGCTTGAATTATATTAAGATTTGGTTCTAAAATATGTAATTTCTGAGTGTGATTTGCAAAGAACTCTCGCCTGTCTTCCTGTAAGCAAATTTTCTTTTCAGGGAAATCAAATGATGGATACTTTCCCAGGTCTCAACTAGTAAATCAGTGCTCAGTATTTTGCATTTTGTGATGTAAAAATGGTTCATGACAGATGTGGCTGAAAAGACCACATACGTAGACTGTATGATTTTAGTCTGGTGGAACTAATAGGATCACTCATTACATTTTAGACCCTGGGGTTTCTTTTTTTTTTCATTAAAAAAAAAAAAAAACTGTTTAAATAGAGTGGTCCTTTTTGTGTGTGAGTACAGCATCTTCCCCTTAATTTACAAAGAGTTGATGATAAGAAATCCTCTTCCAAAAAAGCTTTTAATATGTATTTAATGTTAACTTATTTTTAATTGTTCTATCATCCCATAAAAATTAAGATTTTGTTCAATTTTATAAATAATTTCTTTTAATTTTATATAGCAAAACTAGAAAATTCATTCCTTAGAGAATCTAAGAACTGTGAATTAAATATCCATGTATTAGAAATACCTTTTGCAAATATTATAAATAAATTTTAAAAGTATGGAAATAATTAATGACAACTAAAAGGCATCAACAAGGTAAAAATTCCTGATGTTCACTTACAACTAGGAGAATCATAGCACAAAATATATTTATTGAAGTAAAATATATTTGTGATCCATTTTGGAATTCAAATAATGGAGCTTCCTGAACAGTATGAAGGCTCTGATCTTGTTTTAATTTTGACCAACGGTTCATTATTATTTTGAAAAATACCTTGTTGATTTACATCAAAATGCTTATGGTGATTATTGTTTCTAGTTGGTGAGATTAAGGTGTTTTTGTTTTAATTGGCTTGTCTTTATTTTATAATTGTAGCTGTGAAGAAAACCTGAAGAGATGTAGAAAAGGTTTAATTTAAACACCATAAAGTTACCCTCCACCATTTAGTATGAAATTTGATAAGTTGTGCCAAATACGTAGAGTTGTGTGACTACCACCAAAGTTTTTAATAAAGGACATTCATATTACTCCAAAAAATTCCTTTTACACCTTTGAAGTCAATTCTCTCTTCTCTTCTTGGACTTTAGCAACCACTAATCTTCTTTATGGCACTATGGTTTTGTTATTTTCAAAATGCCATATAAATGGAATCGTACAGTATGTAGACTTTTGTGTCACTAGTCTTTCACTTGGCATAATGCTTTTTAGATTTGTACATATTTTTGTGAGTATCAGTTAATTCTTTTTATTGCTGAGTAATATTCCATTGTATGTCTATATCAGTTTGCTTATTCATTTAGTACTTGGTGGACAGAGAGATTGTTTGTGGTTTGTTTTTGTGAGTAAAACTTTTATGGACATTTGAATATAAGTCTGTGTGAACACATAGTTTCATTTCTCTTGAGTAAATACTTAAGAGTAGAATTCCTTGATTAATAATAAATATAGGTCTAACTTTAATCCCAAACTGTTTTCCAAAGGGAGTGTACCATTCTTTGTTTCCACTGCAAAGTATGAAAGTCCCATTTGTTCCCCATCCTTAACATCACTTGATGGTGTTTTTTGTTTTTTCTGTTTAATTTCAGCTATTTAATTAAATGTGTTGTGCTTCATTGACGTTAGTGTGCTTTCCTATGGTGAATAATGAGATTGGGCATCTTTTGTGAAATCAGTTGTCATTTGTGTACTTTTGTACTTTTATCTCTTGCCCATTTTTAAAAGGAATTGCTTGTATTATTGGCTTGTAGAGTTATTTATATGTTCTGAATACAAATCAGATATGTAGTTTGTCAGTATTTTCTCATTGTCTATACCTTGGCTATTTTCTTTTTTAAATTAATTAATTAGTTAATTTAATTAAATCCTGCATGGCATGTGGGATCTTTGTTTCCCAGCCAAGGATTGAACCCAGTACCTTGGCAGTGAGAGCATGGTCCTAACAGCTGGACTGCCAGGGAATTCCTTTGGCTGTTTTCTAAACAATTTTTTTTTTCAATTAATTATTATACATACAGTGTAATACACCCTGTTAAGGGACAGTTCTTTGATTTTTGACAAATGGAAACAATTGTGTAACAACACCCAGCATCAAGATGTAGAACAATTCTACCATCTCTTATAATATCCCCATTTCCCTTTGTTGTGAACTCTTCCTTACCACCAATGTGTTGAATTTCAGTTTATCTGTTTTTTTCTTTTATATAGTGTGCTTTTAATGTCATATCTAAAAAATTTTTTGCCTAACCAAAGAACACAAAGATTTGCTTTTATTAATATGTTTTGTTCTAGAATTTTCATAGTTCAGATTTTACATTTAGATCTATAATCCATTTAAAATTAATTTTTGTATATGGTGTAAAGTGTGGGTTGAGGTTCTTTTCTTTGCATATGGATATCTATTGGTGTCAGTATCATTTGCTATTAAGATAGTTTCCCTCAACTGAATTATCTTCGTACCTTTGTAAAATATGATTTGACCACATATAACTAGATCTGTTTTGGTTTGGGTTAGGGTTAGGTTTTATTCTATTCCATTGGTCTGTATGTCCATCCATTTTTTGACAATACCACATTTGCATGATTACTCTAACTCTGTGTTAACTCTTGAAATGTGGACTTTACAAATCAGTTTGGAGAGAATGGACATATTAACAGTATTGAATCTTCTACCCATGAACATGGTACAGCTCTCTGCCTCCAGTTCTTCTTTGATTTCTTTCATTAGTTTTTTAGTTTTTGGCATATAGATCTTGATGTATTTTGTTAGACTTATTCCTAAGTGTTTTATGTTTTGGGGTACCATTGTGAACATTAGATTTTTTGTTTCAATTTCAATTTCCCATTGTTCATTGATAGTATATAAAATACAATTCCATTTTGAATAATAAATTTATATCCTATAACTTTGTTAAACTCCGTGGATTTTTTTATATATGATTCTTTGATATTTTCTACATAGGCAATCATATCATCTATGACTAAGGCAAGCTTTTTTTTTTCTTTCAAATCTGAGTGCCTTTCTTTCTTATTCTTGGTTTATCACTTTAGCTGGGACCTCCAGCCACAATTTTGAATAGAAGTGGTGAGACTGGCTATCCTTCACTTGTTCCTGATCTTAGATAGAGGGTATTTAGTCTTTTACCATTAAGCAGGATGTAAACTGTAGAGTAGATGCCCTTTTCAAATTGAAGGATTATTCTTCTATTCAAAGTTTGCTTTGAGTTTTTATCAGGAATGAATGTTTAATTTTGTCAAATACCTTTTCGGCATTTTTTGGGATTATTTAGTTTATTATTTAGTTTCGGCATTATTTAGTTTCCTGGGATAAACACCATTTGGACATGATGTTGTTGTTGATGTTGATGTTCAGTCACAGAGCTGTGTCTGACTCTTTGCGACCCTGTGAACTGACTGTAGCCCACCAGGCTCCCTGTCCTTCATATCTCCCAGAGTTTGCTCAAAATCATATCCACTGAGTTGGTGATGCCATCCAACCATCTCATCCTCTGTCTCCCTCTTCTCCTTTTTGCTTCAGTCTTTCCCAGCATCAGGGTGTTTTCCAGTGAGTTGGCTCTTCACATCAGGTGGCCCAGGTATTGGAGCTTCAGCTTAAGCATCAGTCCTTCCAATGAATATTCAGAGTTGATTTCCTTTAGAATTGACTAGTTTGCTCTCCTTGCTGTCCAAGGGACTCTCAAGAGTCTTCTCCAGCACCACAGTTTGAAAGCATCAGTTTTTGGGTGCTCAGCCTTCTTTATCGTTCAACTCTCACATCCATGTGTGACTACTGGAAAAACCATGGCTTTGACTTATATGGACCTTTGTCAGCAAAGTGACTCTTTTTATATACTGTTGTTACTAGATTTTTCAGAAATTTTGTTTTTTATGTATTAACTTGACTCATAGCAATTATAAATACTTTATTAGAATTATTTACACACATGACTCCTTCTATTAAGTGATAAGCCCCTCTAGGTAAGGACTACCAAATTTGTATTTCCCAGTAGCTAGCAAAATACCCTGGTATTTATTAGAAGCCTTTGTTTATTAATAGGTGGTTGGATAAATGAATGATGTCACTGGTAGCATTTGTAAATGTGCATTTATATACCATTGAAGTTAAATCTTAAGCTGGGAGTTAAAAATAAGTTTGGATTCTTTTTCTTCCTGAAAATGGTGAATATGTGGTTAAATAGTCATTTCTCCAACATTTTTCAATAGTACTTTGCTCATTGTTCACCATTATTCTGGGAATAATAATGGAAGATACTGCTAATACTTTATGATTACCTTGTTCCTATTAGAAAACACTGAAGGAGCATAATTATATGCACATTGATAATACTGTTTTCTTCCTTGTGAATATAGGGGGAATAGGATGGTTATCCCAGTACTCAAGTAGATTGGGTGTTTTACTCTTTGGTTGTGAATGAGTGGAGATACGTATTATCTGTACAGCTCATTTCAATTGCTCCTATTTATATATGATGCAATTCACAAAATATCCTAAACCAGGGCACTTGACTTTTTGTATGGAGCTAACATTTAACTTAGAATTTGTAGGTGGGTAGACTTACACATGTAGAGAGGTAGAGTGTGACAAAAGAAAAATGGGAGGAGAGGAAAGAAAATCTAGGATGTCCCTCTATGTTTGCTCCACCAGCCCCCAGCCCTCAGTCAGAAAGGAAAGCTCATCTCCAGATATCTGGATCTGTAGTTTTTAACCAAGTATACCAAATTTTCCTCTATAGCAAATCCTGATATAGAAAGATTAATCAGACTTTTGGGGAAATTTTATACCATGCAGAATCTGCAGGCTAGTATTGCGGGGAAAGAAAGCTTTCCTCTCCCCTTCTAGGTTCTCCTGTCTGCTTAAATTCATATGAGACATTTATTATCGATACACATGTTCTCTCATGTACATACGAGAACACATGGCTGGTGCACTGGGATGACCCTGAGGGGTGGGATGGGGAGGAAGGTGGGAGGGGTTCAGGATGGGGAACATATGTACACACATGGCTGATTCATGTCAATGTATGGCAAAAACCACTACAGTATTGTAAAGTAATTAGCCTCCAATTAAAATAAATAAATTAAAAAACAAACAAAAAAGAGAACCCACGAGATGGTCGTAAACTCCCACATATGCAAAAAGTTCATAAGCAGAAAGGTAACAGACATATGTGCCATCCTGAGTTAAGGAATAGGCTAGGGACTTGAGGCTTCCAAGGACAATAGGGTCATTCATAAGACAATATGAAGAGGAAATAATTGAAATGTTTTGAAATCTTTGCCCTACCATATAGATGGCTTCACATTTAGATAAAATTTTCTCCCATGGCAACTCTCTTCTGGGTAAAATCCTCTTTTAATTTCTTCTAGGTATTTAAGAGAGAGGCGGTAGTTTCTCTTGAACCTGCAGGATCTTGATTGCCTTTAGCTCAAACCACACACACACACACACACACACACAAGCACTTAGTTGCTCAGTCATGTCCAACTCTTTGCAACGCTATGAACTATAACCTGCCAGGCTCCTCTGTCCATGGTATTCTCCCGGCAAGAATACTGGAGTGGGTTGCCATGCCCTCCTCCAGGGAATCTTCCTGACCCAGGGATTAAACTCACATCTCCTGTGGCTCCTGCATTGCAGGCAGATTCTTTACTGCTAAGCCATCAGGGAAACCCAGTAATGTATATATGTCAATCCTAATCTCCCAATTCATTCCTTCTCCCTATTCCCTGGTAACCATAAATTTGTTTCCTATATCCATGACTCTACTTCTGTTTTGTAAATAAGTCCATTTGTATCCCCTGTTTTTAGATCCCACATGTAAGGAATATCATATGGTATTTGTGTTTCTGTGTCTAATTTATTTCACTCAGTATGACAGTATCTAAGTTCATCCATGTTGCCACAAGTGGCATGATCCTCTTCTTTTTTATTGCTGAGTAATATTCCATTGTATATATGTACCATACTTCTTTATCCATTCCTTAGTTGATAGTTACGTTGTTTCTGTGTCATAACTATTATAAATAGTGTTACAGTAAACGTTAGGGTACATATATCTTTTTGAATTGTGTTGTTTTTTTTTTCCAAGTATATGCCCAGGAATGGGATTATTGGATCATATGGCAGTTCACATGGCCCACAGCCTGGTCTAACTCAATGAAACTATGAGCCATGCCATGTAGGGCCACCCAAGACAGACGGGTCATGGTACAGAGTTCTGACATAAACCGGAGAAGGGAATGGCAAACCACTTCAGTATTCTTACCTTGAGAACCCCATGAACAGCATGAAAAGGCAAAAAGATAGGACATTGAAAGATGAACTCCTCAGGTTGGTGGGTGTCCAGTATGCTACTGGAGATCAGTGGAGAAATAACTCCAGAAAGAATAAAATGACAAAGCCAAAACAAAAACAACACCCAGTTGTAGATGTGACTGGTGATGGAAGCAAGGTCTGATCCTGTAACGAGCAATGTTGCAAAAGAACCTGGAATGTCAGGTCCATGAATCAAGGCAAATTGGAAGTGGTCAGACAGAAGATGGCAAGAGTGAATGCTGATATTTTAGAAATCAGCGAACTAAAATGGAATGGAATGGGTGAATTTAACTCAGATGATTGTTATACCTATTACTGTGGGCAAGAATCCCTTAGAAGAAATGGAGCAGCCATCATAGTCAACAAAAGAAATGCAGTACTTGGATGCAGTCTCAAAAAAGACAAAGTAATCTCTGTTCGTTTCCAGGGCAAACCATTCAATATCACAGTAATCCAAGTCTATGCCCCGAGCAGTAATGCTAAAGAAGATGAAGTTGAACAGTTCTATGAAGACCTACAAAACCTTTTAGAATTAACACCAAAAAAAGATCTCCTTTTCACTAAAAGTAGGAATGCAAAAGTAGGAAGTCAAGAAACCCCTGGAGTAACAGGCAAATTTGGCAAACCGAACCAGAGCAAAGGCTAATAGAGTTCTGCCAAGAGAATGCAATGGTCATAGCAAACGCCTTCTTCCAGCAACACAAGAGATGATTCTACACATGGACATCACTGGATGGTCAACAGTGAAATCAGATTGATTATATTCTTTGCAGCCAAAGATGGAGAAGCTCTATACAGTCAGCAAAAAGAAGACCAGGAGCTGACTGTGGCTCAGATCATGAACTCCTTATTGCCAAATTCAAACTTAAATTCAGGAAAGTAGGGAAAACCACTAGACCATTCAGGTATGACCTAAATCAAATCCCTAACGATTAAACAGTGGAAGTGAGAAATAGATTTAAGGAACTAGATCTGATAGACAGAATGCCTGATGAACTATGGATGGAGGTTCATGACATTGTACAGGAGGAGGTTCAAGACCATCCCCCAAAAAAAGAAATGCAAAAAAGCAAAATGGCTGTCTGGGAGGCCTTACAATAGTTGTGAAAAGAAGAGAAGCAAAAGGCAAAGGAGAAAAGGAAAGTTATACCCATTTGAATGCAGAGTTCCAAAGAATAGCAAGGAGAGATAAGAAAGCCTTCCTCAGTGAGCAGTGCAAAGAAATAGAGGAAAGCAATACAATGGGAAAGACTGGAGAATTCTTCAAGAAAATTAGAGCTACCAAGGGAACATTTCATGCAAAGATGGGCTCAGTAAAGGACAGAAATGGTACGGACCTAACAGAAGCAGAAGATATGAAGAAGAGGTGGCAAGAATACACAGAAGAACTGTTCAGAAAAGATCTTGAAAACCCAGATAATCACGATGATGTAACCACTCACCTAGAGCCAGACATCCTGGAATGTGAAGTCAAGTGGGCCTTAGGAAGCATCACTACAAAGCTAGTAGAGGTGATGGAATTCCAGTTGAGCTATTTCAAATCCTAAAAGATGATGCTGTGAAAGTGCTGCACTCAGTATTCCAGCAAATTTGGAAAACTCACCAGTGGCCATAGGGCTGGAAAAGGTCAGTTTTCATTCCAATCCCAAAGAAAAGCAATGCCAAATAATGCTCAAATTACTGCACAATTGCACTCAACACACGCTAGCAAAATAATGCTCGAAATTCTCCAAGCCAGGCTTCAACAATACGTAAACCATGAACTTCCAGATGTTGCAGCTGGATTTAGAAAAGGCAGAGGAACTAGAGATCAGATTGCCAACATCCTCTGGATCATTGAAAAAAGAAAGGGACTTCCCTAAAAACATCTATTTCTGCTTTATTGACTATGCCAAAGCCTTTGACTGTGTGGATCACAATAAACTATGGAAAATTCTTCAAGTGATGGAAATACCAGACCACTTGACCTGCCTCTTGAGAAATCTGTATGCAGGTCAGGAAGCAACAATTACAACTGGACATGGAACAACAACTTCCAAATAGGAAAAGGAGCACGTCAAGGCTGTATATTGTCACCCTGCTTATTTTACTTATATGCAAGTTACATCATGAGAAACGCTGGGCTGGAAGAAGCACAACCTAGAATCAAGATTCCCAGGATAAATATCAATCACCTCAGATATGCAGATGACACCACCCTTATGGCAGAAAGTGAAGAAGAACTAAAGAGCCTCTTGATGAAAGTGAAAGAGGAGAGTGAAAATGTTGGCTTAAAGCTCAACATTCAAAAAACAAAAATCATGGCATCTAGTCCCATCACTTCATGGCAAATAGATGGAGAAACAGTGGAAACAGTGTCAGACTTTATTTTTTGGGGCTCCAAAATCACTGCAGATGGTGACTGCAGCCATGAAATAAAAAGACACTTACTTCTTGGAAGAAAAGTTATGACCAACCTAGAGAGCATATTAAAAAGAAGAGACATTACTTTGCCAGCAAAGGTCCATCTAGTTAAGGCTATGGTTTTTCCAGTGGTCATGTATGGATGTGAGAGTTGGACTGTAAAGAAAGCTGAATGCCGATGAGTTGATGCTTTTGCAGTGTGGTATTGGAGATCCAACCGTGCTGCAAAGAGATCCAACCAGTCCATCTTAAAGGAAATCAGTCCTGAATATTCATTGGAAGTACTGTTGTTGAGGCTGAAATTCAACACCTGAAACTTTGGCCACCTGATGTGAAGAACTGACTCACTGGAAAAGACCCTGATGCTGGGAAAGATTGAAGGCAAGAGGAGAAGGGGACGCCATAGGATGAGATGGTTGGATGGCATCACCGACTCAATGAACATGAGTTTGAGTAAACTCCGGGAGTTGGTGATGGACAGGGAGGCCTGGCATGCTACAGTCCATGGGGTCACAAAGAGTCGGACACAACTGAGCAACTGCACTGAACTGAACTGATGATAGTTCTTTTTTTAGTTCTTTAAGGAACGTCCATACTCTCTTCATAGTGGCTATAGTTAATTTTATTTTTCGTTTACTTAACTATATTCTTTTTATTCATCTTTCATTGTTTTTAAGCTTAAAGAAATTCCTGCAGTTAGGCAAACTCAGGTTACAGACACAGACTGCCCAATCTGTTCAAGACTTTTGATCGCAATGGAGTTCCAGAGGTTTTTCTCTGATTTGGTGATATTTCACCAGAAAGAAAGACTTCAAGAAGTCATTGAAAGCTATTATTCTCATGGTCACCTTTATTAACAGGGAAATGATGCAAATTGGAACCAGCCAATGGAAGAAACACACAGGACTAAGTCTAGGAAGGTTCTAAAGGAAGTTCCTATCTTCCTCAGGATATGTAACCATCTGGCATCAGTGTGTGACATAATTTTGGTGTATTAACAGCCAGGAAACTCGCCTGTTTCAGTGTCTAGAGATTTTATCCAGTCATTATTGTATACACATAATTGATTTATTCATTGCTTATTTGGTTGAATTCAATCTCTAGCCTTACCGTCTTCCAAAGGTTAGGCTGACATGGCCCAGAGCCCAAGCTGTCTAATTGAATAACTGGTCTTTTTGGCATAGCCATCCCCCTTAGTAATATTGTTGGCTAAGGCTGGCTCCACCCTTAGTTACCACATGATATTTACCTTGTAAATATCAGAATTGTTCCGATAGGCCCCCTGTGAAGCCATTGTTGTTTTACATCTCATATTTTACTTAATGTTTCAGTGTTCATTATGATGCTCTAAGTCATCAAGGAAAGGATGAAGGGATTTCAACAATAGTCTGTTTCAGAAGTGGAAATCAAGCAAAAGGCTGTATACGTTGACTAATAAAGAAGGATGTCTATGAAATTATTAAGGGGGGGGCACCAAACAGAAGCAAAAGTAAAAGATGATGACAAGTATGTATTTTTTGTAATTCACGTGCATGCATATACTTTGATGTGTTTAAAATGAATGGGTATGGAAAAAGCCAAAGCCCTGGGAAAATATCCACCACACTGTGATGAGGAAGAGAATAATGGTAGTGGTTGTGTGCCTTATTTCCTACTTTTCTATCTTCATTTGATTTAAAAAATTTTTTTTCTTTCACAATTGAAAACTTTAAAGATAGTATATAAATTTATAATGCATTGTAGAAACATATTAATCAGAAACAAGTAATTTACATGATAGAAATTTAACAAGTTACCTCTAGAGATTTAAATCATGAAACTGCATTCCCCAGAGTTGCAGGTACTTAGGAATGCCTTTGTTTATAATATATTTAATATTAAAAAAAAAAACAACTTGATGGAGTGTATTCTATAAGTGAGAAGCGTTTATAAATGTTGTTGTTGTTCAGTCATTCAGTTGTGTCCGACTCTTTGTGACCCCATGGACTGCACCACACCAGGCTTCCCTGCCCATCAGCAACTCCTGGAGCTTGCTCAAACTCCTGTCCATGGAGCTGGTGATTCCATCCATCCATCTTGCCCTCTGTCATCCCCTTCTCCTCCTGCTTTCAATCTTTCCCAGCATCAGGGTCTTTTCAAATGAGTCAGTTCTTCACATC
Source organism: Oryx dammah (assembly GCF_014754425.2). Taxonomy (NCBI): domain Eukaryota; kingdom Metazoa; phylum Chordata; class Mammalia; order Artiodactyla; family Bovidae; genus Oryx; species Oryx dammah. Next base: position 48,020,904 of record NW_024070186.1, read on the forward strand.
AGATAGCCAACCTATTGGAGCTTCAGCTTCAACATCAGTTCTTCCAAAGAATATTCAGGGTTGATTTCCTTTAGGATGGACTGGTTTGATCTCCTTGCAGTCCAAGAGACTCTTAGGTCTTCTCCAACACCACAGTTCAAAAGCATTAGTTTTTCATCACTCAGCCTTCTTTATGGTCCAACTCTCACGTCCATACATGACTACTGGAAAAAACCAAAGCTTTGACTATACAGACCTTTGTTGGCAAAATAATGTTTAATACGCTGTTTAGGTGTGTCACAGCTTTTCTCCCAAGGAGCAAGCATCTTTTAATTTCAAGGCTGCAGTCACCTTCTGCAGTGATTTTGGAGCCCAGGAAAATGAAGTCTGTGACTGTTTCCATTGTTTCCCCATCTATTTGGCATGAAGTGATGGGACTGAATGCCATGATCTTAGTTTTATGAATGTTATGTTTAAAGCCAGCCTTTTCACTCTTTGCTTTCACCTTCATGAAGAGGCTCTTTAGTTCTTCTTCACTTTCTGCCATTAGGGCGGTATCATCTGCATATCTGAGGTTATTGATATTTCTTTTAGCAATCTTGATTCCAGCTTGTGCTTCATCCAGCCCAGTGTTTTGCATGATGTACTCTGCATATTAGTTAAATCAGCAGGGTGACAATATACAGCCTTGACATACTCCTTTCCCAATTTGTAACCGGTCCATTGTTCCGTGTCTGGTTCTAACTGTTGCTCCTTGACCTGCACACAGATTTCTCAGGAGGCAGGTAAGGTGGTCTGGTATTCCCATCTCTCAGAATTTTCCACAGTTTGTTTTGTGCTACTTTATGCAGTTCATGGAATTTGACTTTGAAGGCCAGTGGGATTTGATTGCAGAACTTCCACAGGACTGGGGAAAGAGACTCTTGGCAGGCACAACAAAACCTGTGTGCAGCAGGACCCAAGAAAAAGGAACAGTGACCCCTGAAGAGACTGAGCCAGACTTGGCTGTGAGTGTCTGGGAGTCTCTGGCAGAGTTTTGGGTTGACAGTGGTCTGCCTTGGGGTCAGGGGCACTGACCACAACAGTCCTGGGAGCTGTGGTATGCTGGCATAAGTCCTTTTGAAGGAGGTCATTACCCCTACCATACTTTGGCCTTAGGACAAACTACAGGGAGAGAACACAGCCCTACCCATCAGCAGAAAATTGGATTAAAGATTTACTGACCCTGGCCTTGCTCACCAGAGCAGGACTCAAGTTTTCCCCACAGCCAGTCCCTCCCATCAGGAAACTTCCACAAGCCTCTTATCTTCATTCATCAGAGGGCAGACAAAATGAAAATCAGAATCATAGGAAACTAACGAAACAGATCACATGGATCACAGCCTTGTCTAACTCAATGTAACTGTGAGCCATGCCATATAGGGCCACCCAAGACGGACGGATCGTGGTGGAGAGTTCTGACGAAACGTGATCTACTGGAGAAGGAAATGGCAACCACTTCAGCATTCTTGCTTTGAGAATCCTGTGAACAGTATGAAAAGGCAAAAAGATATTTATAACTGATAAGTATTTAAATAAAAGAGCTTATAAATTATATCCTATATATTTTATTTATAAAATAAGCTGATAGTTTATTTATATGAAGTAGCCTGCTCATTATAGTCTTTTAGTTGTTAGGAATTTTTGTTTTATATGAATAAAAATGTTTTATTTTCCCAAATCTGGAAGCTTGGGGCTCAACAGGTCAGGACTGAGAGCTGAAATGGTAGAATCAGAAGTAGATAAGACATTCAGAATCTTTCTTCTTTAGCCCATCAGTATGACATGATTAAAAGTCCAAGTCATGAATAGAAACTGTTACCATGGGATTAATTGAGATATGATGGTAGAGACCAGCACCCCAGGACAAAAAAAAAGATGGGCCAATATTAAGCTAACTTGATAGTGTAATACTGATTTTAATAGTATATAGATTGCATCTCAGACCTCTTGGAGGGAGCGTGGGAGCCAACGATAAGCAAGTGTTCCACTTAGGGTGGCAGCAGGAAATAAATGCCACACTCAAAGGCATAAGCAGATAGTTTAATGCAAGGACAGTTAAAGAGTTGGGCAGGTTTAAGAAGAATCATCAAGATTCCTGGCCTAGCAAGAACTGTGAGTCTTTCCCACCTGTAGGCCTTAGGCCTAAGAATGGAAAGGGAAGAAAGCAGACATAGAATATTTGGCAGCTTATTATAAGCGTGAGCCATCTCAACAGAAGTTGTACCTTCAGAAGAGAAAGGCAGCCACTGTCAAATCCCTTAGGTCAGCAAGAAATAAACCTTTCCTCTTTCCTCTTTCCTCTAATTGGTCTACCGCCAGTGTCTTCTGTTAGCAAAACCCAAGTAGTGGCTGAAAGGCAAGACAATCTATTTGGTGTAGCCCACCATTCAGGTATGACCTAAATCAAATCCCTTATGATTATACAGTGGAAGTGAGAAATAGATTTAAGGGCCTAGATCTGATAGAGTGCCTGATGAACTATGGAATGAGGTTTGTGACATTGTACAGGAGACAGGGATCAAGGCCATCCCCAAAGAAATGAAATGCAAAAATGTAAGCTGACTGTCTGGGGAGGCCTTACAAATAGCTGTGAAAAGAAGAGAGGTGAAAAACAAAGGAGAAAAGGAAAGATATAAGCATCTGAATGTAGAGTTCCAGAGAATAGCAAGAAGAGATAAGAAAGCCTTCCTCAGTGATCAATGCCAAGAAATAGAGGAAAAGAACAGAATGGGAAAGACTAGAGATCTCTTCAAGAAAATTAGAGACACCAAGGGAACATTTCATGCAAACATGGGCTCGATAAAGGACAGAAACGGTATGGACCTAAGAGAAGCAGAAGATATTAAAGAGGTGGCAAGAATACACAGAAGAACTCAACAAAAAAGATCTTCATGACCTGGATAATCACAATGGTGTGATCACTCATCTAAAGCCAGACATCCTGGAATGTGAAGTCAAGTGGGCCTTAGAAAGCATCACTACAAACAAAGCTAGTGGAGGTGACAGAATTCCAATTGAGCTGTTTCAAATCCTGAAAGATGATGCTGTGGAAGTGCTGCACTCAATATGCCAGCAAATTTGGAAAACTCAGCAGTGGCCACAGGACTGGAAAAGGTCACTTTTCATTCCAATCCCAAAGAAAGGCAATGCCAAAGAATGCTCAAACTACTGCACAATTGCACTCATCTCACATGCTAGTAAAGTAATGCTCAAAATTCTCTAAGCCAGGCTTCAGCAATACGTGAACCGTGAACTTCCTGATGTTCAAGCTGGTTTTAGAAAAAGCAGAGGAACCAGAGATCAAATTGCCAACATCCACTGGATCATGGAAAAAGCAAGAGAGTTCCAGAAAAACATCTATTTCTGCTTTCTTGAGTATGCCAAAGCCTTTGACTGTGGATCACAAAAAACTGTGGAAAATTCTGAGAGAAATGGGAATACCAGACCACCTGACCTGCCTCTTGAGAAATCTGTATGCAGGACAAGAAGCAACAGTTAGACCTGGACATGGAACAACAGACTGGTTCCAAATAGAAAAAGGAGTATGTCAAGGCTGTATATTGTCACCCTGCTTATTTAACTTCTATGCAGAGTCCATAATGAGAGATGCTGGACTGGAAGAAACACAAGCTGGAATCAAGATTGCCGGAAGAAATATCAATCACCTCAGATATGCAGATGATACCACCCTTCTGGCAGAAAGTGAAAGTGAAGTCGCTGAGTCGTGTCCGACTCTTTGCGACCCCGTGGACTATAGCCCACCAAGCTCCTCTGTCCATGGGATTCTTCAGGTAAGAGTACTGGAGTAGGTTGCCATTTCCTTCTCCAGGGGATCTTCCCAACCCAGGGATCGAACCCAGGTCTCCCGCATTGTGGGCAGATGCTTTAACCTCTGAGCCACCAGGGAAGCCCTAGGCAGAAAGTGAAGAGGAACTAAAAAGCCTCTTGATGAAAGTGAAAGTGGAGAATGAAAAAGTTGGCTTAAAGCTCAAGATTCAGAAAACTTAAGATCATGGCATCCGGTCCCATCACTTCATGGGAAATAGATGGGGAAACAGTGGAAACAGGCAGACTTTATTTTTCTGGTTCCAAAATTACTGCAGGTGTTGACTGCAGCCATGAAATTAAAAGATGCTTACTCCTTGGAAGAAAAGTTATGACCAAGCTAGAGAGCATATTCAAAAGCAGAGACATTACTTTGCTGACTAAGTTCTGTCTAGTCAAGGCTATGGTTTTTCCTGTGGTCATGTATGGATGTGAGAGTTGGACTGTGAAGAAGGCTGAGTGCCAAAGTATTGATGCTTTTGAACTATGATGTTAGAGAAGACTCTTGAGAGTCCCTTGGACTGCAAGGAGATCCAACCAGTCCATTCTGAAGGAGATCAACCCTGGGATTTCTTTGGAGGGAATGATGCTAAAGCTGAAACTCCAATACTTTGGCCACCTCATGCGAAGAGTTGACTCATTGGAAAAGACTCTGATGCTGGGAGGGATTGGGGGCAGGAGGAGAAGGGGATGACAGAGGATGAGATGGCTAGATGGCATCACAGACTCAATGGACATGAGTCTGAGTGAACTCCGGGAGTTGGTGATGGACAGGGAGGCCTGGCGTGCTGCGATTCATGGGGTCGCACAGAGTCGGACATGACTGAGCAGCTGAACTGAGCTGAACTGAACTGAATGCAGTTTGTAGCTAGATCAGGGTGGAGGTGTTCACAGAATAGATCAGAAGGGACAAATCAAGTTTATTCAGCAAGTGCTTGATAGCTGCTGGAACAGTCAGCAGCCCCCGGTAGCCGAATGAGAAGCCTCATCACCCTCAGTGCTATGACAACAGAAAAAGAAAGAACACAAAGGGAGAAGAGGTGTCTTTTAGTAATTAAAAAACAACAGTTGCTTCTTTCTTAATTGACCATTTTTGGATACTTTCAAAACAGAGAACCTCCAAATTTTATTGTCACTAATTTAATCAGAATTGAATGATAAAAAGTTGTGCCAAGGCTTATACTAGGCAATGGAAATGTAAAGATTCCTAAGACGCTGTTTCTGCCCCTTTGGAGCTCAGAGTTTAGTGTCGGACCGAACCATGTAAACACATACTTACTGCTACTAGAAGTATATATATACCAAGGGAAGTAGGTCAGAAAGAGAAAGTCAAGTATCTTATGATATCACTTATATATGGAATCTAGAATACAGCACAAATCAATCTATCTATGAAACAGACTCAGACATAAGAGAACAGACTTGTGGTTGCCAAGGATAAGTGGGGGAAGGAAGGGAATAGACTGGGGGTTTGGTGTTTGTAGATGCAAACTATTATATTTAGAATGGATGGACAAAAAGGTCCTACTATACAGGGAACAAAACAGTTCCTGTATAGTACTATATAGTCCCTGTATAGTACAAGAGACTATATTGAATATCCTGTGATAAATCATAATGGAAAAGAGTATTAAAAGTGTATATGTATTTAACTGAATCACTTTGTTGTACCTCAGAGATTGGGACAACGTTGTAAATCAACTATTCTTTAATTTTAAAAAATATTTTGAAACAGATACAATACTTGTAACAGCACATGAGTGAATGTATGTTTCTCAGTTGTGTCCGACTCTTTTCAACCCCATCGACTATAGCCCGCCAGGCTCCTTGGTCCATGCAATTTCCCAGGCAAGAATACTGGAGTAGGTTGCCATTACTAGTCCTACAAAACCATTCATCTGTTTTACAAATATTAAGACCCTGCAATGTTATCAGGCAGTGTTACAAAGTGCAGTGGAAACATGGGAGTAACTACCTACCTAGGGAATCAGAAAGAAGTCTTATAAAATGAGTGGAACTTTAGTAGCATTGAAAAGTGTGTTACTTTGTTTTTTTGTGTTTTGTTTTTTCTTACCTATCCTTATAAATCATAGGCATTAACAACTCAGTTGAAAAAGAAATGGTATCAACCTGAGTAATAAAGTCCTTTTGATATAGTTATTGAAATAATATTTATCATTGCCTTATTAAATATGGAAAAATAAGTGTGCCATTTTTTTCCAAATGGTTTCATTTGCTCATGTTTTCTTTGTTGACCCAAATGAATGAAATTAGAATAAACAATCTCTAAGTCATTTGTAATCATGAGCTGATTAATGGAGTTTGGTTTCATAGCCATTATTCATTCACGAACACCTGATATCTTTCCCATAAACAAATTGTGTTTGTCCAAATTAAGAAATTAAATGAAGCATTTGATGAGTTTATGATTGACCCTTCTAACTCAGAGCCCATTAGTCAATGTCGTTATCATAGAAAACTGTTTGACTAATGTGCTGTCTAAAGAAGCATGTGGATTTATTATGACTTCTGATTAATGCTTGCTGCAAGCCAAACTACTAGATTATAATAATTTTTTGATTCTCATTTTAGCAGTCATTGAAGAATTTCATCTCTGATGAAATGTGCTTATGTCCCATTAGATTTAGAGGTGATTACAAGGTATTGAGTGGATAATATTTTAAGGAATTATATATTTTTGCCTCTAAAGGCTTTCAGAAAAATATTTCTTTGAAACAACTCATTGTCTTCTAACTTTGTGGACCTCATCTTTCTCTTTCAAGGTATTAAGCTGTTATTCAGATTTTTTTAAAGTAGAGTTTATTTCTTAAGAAAGAAATTAAAATAGGAAAGATATAACATATGAATTTTAACATTTTAGTTAAAGTAAGTTTTAATGATTTTAAATATTTATTTTAAAATGTATATAATCCTTACTTATTTAATTCTACATTTTAGTTCTGTCAGTAAAGCAAATCCGTGTTTAACTAACTCCTTATAAAGTTAAAACAAGAATTTCATGTTAAGAAAAGCACTTTAATAAAAGACCAGGACAACAGAACCACGGTGAACTTGGGCCTTATGGTGAAACACCTGCTTGAGACTATATTGTATGACCAACACATTGTTACAAAGAAACTGAGGACCTCAAATGGCTTCCCTGGTGCTCAGCTAGTAAATAACCCACTACCAATACAGGCAATTCAAGAGACATGGGTTCAATCCTTGGGTCAGGAAGATCTCCTGGAGAAGGAAAAGGCAATCCACTCCAGTATTCTTGCCTGGAGAATTCCCATGGACAGAGGAGCCTGGTGGGCTACAATCCATGGGGCACAGAGTCGGGCACGCACACATGCAAGAATCTCAAATATGGCCAAGTTTTTGTTGTTTAATTGAGAGTGGAGTAAGGAATAGGTTTTAAAAGTTTAAATCATGGCTTTATCAGAATCCATCTGATTAGCAGAATTTACAAGCCAGGTAGGATAAATAGTCTTTGGGTTTACAGTCTTTGTCATAGAATACATTGACTTTATGCCTCTTAAAGTAGGGAAGATGGAAGCAACATGATGACAGCGGTGGAGAAAAACAGGATTCTGAAAAACTCTCCCTGATTTTCTTTTCTTTTTACCATGCAAACTGTGGTGATCCATGGTTTTTTCCTCAAAACGAAGGAAATTGCTACTAAGTCGCTTCAGTCGTGTCCGACTCTGTGCGACCCCATAGACGGCAGCCCACCGGGCTCCCCCGTCCCTGGGACTCTCCAGGCAAGAACACTGGAGTGGCTTGCCATTTCCTTCTCCAATGCATGAAAGCAAAAAGCGAAAGTGAAGTCGCTCAGTCGTGTCCGACTTCGCGACCCCATGGACTGCAGCCTACCAGGCTCCTCTATCCATGGGATTTTCCAGGCAAGAGTACTGGAGTGGGTTGCCATTGCCTTCTCTATGAAGGAAATTAGCCCTCTTATAATGTTAGGGGCCTCTGAGTTGATGTTTCATTTGAAGAAAAGAGAAGACACAGAAAGATTTGTTTGCAACCCATCACCAAGATGTGAGGGTGCACCTGGGTTACACTAAGTTAACATTTTCTTCATTTGTTAGAGGTTCTGTGTGAAGTAAAACACAACCTTCTTCCCTCATTTTGGAAATTAAGATGCTAGATTCTATTCTCTAATAGAGGCATATAAATTATAATATCCATACAAGGAGATTGAGCAAGAAATTCTGAGTTATATTTTCCCACCTCTTAGGATATTTTGGGGTGGCAGAGGAATATACACTTTATTAATCCCATTTATTCTCATCAGTACAAACAAAAATCATTACTTTGGATTACCTTAAGGGATTTTCATAAGACTAGCAGGTATTGAGTGGTCACACTGTGAAAAGCATTATATTAAGAGCTATTCAGGTATAATAGCACTTAATCATAATGACAGCTCTGTAAGAGAGGCACTATTGTATCCTGATTTTACAGGTTAAAACAATCTGATGCTTAGAGAAATGCTGTAACTTCCCCAAAGTCACACAGACCACTTTAAGTCAGACTTAGGCAGTCTGATTCCAAAGCCTATATTCCCTTTTTTTAGACTTGATTTTTATTTTTTTTAATGTGTGTCTGACAGCTAATTTCTTCTACACGCTGGTCCATTAGTTTGGTATTTACTTCCAAATCCAAATCCCCCTCCACCCTAGACTTGTTGCTTGGGTAGCTGACACCTCACCTGACTCCTATACCTAACTTGACAGGACTGCAAGTGCTTTCTGGAGGTAGCACCATCGCTTCTCTTCTCTTCATGCTCAGTACCGGGGTCCCCAACCTTTTGGCACCAGGGACCAGTTTCCTAGAAGACAGTTTTTCCATGGATGGGGGTAGGAGGGGAGCGGGGATGGTTTCAGGATGATTCAAGTGCATTACCTTTATTTTGTACTTCATTTCTGTTGCTATTACATCAGCTCCACTTCAGATCATCAGGTATTAGATCAGATCCTAGAGGTTGGGGACCCCTGCTCCATGGGGTCCCATGGAAGGATTTTGGTTTTCTCTGGCTTTATTGTCACAATGGTGCTTAAAACAGATAGAGAATAGGGTATCCTCTGAAGAATATAGGTAGTGCTGGTGTTAGTTATACATACCAAAGTTCTCTGCTGCATGCAGGAAACTATCATGTGAGTTTTGGCATATAAAACAGAGAACTCTTGGTTTTTCTTGGCCTTATTTTCTTAGAGTTAGATTCCTAGTTGGATGAGTATTAGGCATAGGTTCTGGGTTCAGTTTCTGGGTCGGAAGTTTCCCTGGAGAAGGAAATGGCAACCCACTCCAGTATTCTTGCCTGGAGTATCCCATGGACAAAGGAGCCTGGCAGGCTACAGTTCATGGGATTGCAAGAGTTGGACATGACTTAGCGCTATCTTTCTTTCCTGGTTTGTAGTTCAAAGAGGCACCATTTTGTGAAGGTGGACTAGGTAAACATCTGTGAGCCCACTGAAGCTCATATAAGCCCATACTTATAAATTATCATATCTAGAGAGACAGTAGTGTGTTAAATTCTGTAGCTTTAATCAGCACACATTTTATATCACATTTCCCACAGGTCAGAAGTCTCTGCAGGGTTTAGCTAGATCTTCTGTTTCATCTCATAAAGCTGCAAATCAGGGTGTTGACCAGGTTGCATCCCCATCTGGAGGCTGGAATAAAAGAGAATCTGCTTCCATGCTCATTCAGATTATTGGCAGAATTAATTTCCTTGCAGCTGCATAACTAAGGTCCCCATTTTCTTGCTGAATCTCAGTTGGGGGATGCCCTCAGCAAATGGGTGTAACCCATAGTTCTTTGCCACATGATTCTTATATCACGCCAGCTTATTTCTTTAACAAGTAACAGAATTTTTTCTTAATATATATTTTTATTGATGTATAGTTGACTTACAATGTTTTGTTTAGGTACATAGCAAGGTGACTCAGTTATACATAACACTGCTGCTAAGTCACTTCAGTCGTGTCTGACTGTGCGACCCCACAGACAGCAGCCCACCAGGCTCCCCCGTCCCTGGGATTCTCCAGGCAAGAACACTGGAGTGGGTTGCCATTTTCTTCTCCAATGCACGAAAGTGAAAAGTGGAAGTGAAGTCACTCAGTCGTGTCCGACCCTCAGCGACCCCATGGACTGCAGCCTTCCAGGCTCCTCCATCCATAGGATTTTCCAGGCAAGAGTACTGGAGTGGGGTGCCATTGCCTTCTCCATATATAACACATGTATATTATTTTTGAAATTATTTTCCATTATACATTATTACAAGATACTGACTGTAGTTCCCTGTGCTATACAGTAAACCTTTGTTACTTGAATAAATTTTTTTTTTCATTCAGGCTTACTAAGATGGAATCTTATGTAATACAGTATAATCATGCCACTGGCATCCCATCACCTTTGCCATATTCTGTTCAAAGCCTATTTATTCTTATCAAGTTTTTAAATTCACCTCTTAGGAGGTCTAGATATTTGGTTTTAAGTACATACATGAAAACTGACTTGTGTTTATTTTGGAATGCATTGCAGAGCTAATACAGTTTTCTAGATATAGAGGAATTAATAACAATAGATAAGTAGTTAATACTACCAAGATTTTGGCTCCACAGAAAGCATTTCCAAAGAGCCTCTTTGACAAAGTAGGATGAAGGAATGAAGCAGGATATAATGGAGGGGAAGAGAGAGGAGCATGAGCTAACACTTGTTTAATGCCTATTTTGTGTCTATAGTTAATAATGTAGCACAAAGATGGTAGTTGAGTAGTAGAACAAGATGACATTAACAATATATGCATTGCTATTTTGTATAGTTCTGGAATATCAGTTTTAATACTGATATTTCTTCTTCAAGTGAAATATTGTCTTTTCTAATTTTGTCTTCAGATGCATTTCACCTGAGGAAAGACCAGGGCTGGTTGAATGACATTTCTTGGTTTTTCTAGTTTGTCTCTTCCCTGTGGAATAATTGAGGGAGGATATCCTGGTTAAAATAAAATATCTGGAAGGAGGGGTCAACCCTAAGAAAGTGGATTTGATCCAGAAAGGGAGGGATGCTGTGGAAATCTAGCTCTGGGGGAAGAAAAATGGACAGGATCCGGGAAAGGGCTAGAATCAGGCCTGCAGCCTGTGCTTGTCTCTCTTCAGCCCTTTGCTGTGGACTGAATTCGTTTCCCTCACTTCATACAGTGAATTCCTAACCCTCAAAGCAATGGTATTTGGAGGTGGGATCTTTGGAAGATAATTAGGTTTCAGTTCAGTTCAGTTCAGTCGCTCCATCGTGTCCAACTCTTTGCGACCCCATGAATCGCAGCACGCCAGGCCTCCCTGTCCATCACCAACTCCCGGAGTTCACTCAGACCCACGTCCATTGAGTCTGTGATGCCATCCAGCCATCTCATCCTGGGTCGTCCCCTTCTCCTCCTGCCCCCAATCCCTCCCAGCATCAGAGTCAACTCTTCCCAGTGAGTCAACTCTTCGCATGAGGTGGCCAGAGTACTGGAGTTTCAGCTTTAGCATCATTCCTTCCAAAGAACACCCAGGACTGATCTCATTTACAATGGACTGGTTGGATCTCCTTGCAGTCCAAGAGACTCTCAAGAGTCTTCTCCAACACCACAGTTCCAAAGCATAAATTCTTCGGTGCTCAGCCTTCTTCACAGTCCAACTCTCACATCCATGACCACTGGAAAAACCATAGCCTTGACTAGACAGAACTTAGTCAGCAAAGTAATGTCTCTGCTTTTGAATATGCTCTCTAGCTTGGTCATAACTTTTCTTCCAAGGAGTAAGTGTCTTTTAATTTCATGGCTGCAATCACCATCTGCAGTGATTTAGATGAGGTAATAAGGTTGGGACCCTCATTATGGGATTAGTGCTCTTACAAGAAGAGATATCAGAGAACTTGCTCTTCTCTGACCCCCAACACCAACCCTCCATGTGAGGACAAAGTGAGAAGGTGGCTATCTGCAAGACAGGAAGAAAGCTCACATCAGAAATCGAAACCTTGATGCTGGCACCTTGATCTTGGACTTCTGGTCTCCATAACTCTGAGAAAATAACTTCTTATTTAAGCCACCCAGGCTGTGGTCTGTTGTTATGGTAGCTCAAGCTTACTGAGACACCCCCAACACATCGCCTATTACCATTTTTCCTAAGAAGCTCAAGTCACCCCTTCAATTCCAAGATAACATTTTCAGAAGCCTCTGGAAATAAAGGGGAGCCACTGGCTCTGGAGAAAATTCATACTACTCTACCTCACTAGTAACACAATAACCTAAAAACTGGGAAATGAAACTTATTAATACCTTAAAAGGATTTTAAGATGGGAGAAAGGAGTTTTGGTTGTGGCCAAATTACTTTTTGTTGTTGGATTTCAGTGGAAAACATGACTTTCTGAAAATATCTCTAAACTTGAATCACATTTCAGATTTTTAAAAATAGTGGGAAAACTATAATACCAAGAAAAGTAGAAGTGTTTTAATACTTAGAAATATTACAGAAAAATTAAATTACTGAAAACTGGGATTTTAGTCACCTACAAATATTTATCCATAGGTCATGTTTATAGACTATAAAGTGCTTCTTAGTGCATTTTATCAGGCGTGAATGTTGACATCATCTTCTAAAGAAAAAAGTAAACGTGTAGGCTGAGTGTGATTTTAAAAATCACTGAGGCAGAAGAGATAGGTTTATGTGGAGTATATTATTGAGGCTTGTTGAGAGTAGTGGCAGGGTGAATCCCTTGTACGTCCTTTCCCTTTGTTTTACGGGACAAGAGTAGGAATTCTGCACTTAATCCATAAGACATCAATTTTGCATTGTTACAAATATCTACCTATTAAAATGGTCTTGAAACTTCTTGTCTGAAAACAAAACTTAAAGACATTTTAAGTCCATTTACAGATTAGAAAAATACTGTGGTTATTTGAGTGACTTTCTTGTTCTGCTCTCATTAATTTCTCAGTGTTCTAGTCTTAAAAGAAGTAGCTAAGTAATTAAAATTTTTAGTAGATGGAATATCATCACAACATTTTATAACTGGGGAGTTATCAATCACAAACTTTTTCTTTCCTTAACTACATAAATATTATAGAAATTGGGATTTGGATTACAAATCTTCTACACTTTTTCCTGAAGGGAACTAACCCAGTTTTTCTAAATATTCACTGTTGTTATAGCTTAGTCATTTAATTAACCCAGACCTTTCTTTCTTTATCTGTATAATGTAGGGTTAAAAAAGAAAAACAGAGATACTTCCTCTTCCCACTGATTGGGCACCCCCATCCTACTGTGAAAGAATACTTCCTTAGTCTGAGTATTTCCAACATGTGTATATTTATGATATAAAAAATCTGAGATAGTCACTTATTTGGAAATTACCTTTTCTTAAGTTTCCTGTTTGATCATTTTTATGTATCTATCCAAAGACCATGCATACCCAAACACGCAAAAAAAGATAGTTTTCATTTACCTATCATAAGGAGGTCACAAAAAGAAATGACTTTATTGTTGATAGTAATACATTAAAATAAAATGAATGTTTTGAACAGATAGTAGTGAGCTAGGAAGTATTTCATTTGATGAAAAAAACCATGTGATGTACATGTTATTTCTTGGTTTATATCAATATACAATTAACGCAAACTCACATATGAAATTACATTTGTCAGTGACTTTTCCATTAAAAAAATAGTGTTTGGTTTAGTTTCACACCAACATTGAGAAAGTATGCAGAAATGATAAGTTGTGGCTGCAAGGTAGACTGAAAGAATCTATTGTCATATTTATAGCATTGGGATAAGATAAAATCATAAATTACAGTGCTCTCTCTCAAAATGGTGTCAGAAAAAGAAATAATGTGGGAATTTCATATCTAAGATTATACTGAGATTAAATTGGTTGAATAACAGAAGTCTCTGAAAAAGAAAATTTGGGCTCATTTTTCTTTTAACTTTCTGTATTTCACCCCAGTTCAGTATTTCTTTTGGAGCACATAAAGTGAATTGTTATTGTTATACATTGTATATATACTATTATATATATTTATAAAAGATTTTTAGTAGTAACCAAAATTTTCTTGTATATTATTTCTATAATTTCTAAGATTAACTGTTAAGGATAACCTATATCAACTGAATTATAATCCAAATCCAATTAGGAAAATATCTACTTCTTTATATGTCTCATTAAAAGTAGCAGGATTATTTCTGATATACCTGTCTCATTATGTGAGTACTATAGGTAATTAGCACTATTTCAGTTCAGTTCAGTTCAGTTCAGTCGCTCAGTCATGTCCAACTCTTTGTGACCCCATGAACCACAGCACACCAGGCCTCCCTGTCCATCACCAACTCCCAGAGTCCACCAAAACCCATGTCCATCAAGTCGGTGATGCCATCCAGCCATCTCATCCTCTGTTGTCCCCTTCTCCTCCTGCCCTCAATCCCTCCCAGCATCAGGGTCTTTTCCAATGAGTCAGCTCTTCACATCAGGTAGCCAAAGTATTGGAGTTTCAGCTTCAACATCAGTCCTTCCAACCCAGGACTGATCTCCTTTTGGATGGACTGGTTGGATCTCCTTGCAGCCCAAGGGACTCTCAAGAATCTTCTCTAACACCACAGTTCAAAAGCATTAATTCTTCAGCGCTCAGCTATTTTATAGCATATATTTATATATATTTAAATAGCACTATTTAATCACATTCAGTTATCACATTCAGTTAGAAAATTGTCTAGTTAGAGAAGATTTCCACCTCCATTTGGGTCTTTTCTATGACACTGGGTTCTGGACCATTCCAACTTTTGACCTGGAATACAGATCAAGCGGTTTGGAAACTTTAAAAGGACCTGTATAATCAAGTTGGGCTTCCTTGGTAGCTAAGATGGTAAAGAATATGCCTGCAATGCAGGAGACCTGGGTTTGATCCCTGGGTGGGGAAGACCCCCTGAAGAAGAAAATGGCAACTCACTCCAGTATTCTAGCCTGGAGAATCCCATGTACAGAGGAGCCTTGTGGGCTACAGTCCATGGGGTTGCAAAGTCGGATACAACTGAGCAACAGACACTTTCCATTTGCATGATCAAGTTAATATTGTTTGCTTGGTAAGAAATAGAAAACAGCCCACAGATCAAACAATAGTGATAACAGTCATAAGGTAGACTTATGACTACTTATTTTTGACTTATCAAAAATATACATATATTTTAAGCCAACTATAACTTACAAAGATAAATCATCTATACCACATTCATCCATAGTGTTTGCATTTAAAATTCCATAGTTTGTCACTGGATAGGATGCCTTAATAATCTTTGTTAATCATTTAAGCTATTATGAAGTGAGGGGGAAAACTGTTTTCAGTTATATAATAAATTTATAAATATATGTATTGCATATATTCTAATTCCATTTGAAATGTCAGGAAAGCCTTTTAGCATGTCACCAAGGTACAGATAAGGATTTAATTGGAGGGCCAAGGAGCATTGTAGCCTTTTGCATCTTAAAAATGTATATTTTTTTAAAAAATCTTTTTTTTGATACATTGGCTAATTTGTGAAGTGGGCTTTTTCAAAATCAGATGACTGTATGTCATCACTAAAGGTTCTTAAGACATCTCAAAGGTACTAATTCACACAGGTATGCACACATACACTCACACATTGAAAACAGCCATGATGATAAAAAAAAACAATGCACAGCAGTATAATCTTTATACTATCATCTTGGCAGGCTAAGAAACTTTTTTTAATGTGCTTGAAGTATCAAATAAGTATGAAGTCATTAGTGAAAAAATAACTAGCATGGTATTCCAGTTTGTTAAACTTTGTCAGACATTAGCTGACTGCTAAGGAGGTTCCTTTACTTATTCAAATAGATATATTTTATTAAGCACTGATGTAAAATAATATTTTTGTATATATTCGTTTTCTCTTTGGTTTTCATTAAAATTGGAAGTAAATTGTTTTATTTTAAAAAATTATTTCTGGACAAGATGAAATCACTTTAAACAATGTAATAAGTATAACATATTTGTGGAAAAATAGTCATCAATTTGTTAGCTGCACTGCCACTCTACATTTATGAATTCTGTTAAGTTTGCAAAGCATCATCCCTTATATTGTTTCATGTTTCTCCTGTACTATTAAGACATAAGGAGTGCATAGGAAGTTCCGTGGTGGCCTAATGGGTTAGGATTACGGCATTCAATGCCAGGACCTGGGTTCCATCCCTGGTCAGGAAACTGAGATCCTGCAAGCCACACCATACTGCCGAAAAAAAAAAAAAGTAGGAAGGAAATAGGAGTTCAAATGTTAATATTCCCATTTTTAAACATGAGGAAATGAAACTTAGAGAAGTTAGCAGACTTGTCAAAGTCTCATTGATTAAAAGCAGCAATATACATAAGACCCAGTAATACATGGAGATATATTTTGACAATTTGCCAGGCATTTTGGGAAACAAAATTTGTCTTCAATATGATTCTTACCCTTGAAGTTTATAGCCAAATTGAAGGAACAGATATAGATGAAACTATTTTACAAGCCAGAGTATAGTACAAATTATGGGTAAGGACAAAGTGTTATATTAAGAATGATAAGTTGTAACCGGGGAACTCAGAAGAATAAATCCAAGTACTGATATATTGGTATTAAAGGATGATGTTGCCCCCTACTCCCCATAATCTCCTAAACATTTCATCCAGTACAGATTTCCATATTGATCAGAAATGTATATCACTCTTCCACCAATTGTGTGTTTTTCTAAAGTTTTCACTTCTTTAGGAAAAGAAGCTATGTCTTCATTTCCTACATCTTTTCCCACTGATCAGGGTCTTCATTCATATGAGTGGTTTGTTTTTTTTTTTAATCAAGAAAGCAAAAAAGGAACATTCTAGGTCTAGAATATAACAACAAAAATAATACCTAATCCTCGTTGAACAGTTATGTGCCAAGCACTTTTGTAGATATTATATATATATATATTCATTTAACCTTGAAATCAACCCTATGAATGGATATTATTATCCCCATTTTTCAGATGAGGAAACAGAGAAATAAAGTAACTTTGCCAGTGTTACACAGTTAGAAACCCAGGCTTTTATTTATTTCCCACAATCAACAAGACTTAATGTGCTGAGTGATTATTAAGAATGGGAAAGGAGGTTAATATAACTCCTTTCGATGTCCGTGTTTCTCAACTCTGTCAGATGTACTGGTCTCTTTTATGACAAATATTCAGTAGTACCCCCATTTCTTCCCTGAAATAAAGTTTATAGAGAATATAACTTACCTTCACACACAATTCTTAAAAATCAAAATAATTTCCTCACTAATCTAAGGGAGACATAAAAGGAAACTAATTTATAATAAAGTATTTCAATTTGTTTACAACTTGGGTACAACTATGATAGAACACATAAAGAAGTCATTTATAGCAAGTGTGTATAATAGATAAGTTTGTATTTAATAATTTTAATGAGATTGGAAATTAAAAATATGGGGAAATGGAAGAGCAGAGTGTTAAGGTGAACATTAGTGTGAAATATTAGTATGTCTTTGTAATGTTTTAATTTAACAGTCTGATTGCTTCATTAGAAGAAAATGTTTGGAGCATAAAAGTACATTGATAACTATTTGATTGTGGACAAAATTATAAAACCCAATTTCAAAAATTCAACTAAATATTGAAAGCTTTTTCTTTGTATTTGACATTTAAAAATAGGTTGTACATGTTCATACATATAGATGTACATTATATATACACACATATATATATATGCACACACTCATACATAAAAGAATGGCATACCTATAAATTCAGTTTAATATACATATTATATCATGGCAACTCCTCCCATATGTGACACTGCCCTTGGCAAGTAATCTGAAATGATGTACAATGATACTCAGTAAAGTTTTGAACAAAGAAAAGCATAATATTCTTTCGATGTCAATAGTTGCATCATGGAAGATTCAGCATGAGTTAAACCATATCAAACAAACCCAACTTTTTGTTTATATATCATTAGATCCTGGTGGGCTGCAGTCCATAGGGTCGCTAAGAGTCGGACACAACTGAGCAACTTCACTTTCACTTTTCACTTTCATGCATTGGAGAAGGAAATGGCAACCCACTCCAGTGTTCTTGCCTGGAGAATCCCAGGGATGGTGGGAGCCTGGTGGGCTTCTGTCTATAGGGTCACACAGAGTCGGACACGACTGAAGCGACTTAGCAGCAGCAGCAGCAGATCCAAGTTCAAATAATTTTATTTAAAAAAAAAAAAAGAATTTCACCTACATGTATATCTGATAGGGCATTCAAAAGTCATGTGGGATGTGGGATATTTCCTTCTAGAGCAGTGTAGGAACTCTAGAATCCTTAACCTGTTCCTACTTAATGCCATTGGAACATCATCAGAGGCCACACCAAGAAGGCAAAGGAAGTGCCACAAAACTGAAATCAAAGGAGATGCCTAAGGAAGTCTCTGGTTTTGTCTTTGATTTGACCTCATAACTCCATTTTGAAGACGTGGAAAATGAGCATATGGAAGATGCTCTTCAGGAAGAAGCCTGACCACAACCTCACTGAGCAGGATGATAGAACTCTTGGCCGACTCCAAGCAGTCTGGCCACTCTCAAAAACAAGACACAGAAGAAAAACTGGGATTGAAGCTGCTATTTTACACTTGAAAGGAGAGCACAAAGAAGAAATTGAAAATCTGCAGCATATCCCTGCAGTGTAGATTAAGGCACTTAAGGAAGTGGCCCTTGAAGGAGGAAGAGTTGTGCTGAACCATACATTCTGTATCCCCAGGGTTATTTGGAAATTGCTGACTTGATCCTCCTTTGCAAAGCCCAGAAGGACTAAGGGATCATTTCCTTCATCCCACCATCTGATTGTCACCCCCCTTGTGTTTGGTGTTTGCTTGCAGTGGCTGTAACAGGAAGTTTCAGGAGTCTTAATTTCAAATGACTAGATACTGAATCGGGCACTGATTCTAGTTTACATAGCTGGAGTTGACCCAACACCTCAGAAGAAAATAATGGTGAAATTTAAATGAAACTTGGTGTTCATTCAGTGCTGAAAAAAAATAGTAAATAAAAACATCATCACAAATTTCCAAAGTGCTGTATAGGGACAGTAACTGCACCAGCTGTGAACCACACAGTTCTAGACCTTCATTTGTTTCCTTATGGGAAAAAATCTTGATCCGATCTGACTAAATACACTTGGGCAAAATTTCTTCAGATAACAAATTTGAATGGTAGTCTTGCTGTGTCTTAACTCAGAGAAGTGGCTATTGGGTGATAATTTCAGGACCCATGCAGAAGCAGAGAGATTTCCCTATCTTTGAAACCTTCCATGATGTGACAGTTGAGAGAGTGTTGGACAGGCCAAGTTAAGTGCCCTTAATCTGCCCAAGGCAAGATGATTAACGGGGCCAATAGGGGAATACTATACTAGAGACCTTTCATGGAAACAGTAAATGTAAAGCTATAAAGGTGAGTCCAATAAAGTGGAGCCTGGCCAGAGCAAGGTTTACCAAGCACAGTTTAGTCCATGCTGGTGGTCTCGGACCAGGCCTGAGCCTAGTCCAAATCAGAGAAGTAGGACAACCAAGAGAATTGGAGTAAGAGCAAGTGTCCATGTTGAGGCAGTGTATATGTGACTTTTCATATAGCAATAAAAAATGTCTTAAAATAACAAGCCAAAACAATGTCAAATTTATAATATATAACCTAAGTGTAATGATAGTATTAACAAATATGCCTTTTTATAGTACCTATTTTATTGAGCACTTAAAATTTACTATGCATTGTACTAACAACTCAAATAATTTATCTTGCAATAATCTTGTGAAGTAAATAGAACAATATTATTGTGCCCAGAGTACAGGTAAGGAAACTGAGAGACAGAGAGGATCATTACAAGTCAGTCATGAGTACTGTTCATCCAAAAAAAAAAAATCTGATTTTAATTTACTAAAATGTTTTTCCTGCAAGTGAAATTTATTGATGAGTGGGTTTGTGTCCATTGTAATTTTGATGCCTGTATAGCACCGTGGTCTTAAAAAATAAACACAGGCTACTGAATATTCAGGAATACTTAATAAATGACTCATTCTTTTTCTTTTGCGTGCAGTACTAAATATATCAAATAATTCTTCAAATTGGTAAATTTTTTGTGTAATAGTAGAAATCTATCTTTGAAATGCAAGTTACAGTTGCATACCTCCTCTGTATAGCTACATGAAAGTTAAATGTAAAGGGTTGTTATTATTACATAAGAGGCAGAAATAATAAATTATTAATGTTATGAGTTTATAATATACTCTGTGAGAATATGAGTGCTGTATTTTTTTTTTAGAATTGTTCTTTATTCTCTGTTCCCATCTCTATATCCTTCAGTTCAGTTCAGTTCAGTTCAGTTTAGTCACTTAGTCGTGTCCGACTCTGCAACCCCATGAATCGCAGCACACCAGGCCTCCCTGTCCATCACCAACTCCTGGAGTTCATTCAGACTCATTCCATCGATTCAGTGATGACTTCCAGCCATCTCATCCTGGGTCGTCCCCTTCTCCTCCTGCCCCCAATCCCTCCCAGCATCAGAGTCTTTTCCAATGAGTCAGCTCTTCACATGACGTGGCCAAAGTACTGGAGTTTCAGCTTCAGCATCATTCCCTCCAAAGAAATCCCAGGGCTGATCTCCTTCAGAATGGACTGGTTGGATCTCCTTGCAATCCAAGGGACTCTCAAGAGTCTTCTCCAACACCACAGTTCAAAAGCATCAATTCTTTGGTGCTCAGCTTTTTTCACAGTCCAACTCACATCCATACATGACCACTGGAGAAACGATAGCCTTGACTAGACGGACCTTTGTTGGCAAAGTAATCTCTCTGCTTTTGAATATGCTATCTAGGTTGGTCATAACTTTCCTTCCAAGGAGTAAGCGTCTTTTAATTTCATGCCTGTAATCACCATCTGCAGTGATTTTGGAGCCCCCCAAAATAAAGTCTGACACAGTTTCCACTGGTTCCCCATCTATTTCCCATGAAGTGATGGGACCAGATGCCATGATCTTCGTTTTCTGAATGTTGAGCTTTAAGCCAACTTTTTCACTCTCCTCTTTCACTTTCATCAAGAGGCTTTTTAGCTCCTCTTCACTTTCTGCCATAAGGGTGGTGTCATCTGCATATCTGAGGTTATTGATATTTCTCCAGTCCAGCGTTTCTCATGATGTACTCTGCATATAAGTTAAATAAGCAGGGTGACAATATACAGCCTTGACGTACTCCTTTGCCTATTTGGAACCAGTCTGTTGTTCCATGTCCAGTTCTAACTGTTGCTTCCTGACCTGCATACAGATTTCTCAAGAGGCAGGTCAGGTGGTCTGGTATTCCCATCTCTTTCAGAATGTTCCACAGTTTATTGTGGTCCACACAGTCTCAATCCTTAAGAGGGGCTATATCTTAAAAAAAATTTTTTTGTTGTTCTTTTATACATTTTAACGGAGAAAGCAATGGCACCCCACTCTAGTACTCTTGCCTGGAAAATCCCATGGATGGAGAAGCCTGGTAGGCTGCAGTCCATGGGATTGCTGAGGGTCGGACACAACTGAGCGACTTCACTTTCACTTTTCACTATCATGCATTAGAGAAGGAAATGGCAACCCACTCCAGTGTTCTTGCCTGGCGAATCCCAGGGACGGGGGAGCCTGGTGGGCTGCCGTCTATGGGGTCGCACAGAGTCGGACACAACTGAAGTGACTTAGCAGTAGCAGCATACATTTTAAGCAATTATGCCTTTAATTCTGTTCCACCTATCTGTTTAGTAATTTGGTATTATGTTGTTGTTTGTTGTTGTTTAGGTGCTAAGTCACATCCAACTCTGCAACCCCATGAACTGCAGCCACCAGACTTCTCTGTCCTTTACTATCTCCCAGAGCTTGCTCAAACTCATGTCCATTGAGTCAGTATGCCATCTGGCCATCTCATCTTCTGTCACTCCCTTCTCCTCTTACCCTCAATCTTTCCCCTCATCAGGGTCTTTTCCAATGAGTTGGCTCTTCGCATCAGGTGGCCAGAGTATTGGAGCTTCAGCATCAGTCCTTCCAATGAACATTCAGGATTGAGTTCCTTTAGGATTGACTGGTTTGATAGCTTTGCTGTCGCAGGGACACTCAAGAGTTTTCTCCAGCATGACAGTTTGAAAGCATCAATTCTTCGGCACTCAGCCTTCTTTATGGTCCAACTCTCACATCCGTGCGTGACTACTGGAAAAAACATAGTTTTGGCTATATGGACCTTTGTCAGCAGTAATGTCTCTGCTTTTTAATATGCTGTCTAGGTTGTCATAGCTTTACTTGCAAAGAGTATGCATCTTTTAATTTCATGACTGCAGTCACCTTCTGCAGCGATTTTTGGAGCCCAAGTTAATTAAATGTAATGAGTTATAATTGGCGTTCCTGAAACTGACATAGAAGAACCATGTCTTATCTCCTTCTGGCCTTGTGTTTTTTCTCGCCTCAATGCTCCCCTTGTAGCAGGGGAGCATTCTTCGTGATGTGTAGAACGTATCATGCAAAAAATATATACAAAATGCCAGGAGAAATAAAAGATATCCTAGGCTTTCTATATTCTATATTCTATATTCCAACTTGTACATCGAAAACATGAAGAAGAATAGGAACCTTTTTCTTGAAGTACTTGGCTCCCTTTTGTTTATATATTTTCTGCTAGCTGAAATTAAGTCTTCCCTTGCGAAGAGCTGTCTCTAGGATCTCAGGGATTTTATAACTGACAAATGAAAACTTAAAATTGGGTCACTCTGGGACTAGTAAGAGAATCGGTGTCAGCATAGGAAATGTGCGTGTGCCCAGGCCTAATCCATAGCCAGGAAGAAGCAAGAAAAACAAGAAGAGTGGCACTTTGGCTTAATTAAAATATATTTTGCAGGTAAGATGAGTCAAAATGAAGCTCTGACATTTCAGTGATACTAATTTTAGATAGTTTTAGCAGGTCACTGAAGACAAATCCATAGAATTATAAATAAAATGTGAATTAAGAATCACTTATAATATAAAGCACACTTAGAAATAAGTCTTACATGCCAGAATTCTGAAAGAGGTGCTGCTTTCCTGATTTGCTCATCTAGAGAACCTTGAAGTTTGCTTAGTAAAGTAATATCTACTAATATCAACTAATTCTTTTAACTGAAGCAAACAATACTGTGAAAGGGTCCCTTAGGTTGAAGATGGCAAAAAACTGCATAGAGAGTGACTGAGCTCACCTTCTAGAATAAAAATTAATTAAAACATACTCTGAATACCTATATATCATATTCTATAAATTTATATATAGTGGGTCTGATATCAGTCATTGCTTCTATTCACTAGTTAAAAAGAAAAACTTTTACAGCTGCAATTAAAAGGAAAGTTTTGGTCCAGATGGATCTTCTTCTATATACTCTGAGCAGTTACTTATTAGAATTCAGTCAGTTCAGCTGTGTCCAACTCTGCGACCCCATGGACTGCAGCACTCCAGGCCTCCCTGTCCATCACCAACTCCTGGAGTTACTCAAACTCATGTCCATTGAGTCGGTGATGCCATACAGCCATCTCATCCTTTGTCATCCTCTTCAATCTTTTCCAGCATCAGGTTCTTTTCCAATGAGTCAGTTCTTCACATCAGGTGGCCAAAGTATTGGAGCTTCAGCTTCAGCATCAGTCCTTCCAATGAGTATTCAGGACTGATTTCCTTTAGGATTGACGGGTTGGATCTCCTTGCAGTCCTAGGGTCTTGCAAGAGTCTTCTTCTCCAACACCACAGTTCAAAAACATCAATTCTTTAGCACTCAGCTTTCCTTATAGTTCATCTCTCACATCCATACATGACTACTGGAAAAACCATAGCTTTGACTAGATGGACCTTTGTCAGCAAAGTAATGTCTCTGCTTTGTAATATGCTGTCTAGGTTGGAGAAGGAAATGGCAACCCACTCCAGTGTTCTTGCCTGGAGAATCCCAGGGACAGGAGAGCCTGGTGGGCTGCTGTCTCTGGGGTTGCACAGAGTCGGACACGACTGAAGCAACTTAGCAGTAGCAGGTTGGTCATAGCTTTTCTTCTAAGGAGCAAGAGTTAACGATTGTGTTTTAACATGGGTATCATGACCCTTTGTGAAGCACCATTAAACTTATCAACAGAAGTAGAAATTAGAAACACTAACTTCTTATTACTTAATCCCTAATAGTATATGAGTTATTTGTCCATTTAGTTAGTGAAAATGTTAGTCACTCAGTTGTATCCGACTCTTTGCAACAGTATAGACTATAGCCCACCAGGCTCCTCTGCCCATGGAATTATCCAGGCAAGAATACTGGAACGGGTAGCCATTCCCATCTCCAGGAGATCTTCCTAACACAGGGATAGAACCCGAGTCTCCTACATTGCAGGCAGATTTTTTACCATCTGAGCTACCATCCATGTCCATATAAAATACTTAATTCTATGCAATGGTAATAGTTTAAAATATTTAATATTTTTCCCAAGTCTGACATGGAAATGCCAATTCTGCATTATAAAAATTAATAGAAATGCTAATTGTATACTGCATCTTGGGGGAGAAAGTGATTTTTTTTTCTTGTTTTTGTTTTTCAGTTCAAGTTTTTTGATTTCTGTGAGTCAGGGAAATAAGCATCTGACACTTGTTCATGCTAAGGGAAAGAACATTCCTTTCAATGAGTGGACTGCACTGAGCTATTGGAACTGCCAGATGTCTGAGGCATGTTCACACTGTAATATTTCCATGTTTGTGTCTTAAGTAGTAAGCAGTGCTTTGCTCTGACATCAGCCCTAACTAAATATTATGGTATTATAGGACAAGTTCATAGAATATGTATCTCCAGCAAAGAACGGACAATTCTCTTAGTTGCACACATGAAATAGTAACAAATATGAAGCCAGAAACTCCTTCTGGCAAACCCACAGTACAAGGTATGAGTAGGATGGGAAAATTGAGTTTAGGATATCAGAAGGACACAAGAACATGACAGTAGAAACCTACACTTTGTCCTGTAGTTGACATGTACATTATTGCTGCAAACTTACTTCAAAGCTCAAAGAAAATAACAGCAACAATAGCCAAATTTTATTGTTTACTTTCTATACACTAGGCATCATACGGAGCACTTTACTTGGATCAATGCATGTAATTTGCAAACTCACCTCATAGAAGAGCTACTATTATTAACCCTATCTTATTGTGGTTTATAAAGGTCAAACCTTGAGCAAGTGGTAGTGGTAGATCGGAGAAGGCAGTGGCAGCCCACTCCAGTACTCTTGCCTGGAAAATCCCATGGGTGGAGGAGCCTGGTGGGCTGCCATCTGTGGGGTCGCACAGAGTCGGACACGACTGAAGTGACTTAGCAGCAGCAGCAGCAGTGGTAGATCAGTGATACTCATGCATTTACCCACAACAGTGTACCAGCTCTGTATTCATTATATTATTTTGTCTATTCCCAAATTCTAATCTTTATAGTTCTAATATGCCTAACTCAGAATTTATTTGCTAGTTTACATAAAACAGTGAGAAATATCCACAACCAAATCAAATCTTTTCATTTGTTAAAAATCACACTAGAACTTGATTATAGCTTGTTTTATAATGTTTAGACTAATCAAAATAAGTAACCCAATCTAGAAAATAGTAGAATTTGAAAAGAGAAAAATAATGGGGTTATTTAACTTGACTTCTAGCTATAACATAGAATATATACTATCTGTGTGAAATAGTGCTATTATTAGCCTGAATCTCAACTTCATCTTCAAATTATACTGTTTTGTATATAGATTATATGTGTGTGTTTTGTACATACATACATACAGAGATGGAAAAATTATTTTATCTAGATTCAGTGAGTAATTTTACCAGTGTGTTAGCAATGCCTATCACAGTTTAAATGACCTAGCATTCTATTTCTAGAAAATATTTTATAGAAATATTAAAATGTCTCAAAGGTGTGTATAGAAGGATGTTTGTCACAGCACTGTATTAATATGTTATAGTAGAAAATTGGAGATGACTTTAAAGTCCAATAGTAATGGAAAGAGTAATTTCTTCCCTAGTAATTTATTAGTGTGATCTAGTCACATTGAAGAAGGCAATGGCACCCCACTCCAGTACTCTTGCCTGGAAAATCCTATGGATGGAGGAGCCTGGCGGGCTGCAGTCCATGGGGTCGCTGAGGGTCGGACACGACTGAGCGACTTCACTTTCACTTTTCACTTTCATGCATTGGAGAAGGAAATGGCAACCCACTCCAGTGTTCTTGCCTGGAGAATCCCAGAGACGGGGGAGACTGGTGGGCTGCCGTCTATGGGGTCCCATAGAGTCGGACACGACTGAAGCGACTTAGCAGCAGCAGTAGCAGTCACATAGTCTTTCTTCCAGTCCTTCAAATGCAGTACTTTTTCAAACCTTTGAACTTGGCTTGTATCTCTTCCCTATTCCTATCTTACTTCTCTCTCTCTCTGGTCTTTCCATGTCTGACTTAAATAAAGGACCTCATCTTAAATGTCATTACCTGTAATGTGGAATTGGTCAGAAGGGGATAGAAAAATTAGGGTAAGCTGATATTTAGAAATTGGTGAAGAGTTTAGAGAAAGTGGGAAGCTTAAGAATGATCAGAGGATCAGCAATGGGATGGGACTCATGATACAGTACAGTTGGGGTAGGATAGATACTGAGAGTAGGTGAAGCTCATTAATGTGGTTTATTTATAACAAGGTTTGGTAGTTATGAACTGGAGATGGTGTGGAGGGGCAGGGAATATTAGGCATTAAGTGAGGCTGTCTAGTGGAAATGAGAGAAACAGAGGTGGAGTTGATAAGAGATGGGCAGTATGAGGGAGTATTCAGCTCTCAGGACAATGTATGTCCACAGAATACATTAAAACCTAAGGAGAGTGTGAGACTCTTCTGTGAGTAGTGAGCCATAGATGATATGATGGTGAAAGAAAGTTCTCACTTCCTCAGAGAAGCCTTCCCTTTGCTATAGTGTATAGTAGCTCTCCCACCATTGCTCATACAACCTAATCATTTTATTATTGTAAAGGTTGGGACCCTGATTTGTCATTGGGAGGAGTCTGTAGTACAGTTTTCACTGAAAATATTAATTTTCAGGATAAGTCAGTAGTGTGATTCTATTTAAAAATAAAATATTACATATATTAACCTATGGTGTACATATTAAATCTATTTGAATTACATATATCTTAATGAACTTAGGGGTCAAAGTGTTTACCATGTCTCAGGCATTTCTAGAATCTTTTCATGTATTGTGTAATTTAACCCTTACTACCATTTATGAGGCTTCCCAGTACCCGCCTGCCAGTCAGTGCAGGTAGACAAGAAACTTAGATTCAATCCCTGGGTTGGGAAGATCCCCTGGAGGAAGGCACAACAACCACTCCAGTATCTTGCCTGGAGGATGTCATGGACAGAGGAGCCTGGTGGGCTACAGTCCATGGTAAATATTAGTATTATTCCCATTTCAAAGAAGGGAGAACTGAGGCATAGAGGTGCTAGGTTAGTTGCCTGAGGTCACAGAGCTGGTAAGGGACCTAGAGCTAGGATGACAATGTGTAGCTATTTACATTTACATTTAATTAAAGAGTATGAAATTAAAAATTCAGTTTCTCATTCACACTAGCCAGATTTCAAGTGCATGATAAACACATGTGGCTAGAAGCTGTCTTATCTGGGCAGCACAGATATGTAGTACATTTTAATCAGTGCAGAAAATTGTGGTAAACATCTGACTCTAGAGTCTGTTCTTACCTGCTGTGTAACATTGCCTCCTCTTAAGTCAAGCTATGGACCAGTTACTGTACTGTGAAATGGGAGTAAGAAGGGTAGAAACTTTCAGATTTTACTTTGTAGATTTCTGTATTGTTTATTTTTCTCCATTAGACAAGTACTGTTTTTGGAATTTAAAAAAATTAGTTAAATTGTCTTCTTCAGAAATGAAATAATAAGGTACAGAGAAAACATTGATAAAGCATGTCTTAATCTAAATGATGGAACCCCAAAGAGATAGTCTATCAAACTTGCCAGCAAATAGTAGAATTTACCTTCATAAAAGTGTCCCATAGAATCATATAATTAGCAAAGATATCTCATGATTTTTCTCATTAAAGTTCCAGAGGAAGGCAGTATCATTAGATAAAGAACCTTTTGCTTGTTTCTACCAGCATTCTGGTAACCATCCCACTGGTAGTGAAATGTGTTTTTCCAGGCTGGTACCATAAATCAGCTTCACTCACCATTTCTGTCTGCCTTTGCTTCTTCCTTCCTTCATTTATTTACTTATGACTTACTATGGGAAAAAAAAAGAAAGTCGGGGTGAAAATCATATTGCATGAGAACTAAGAGAAAGCGGAGTATTCTCTTTTATTTCTTAAACTTAAGGATTGATAATTTGTGCTACTTTAAGATCAGTATCAGTAACTGCTTTTCCTGTTAGCAACTAAGTCATTTTATAAACTTATCTAAGTGTATAGATTCCAGAAGCCTCTCTGAATCACTTTATATTTTCCATCAAGTAATATACTTTATGTGTAAGATGTGACATAGAAGATGTTTAATGATTATATATAATAAAAAGATGTATGGGAACTCTTAGAGGGAAACATAGGCAGAATACTCGATGACATAAATCAAAGCAAGATCCTCTATGACCCACCTCCTAGAGTAGTGGAAATAAAAATCAAACAAGTAGGACCTGATTAAACTTAAAAGCTTTTGCAAAGCAAGGGAAACTATAAGCAAGGTGAAAAGACAACCTTGGAATGGCAGAAAATAATAGCAAATGAAACAACTGACAAAGGATTAATTTCCAGAATATACAAGCAGCTCATACAACTCAATACCAGGAAAACAACCCAATCAAAAAGTGGGAAAAAGACCTAACAGACATTTCTACAAAGAAGACATACAGATGGCTAACAAACACATGAAAAGATGCTCAACATCACTCATCATTAGAGAAATGCAAATCAAAACCACAATGAGAAATTACCTCAAACCAGTCAGAATGGGCATCATCAAAAAGTCTACAAACAATAAATACTGGAGGGGGTGTGGAGAAAAGGCAATACTCTTGCTCTGTTGGTGGGAATGTAAACTGATACAGCCACTATGGAAGAGGGTATGGAGATTCTTTAGAAAACTAGAAATAAAACCACCATATGACCCAGCAACCCCACTTCTAGGCATATATCCTGAGGAAAGTGAAGTGAGTGAAGTTGCTCAGTTGTGTCCAACTCTTTGTGACCCCATGAACTGTAGGCCTACCAGGCTCCCCCGTCCATGGGACTTTCAGGCAAGGGTACTGGAGTGGGTTGCCATTTCCTTCTCCAAGGGATCTTCCCAACCCAGGGATCGAACCCAGGTCTCCCACATTGTGAGCAGACGCTTTACCGTCTGAGCCATTAACCAGGGTTGAAAAAGACACATGTTCACTGCAGCATTATTTACAATAGCTAGAACATGGAAGCAACCTAGATGTCCATCAACAGATGAATGGATAAAGAAGTTGAGGTGCATATACACAGTGGAATATTACTCAGCCATAAAAAGGAATGCATTTGAGTCAGTTCTGATGAGGTAGATGAACCTAGAACCTATTAATACAGAGTGAAGTGAGTCAGAAAGAGAAAGAGAAATATCATATACTAACACATATATACAGAATCGAGAAGAATGGTGCTGAAGAAATTATTTACAGGGCAGCAGTGGGGGAACAGACATAGAAAATAGACTTATGGACATGGGGAGAGGGGAAGAGTGAGTGGAAAGAGTATGGAAAGAGTAACATGGAAATTTATGTTACCATATGTAAAATAGATAGCAAACGAGAATTTGCTGTATGGCTCAGGAAACTCAAGCAGGGGCTCTGTATTAACCTATAGGGGTGGGATGGGAAGGGAGATGGGAGGGAGATTCAAAAGGGAGGGAATATATGTATACCTATGGCTGACTCATGTTGAAGTTTGACAGAAAACAACAAAATTCTGTAAAGCAATTATCCTTCAATTAAAAATAAATTTAAAAAAAACGATGTATGGAAATCCACTGAAAACTATTTGACAAGGTCCAGTCGACAGAAACAATTCATCTTGAATTTCAGTTCAGGTAGGATCATGACTTAATTGCCAATTTAATGAGCATTTTTGAACTCTTACTAAATGTGTAGATAATATGACAGGTGCTTAGTATATGTAAATGAACAGTTCATGTTCCCTGTCTGTACTAAGTGTAACAGTGGAATTTTATACAAAATACAGAGGAAAAGGAATAGTAAGAATAGGCTAGGAAAAATGGAGGAGTTGATGTGAGAGCTGGCCTTTGAGAGCTGAAAAGAATTCCCCAGCAGCCATATTTGGGTTAGTGGAACCTACCTTGAGTATTAATAACTGTAGGTAGATCTTAATTGTTTCTAAGCCTCCTTCAATCACTTGATATATGCTGTCCTTAAAGTTTGACTGCCCAATTTCCTCCCCAGTCAGAAAACATCTTACTGAGAGCTTTTTCTCTCTCTGCTACTCTGCTGACATTTGATTTATTGAAAGCAGATATCAGTGGCTATTAAAACACTAATCCTTCATTAAGCTACTTTTTTGTAAACTTTGTATATCCATATTTATAACTGACAGTGATTTGAAAAGGAAGTACAGTACAAGTGATATTCAAAAATTTAAAGGAAGTAAATCTTTAACGGTTTTCTTTTATGTTCATTGTTTAATGAACATTTCTTTAACAATTTAAAGTGAATAACTTTAAAAGTTATATTGTGTACTTCCTAAATTTAAAATGTTTTGGTAAAATATTTTCTATGTAATTGGAGCTTCCCTGGTGGCTCAGACGGAAAGAATCTGCCTGCGTTGCAGGAGTCCCAGGTTCGATCCCTGGAAAAGGACATGGCGATCCACTCCAGTGTTCTTGCCTGGAGAATTCCATGGATGGAGGAGCCTGACAGACTACAGTCCATGGGATCGCAAAGAGCTGACACAACTGAGCAACTTGCATTTCTTTTTTATGTAATTAACCCAAAGCTCCCAAAATCAGAAAATTAGCAAGGATTATCATCTTATTTCTGTAAATCATCAATAGATTAACAAGTTAAATGATAGAAGTAGAAATATTTATGCTTCTTATTGCCTGTTGTTTCAGTATACAAATTTGTTAATTTTGTATATTAATGAACACTAATATAAGCTATATTGTAATAGCAGTTTCTTTTTAAAATTAAAATAAGTTAAAGAACATTTGCCCTTTGCTTATTATCTTCATACTTCTATCAAAGGCACATGATGTCAGGATGTAGTTATCATTTATACTTTTTTTGATTATTCTCATTGGCTGGATCTAGACTTGCCGTTAAGCTATGTGTATGTTTTTTGACATTTTCTTCAAAGACGCAAGCTAGAACTAAATGATAAAATGAGTTGTGCCTTCTTGCAGATACATTTACAGTATTGAGCTGTTTGTAGGTGATTTTGCTGGGCTATAATAAAATAAAGCCTAAAGCATCATATTAACTGTGCTGTTTGTATGGGTGCTAATACACTTTGAATAAAACCCTCAATTACTAAGCATTTTTGAGTCCTGACAAGACAGTCCCATGACATTAATGGTATCTTTATAACCTTTTTAACTTCTTGTTTCTCTGACAGAGCTCTACAATAACAGCAATGGGTTTGCCCTTGGCAAGCAAAAACTCATTTTGAGAGGATAATAGGTATTTACTATTTAGATAGCTGGCAATAAAATTTCTCTGAATGAGATTTTCCCGAGAAACTATAAACTGATTAAATTACTTTCTTTTAATGGACTAGAAAAGTGTGTAATAATAGTTTGTTGAAGCTTTGCATCCAGTGTCTTGCTTCCTTTTTTAGAGACATGAAGCAAGTCTGGTTTAGGTGAATTATAGGGGTTGGTAGAAATTATTCTTGATGATGCAGTTTATTCTCAATTTTTTTTCTGTAAGTTAAGGGAAAATGTGGGTACTTTTGTGAAGAAAGATGTGCCCAATAATATATCCGTTTACTTCAAACTTTATTTTACTCAGAAGTAACATTTAGCAGTTGTTTTATGCCTTAAAAATTCTGTTTTTAGGAAATATACCCCAACAAGGATGTAAGTAAGAGATTTTTAAAATGATTTTTAGTATAAACCTTGTGAAATCTAACGTACCAATCCATGGTATGAATTATAAAAAAGAAATTTACATTAGTTTTGATAGAAAAGGAATAGTAAAATATATTTCATTATTTAAGAACTTGATTAAGGAGTGTCTCAAAATTCTACTTAATGTGAATTTCGTCAATAAATGTCAACTAAGAAAAATAATTTTCGTTTCTTGATTTAAAATGTGAAATCTTACGTAAAATATATTTGGTAACTTGTACTCTATAAACATTTCTCTTTAAAGACAAATCCATTATGGTCCTTGGGGGTGACAGCTTGCAGAATATCTTTCAAGGCCATGAATTTTGTACAGAAGTGCATCAAATTCATATTTTTATTGGCAGTCAGAATTTCATATTTGTCACTATAATAAAATTGTGATTTAAGTGGGACCTTGAATGTCCTATCCTTATGTGAAGTAGTTTGAATTTGAATATCACACAGACCCTAACTTAGAGCACATTCATTTTCTCCTAAGCCTTTGGCACTGACCCATCCATCCCTGGCATTGTTTTTCATTCCAGCAAGTCTGTGCTGTTGGCCCCAATAGGTACAAGGAATGCTAGTCATGACAGTAAAGAAATGAAGAGAGGAACAGTGACATTTGTCTTCCCCCTTGAATGATCTAATCAAGGTCACTACTACATGCTATAAACTACTTCATACTTGAGCTTTTACCCGGTAAACTGTTACGTCATTGTGCTTTTTTCCTCCCTCACTTCTCAGGATTATAATAAATAAACATTAGTGAAATATTGTGAAATAATGGTTCATCTAGTAAATTTATGAAATTTTGTTTACAGCTGGCCTGGGCAAAAGTTTCTAGAGAAAATTGAGATGAGCTTAAAATGGAAACTTATCCTTTTTAATACACAGTTTTACCTTAATTCTGATAATCCTGAAGTTATTGGTAAATGTGATTAATTAAAGTATAGTAAGGATGTAATGAATATGTGTTTGTGTTTTAGTCATTTATTTTTAATAAGAAATAAATATAGGTTCACTACAATTTTACAGTTTGTTCAACTTGCTGTCACTCAAGTTAGGTAATGAATATACCTTAAAAACATAAAGTTTTTTTCAATATTTTAATGGTAACATAGCACAGATTTGTGCTGTTGTACTAGTTTTTGTGGAGTAAAGAAGTCGTTAAAGATATCACTGTGATATTACTGTTTTATAAATGATTAAGCAAGTATGAAAAAATATAAATGTTTTCTGCATAAAATCTATCAACTTAAAGTTTATTCTATTTAAAAAATAGAGCTAGCAGATTTTTTGTAGAGATAAATTACTACATGTACCTATCAATTTTATGAGAATAGTGAATCTTTAGGTCTTTATTATTATTATAAATAGGAACTCAGAGGTTCCTTGTGTGGGCGAACCTCCATCTTCTAGTGTGAATCAGTGCAGTTACCATGATGTTTTGTCTTTCAACAAAATGCACACAAATATGAATTTTAATTCAGTGTTAGGCTGTGTTGATGAACCATATCTACATATAGTTTTACATTAATCTTTATGATCTCCCAAACCCTCCACCCCCTACTACTTTTGGTACCTGTGTTAATTTGCTTAATTTTATGAAATGGTAAACATTTAACACCTGAAATTCTTTTTAATATATAATGCAGGGCTTGACAACAGAATACAGTTTCATAGAACTGTTTATGGGTGTAGAATATTATTTTTGGCAATTTCTCTCTTAAACAGTTCTTACATTGAATTTTTCTTGCTTTTGAAGAGATTTTCAATTTTAACATGAGGGAACTGGTGTCAAGGGTAAGGCTTTTACATGGAAACAAAGTAGCAGATTGAAGTGGTTTCAGGGCTTTAATCCCTTGGTAAATTAGCCAGCAGGCTAGCCTTTTCATAGACATGCTAAACAACAGGTTGATGCCATTTGGGCATTAGCAAAGAGAACCACCTGAGGGAATAGTGAGTGAAAAAGAAGAAATGTCGAATGGGAAGAAGGCATGGCTATTAGCTTTTCCTGGGTCTAGTGGCTAAAGTAATACCCATGAATGAGTCATTGTAGCTGATATTTTCAGTTTCTCTTTATATGTTCTTAAATTTACATTATTCTCAAAATTCTCAAATCTACTTTAAAGATGACATTATGTTTTATTATTATATAATGCTGAAGTTGTACATGAAAAATTAAGTGCCAGTAAATTTATATTTACATGTTAAACATTTATACTTTCTCTTTTTTGAAAAGGGATGAGGCTTTCAGATTTGTTCGTAGATTTTTTTTTATCAAGTAGAAGACAACATTTTGAAATGTGAATGTGTATAATTAAAAGGATTTTAAATATTTCAATAAGCTTGCCTATTTGGAAACTGTAAACAAATGTTTATAATCTGTTATAAAGATATTTTCTTAAAATGTTTTCACAGTTTTCCAAACTAAACTGAGAGAAATGAACTATTTGTCATATTGCATTATCTGTTAGACAATGTATTTAAATAATACCATAAATAAAGAATAGTGACCAGCACAATTAGCAACATTTATTAGGAAAATTATTTAAACTTTAACCAAGGAATGTAACTTCATATAAATGGAAAAGAACATACCTAATACATACTATTTAAAATTCTTAAGCTAATTGGTACCTTGTTATTGATAAATATTAGAATAATATACCATGAAGAAAATTGATGAAGGAGTAAAATCATTAAAATAACCTGGTACCCTGTGAGGCCCTTTCTCTAGGCTTTTAATTTTTCATTTAGAAGGGGAGATTTTAAGGATCAATATGAAAATCTGTTGATAATATTATATTTAATTAGAGTAATCAAAAACCATGCTCAGAGCATGACACCTGCCAGGGAGAACTTCAAAAAGATAGTAAGCAGCATGCGTTAGAGTCGCCTCTTTTGCTTGTCCATGAGCACTAATCTAGCAGAAGTCCCAAATGGGGCAGCTAGTCAGCTATTTTATTGACTTTGATCTGGTTTGGGGGGCAGTTTATTTTCCCATAATGCCATTGATCAATGATTTCCTTTCAGCAGTGATGTAATTAAAGGGCTTTAGTCGGCTTCTGCTGTGTTGCCTTGAAATTTATTATTCTGGAGATTTAAAGAAGATCGATAGGGTGCAGTGGCCCGATGTTTAGACCCGAGTAGGAGGACCCTACTGAGAGTATAAGGCATGCAGAAAACAAGGCTTCAGGACACAAACAAGATGTTTACCTGGGACCCTGAGCTGACCTATTCACAACAGATCCTGTATAACCAGTAGCATTTTAGTACCTATTTTTATCACAGCCTCAAAACTCCTTTGTCCTCTTTGTTATTGATTTTTAGAGTTTATTTTAAAGCAGTTGAAATCAAATATTCCTGTTGTCAAAGGAAAAATTAAAATTTAAACATATTTGCCAGAAATGCAGAATTCAAATTCTTTCATCATGAAATGGAAATAAAACATGATTTACAGGAATTATGGATGTCTTCAAATACCCACTAAGATCTGTTTAAATAGAATACCATTAATATCCTTTGTTTTATAACTAAACACAAATAGTTTATTTTTATATGTTAAACACAAATAGTTTATTTTTGTATGTGTTGAAATTTACATATAATGAACAGTGTCCGTTAAGTGATCAAAATATCACATTTGGGTAATGAACTCATGTGACATGACCTAGCACTAAGTAGAAATTAATAATTGCATTACAGCTTACACTATTTGGTAGTCTAGTAAAATCAGTTCAGAGAGTCTTTATAATATGTAAACCATACTTCCTGGGCCTCTTACAATTGTGTTTTAATGAAATCAGAATAAGTTAAAAATTAAGGAATCAGGTTTAAGTTCTCCAAATGACTTTCTGTATTACTTTGTTAATAAGATGGCTGTTAAATTTTTTTTTCACCGAATGCATTTGAAAATTATACACACTTCTCTTGGAAAATCTCAATGTACATTAGCATATTTTAGATTTTAAACCCCAAAGTAGTCCTCTTTAACTTTGCTTAACATGACAGTTTTCAGTCTTACTTGCCCTATGTCATAGATTTCATGGAGCCCCAGTTTAAAAAATTCGAGAAACAGTGAAAACAATCCTGACAGGACAAGAGACAGATGTCCTGAATTCTAATCCTGGCTTTGCCTTTCATTGTCCATATGACTTTCACCAGTTAATAATCACTCTGTGTCTCAGCTTTCTTATCTGTGAAATGAGATTGTATCTAGAGGTTAGTGTTGTCAGGAGAGGATACCCAACATCCTGAGGAGCATTTTCAAAATGGACATTCCACCATACCCTCTCTCCTTGTGCTGAGTTTGCCTGTAGATGCTTTGATCTACTGGTTAATTGTGCCAGTATTAAAACTTACTTTCTCAACCTTGCAATTTATTTATTGAACTGTTGCTTTTAGGGACTTTCAGTCATCAAAGACATGTTGAAAATATCAAAGAGTAAACATAAGCACAACTTATTGCTTTCCTAAATTTAGGCAATGGCAGCAGACTGAGCCTCTTGATAAAAGTAACAAGCCAGCTAGCCAGAAAGCAGTAGTGGTAATGCAGATAGTGTTATTTGCTATCTTGATAAACATTGACTAATTTATAAACATTATTAAGACCATATAACATAGTTAAGTAATCACTTCAGTCGCTCAATTGTGTCTGACTCTTTGTGACCCCATGGACTGCAGCACGCCAGGCTTCCCTGTCCATCACCAACTCCCAGAGCTTACTCAAACTCATGTCCATTGAGTTAGTGATGCCATCCAACCATCTCATCCTCTGCTGTCCCGTTCTCCTCCCACCTTCAGTCTTTCCTAGCATCAAGGTCTTTTCCAGTGAGTTAGTTCTTTGCATCAGGTGGCCAAAGTATTGAAGTTTCAGCTTCAACATCAGTCCTTCCAATGAACACCCAGGACTGATCTGCTTTAGGATGGACTGGTTGGATCTCCTTGCAGTCCAAGGGACTCTCAAGAGTCTTCTCTAACACCACAGTTCAAAAGCATCAATTCTTTGGCGCTCAGCTTTCTTTATAGTCCAACTCTCACATCCATATATGACTACAGGAAAAACCATAGCTTTGACTAGATGGATCTTTGTTAGCAAAGTAGTCTCTGCTTTTTAATATGCTGTCTAGGTTGGTCATAGCTTTTCTTCCAAGGAGCAAGTGCTTAATTTCATGGCTGCAGTTAAGGAATAAACAGAAGCAGATAACCATAGCAGAAAAAAAAAATGAGTAAATTAGAGATTTTATGTACATTTTAATCACTGTTGGTCATTTACAGTGAATTCTTGTAAATCTTACAAGAATTAAGATTTCTTGGCGTCTTTTAGGAGCACCAATGACTTAGTAAATGATGGTGCCCTTGAATTCAGTATATGCAAGGTAAAAGGAGTGGAGGGATATGGAGAATTATAATCCTGCCTCCTGGAGCTTAGAGGCCAGGAGAAAGTACTGTCGTACAATGCAGGAGAAATAAAGTGGCAGATACAGATATCCATTAAACGTCCAGATGCACGGTTAAAGATGGAGGAACATAATGTTTCATTTCTTTTCTTTCATTATGTTTTTTTTTATGGCACTCATTACTCTCTAACATATTTTATGCTTGATTAGTGGCTTAGCATCAAGCTTCCCAACTAGAAAGTAAGCTATGTAAGGGCAGGAATCTTGCCTATTTGTTTCAAGAACATATCCCCCATCCTGTAAAAGTAACTAGCATGTGGTGCACACATACTAAGTCGTGTCTGTTGTGTCCGACTCTTTGAGACTCTGTGGACCGTAGTCTGCCACAGGTGCTCATTAAGGTTGGTAGGCTTTTCAGAACTCTTGACTCTATGCACAGAACACTGTGATCTGAACAGTGCTTTAGGTAACAAACATTAGAACCACAGGAGTAATAAAAATTAAAAGAGGGTAAATGAAAAATATGTTTTTTTAATTTACTGATATATAGGTTATGAAAATAACCAAGTTTGGGAAAGGTAAAACCATTTAGATAATATCATTATACAAGATAAAGGAAGCATAAGATAGTAAGGCACAGGGTTGAGAAAGGATAAATTTCAATACTGTTTTGACTATTACGCAAAAGTATGAATTTTACATGTTTAGTATTTACAAAATAGGGTGTCAGTATTTTCTATATGTGATCATTATACTTCAGCATTTCACTATCTTTTACCCTTGTGGTTTATCAAGAAGCCAGGGTTGTTAACCACATAATTGTCCTTTAACTTCCCTGGTGGCTCAGATGGTAAAGAAACCACCTGCAATGAAGGAGACCCAGGTTCCATCCCTGGGTTGAAAAGATCCCCTGGAGAAGCAAATGGCTACCCACTCTAGTGTTCCTGCCTGGAAAATCCCATGGACAGAAGAATCTGGAGGGCTACAATTAACAGGGTCACAAAGAGTCAGACATGACTGAATGAGTAACACTTTAATTGTCCTTTATGCCACTCATTCCTATTGTTGAGTAAACTCCTTCTAAATCTAAATCCTAAGTGTTCATCATGGAATGTGCTTACTTGTTTTCCATCTATATTTTCATATTAAGTGATCTAATCCATTCTCAGGACTTCAGATAGCATCCATGTATAACAATTTCCAAATTCCAGTACTCTCTTCAGAACTGCAGACTTACATAGCTAATTGCCTGTCCTCTCCACTTACCTGTCAAACAGGAAAGTCCTGGATTCTTCCTGCTCACACCCTCATCCCTGCTCCTCTTTCACTGTCCCTTCATTACATCTTTCCAGTTGCTCAAAACAGCAATTTGGCACTTCCATTCTATTAGCATGGTCTGTAGCCACCTAAGATACATTTAAATCTTTCTACTGATCCCATTTTTACTGCCTTTACTCTGGGCAAGTCATCAAAATTTCTTGCCTTGACCACTGCAATAGCCTTCTATCTTATGTGTCTACAGTCTTGCCCCCTATAATACATCCCATAGTTCGCAGAATGAGCTTAAACTATGAATCGGAACCTGCCATTCCCCTGCAGGAGAAAACACAAAAAACCTTGGTGACTGCCATTTGCTGCTGGGATGAAATTTCAGAATTCTTAGTATGGCGCCAGGTGCTTTCAGGTTTGCCCATGTCTACTCCTCCAGCCTCATCTTAGACTGTTCTTTACTAAACTCCATACTGGCCTGCTTTTTTGTTCCTTGGTTTGCATGTTATTCCACCTCCCTGAAATAGATACCTCCATCCTCTCACCCAAATTAATTTAGGCTTATTATTACAGTTTCGGTTTAAATTTTATACCTCAGAGAAGCCGTGACACCTGTTCACTAGATAGCATCAGTGTCTCTTTGAAATTTTGTGAACTTTTCCTTCATAGCAATCAATCAGTTTTTAATTAAATATGATGTTCACAATTATTTGTTTGACCTTTCTCAGACCTTTAGAGAGTCAGACTGTGTGTCTCTTTTGTATACTGTGTCCTCAACACTTAGCATAGTTCCTGTCATATAGAAGGTACTCAGTAAGATTCTCCGTTGTTGTTGTTGTTGTTGTTTTTTAAATAATTTCTCTTTTGAATTTTTAGCTTTTCAGCATTTCACAATTCTCTTTGACCTTTTGTAGTGTGAAATACAGAGAAAAGTATAGAAATGTACATATCACTGAATTATGAAACACAACACCACCTGTGTTATACTACCCAAAACAAGAAACAGCACTTCACTAGTATTTGGAAACCTCAATTTTCTTTTTCCTATCATAACTCCCACATTACCCTATACTATAGTAATCAATCACTCTCTTACTTTTATTAATAATTTTACCACCTAAGTATATAATACTAAGCACTATAGTTAAATTTTCCCAGTTTTGAACTGGAATCATATACTATATATTCTCTTGGGTCTTTTCTCAACATTGTTCTTAAGATTCATCTGTTTGCTTGTAGCTGTACTATGTTGATTCTGTGCTGTATCATATTTCATTGTATGAACATAATACAGTTGTGTTTTTTTTACCCTTTTTGCTATTGATGGACTTTTATTGCACTAATTCAAGGCTGCTCTGAACATTCTTGTAAAAGTTTATATTCTCACTTGTGTGTACATGAAGTTCTCTAAACTCCATAACTAAGAGTAGAATGCTGTCTCATAGAGTATGTGTGATTTCAAATTTACGAGGCAATGTAAAGCTTTTCCAAAGTGGTTATATCAGTTTCTTTTCTCAACAATAGTGTATAAGAGTTCCTATTGCTCTAACTTCTCACCGTTACTTAATACTGTCAGACTTTTTTATTTTAGCCAGACTTAAATCATTTTACTTTTAATTTCCATTTCTCCTGTTATCAGAAAGCTTTAGTAGTTTTTCACTGGTTTGTTAGGCACAAAAATTTCTTAATTTATGAAGTGCCTTCTTGAGTGTTTAGCCCATTTTC
This sequence comes from Oryx dammah, assembly GCF_014754425.2. NCBI lineage: Eukaryota > Metazoa > Chordata > Mammalia > Artiodactyla > Bovidae > Oryx > Oryx dammah. Next base: position 48,061,396 of record NW_024070186.1, read on the forward strand.
TTTTCTTTTTTTTTTTTTTTTGCCCATTTTCTTACTGTTATGTTTTTCCTTATTTTTTTTTTTTTCTATTGACTTGAAGGAATTCTTGATAGATTCTGGATATGAGTTGTTTATAAATAATTCTGAATGACTGAATGTGGCTCTTTCCAGGCCACCTCCTACTTCTTCCTCATTCTCTAGAGTTATAGGGTATATATTAAAGATACAGAGCGATATCCATGTTCATTCTACTTTCAGTTGTGAAGCATTGTTTGGTATCTTTATGATCTGCCATTTTTGTTCTGAAGATAATTCAAGATGATGGTTAAATTTTAAAAGATCTCTATTTATGGTTTATATTAATAGGAAAATACAAAACTTGATTTCCAACTTCCCTAAAGAGTTACATAGAGGTTTTCTTTCTGAAATGTGTAAAATGGGTAAGGAGGAAGGGATGAGGGTCATAATATACATAATTCAAATGATTTTGAATTTATCTGAAGATTCTTAATCCTATTCATTTAACTGTGATGAGCTCTACTAGAACCATAAAATGTAAGTGATTCAAATTATTGTTTCAGAGCCACTGATTTTGGTGACTTCCCTGGTGGCTCTGATGGTAAAGAATCTGCCTGCAATGCAGGAGACCCAAGTTCAATCTGTGGATTGGGAAGATTGCCTGGAGAATAGAATAGCTACCCACTCTAGTATTCTTATTTTGTTTTGTTTTGTTTTTTTTTAATTGGAAACTAATTACTTTACAATACTGTGGTGGTTTTTGCCAAACATTGACATGAATCAGCCACAGGTGTACATGTGTCCCCTACCCCGAATCCCCCTCCTTTCTCCCTCCCCATCCCATCCCTCTGGATTGTCCCAGTGCACCAGCTTTGAGTGCCCTGTTTCATGCATCGAACTTGGACTGGTAATCTGTTTCACATATGGTAATATACATGTTTCAATGCTATTCTCTCAAATCATCCCACCCTTGCCTTCTCCCACAGAGTCCAAAAGTCTGTTCTTTACATCTGTGTCTCTTTTGCTGTCTCGCATATAGGGTCATGATTACCATCTTTCTAAATTCCATATATATGCTTTCATATACAAATATAATATATTGGTGTTTTTCTTTCTGACTTACTTCACTCTATATAATAGGCTCCAGTTTCGTCCACCTCATTAGATCTGATTCAAATGTGTTCTTTTTAATAGCTGAGTAATATTCCATTGTGTATATGTACCACAACTTTCTTATCTATTCATCTGCCGATGGACATCTAGGTTGCTTCCATGTCCTATCTATTGTAAACAGTGCTGCAGTGAACATTGGGGTACACGTGGCTCTCTCAATTCTGGTTTCCTCAGTGTGTATGCCCAGCAGTGGAATTGCTGGGTCGTATGGCAGTTCTATTTTCAATTTTTTTAAGGAATTGCCACACTGTTCTCCACAGTGGCTGTACTAATTTACATTCCCACCAACAGTGTAAAAGGGTTCCCTTTTCTCTGCACCCTCTCCAGCATTTATTGTTTGTAGACTTTTTGATAGCAGCCATTCTGACTGGCGTGAGATGGTACCTCATTGTGGTTTTGATTTGCATTTCTCTGATAATTAGTGATGTTGAGAATCTTTTCATATGTTTGTTAGCCATCTGTATGTCTTCTTTGGAGAAATGTCTATTTAGTTCTTTGGCCCATTTTTTGATTGGGTCATTTATTTTTCTGGTATTGTGCTGCATGAGCTCCTTGTATATCTTTGAGATTAATTCTTTGTCAGTTGCCTTGTTTCCTATTATTTTCTCCCATTCTGAAGGTTGGCTTTTCACCTTGCTTATAGTTTCCTTCATTGTGCAAAAGCTTCTAAGTTTAATTAGGTCCCATTTGTATATTTTTGCTTTTATTTCCATTACCCTGCAAGGTGGGTCATAGAGGATCCTGCTGTGATTTATGTCAGAGAGTATTTTGTCTATGTTTTCCTCTAGAAGTTTTGTAGTTTCTGGTCTTAAATTCAGATCATTAACCCATTTTAAGTTTATTTTTGTGTTCAGTGTTAAAAAGTGTTCTAGTTTCATTCTTTTATAGGTGGTTAACCAATTTTTCCAGCACCACTTGTTAAAGAGATTCTTATCTCCATTGTATGTTTTTGCCTCCTTTGTCAAAAATAAGGTGTCCATAGGTGCATGGATTTATCTCTGGGCTTTCTATTTTGTTCTATTGATCTATATTTCTGTCTTTGTGCCAGAACTATACTGTCTTGATAACTGTAGCTTTGTAGTACAGTTTTAAGTCAGGCAGGTTGATTCCTCCAGTTCCATTCTTCTTGCTCAAGATTGCTTTGGCTATTCGAGGTTTTTTGTGTTTCCATACAAATTGTGAAATTATTTGTTCTAGTTCTGTGAAAAATACTGTTGGTAGCTTGATAGGGATTGCATTGAATCTATAGATTGCTTTGGGTAGTATACTCATTTTCACTAGATTGATTCTTCCGATCCATGAACATGGTATATTTCTCCGTCTATTTGTGTCCTCTTTGATTTCTTTCACCAGTGTTTATAGTTTTTCTATATATAGGTCTTTTGTTTCTTTAGGTAGATATATTCCTAAGTATTTTATTTTTTTCATTGCAATGGTGAATGGAATTGTTTCCTTAATTTCTCTCTCTGTTTTCTCATTGTTAGTGTATAGGAATGCAAGGGACATCTGTGTGTTGATTTTATATCCTACAACTTTACTATATTCATTGATTAGCCCTAGTAATTTTCTGGTGGAGTCTTTAAGGTTTTCTATGTAGAGGATCATGTCATCTGCAAACAGTGAGAGTTTTACTTCTTCTTTTCCAATCTGGATTCCTTTTATTTCTTTTTCTGCTCTGATTGCTGTGGCCAAAACTTCCAAAACTATGTTGAATAGTAATGGTGAGAATGGGCACCCTGTCTTGTTCCTGACTTTAGGGAAAATGCTTTCATTTTTTCACCATTGCCCCTCTGGTATTCTTGCCTGGGGAATTCTGTGGACAGAGGGAGTGGCAGGCTATAGTCCTTGAGGTGAAAAAGCATCAGACATGACTGAGTGTCTAACACTTTTCTTGCCTGAATTTTACTGATTTTTTTAAGAATCACTTAAAATGTCACCTTCTGTTGGAAGTCTTAGTTATCCTCCACCAGAGAGAGTAAATTCTGTATTTCCTTAGCAGACCTGTATCGTAGAACTTAATTAACTACTACACTGTTATGAAAATGGATTTTCTTGCCAAAATCCTGCTCTTGTTTCTTTAGACCTTTCATAGGTCATCTCTCAATCATAACCACCCAGGAAGTCATAAAATAAGTGTTCTTTAAAAAGAAAATCTAATGGGATAGGGAGGCCTTATCCCCCTTGACAGTCCAATAAATCATCCTCTTAAAGGGTTAAGTTAAAATCTTAGTACTCTCCATTACTGAGCTGGAAGATTAATTACATAGAAACATCCTAACAGTTCACTTTTACAGTTAATTCGCAGCTTTTACAGTTAATTTCTCTCTAATTTTCCTTTTAAGCCATCCTTAGAAATTTTATTTGATCATACAAAAAAAAAAACAAAACAGCAGATTGCAAACTTTGAATGTTACCAGTTTCTTGCAAGCACATCCTTTCTCCAGGAGGTATTGACTTAGATGGAATAAAGTGAAATTTTGTTCCAAGTTTAAACCCTTCAGCAACCCTTGCTAAATACAAATAAATCATCTGTAATTACATTCAATAGCAGTTTTGTTAGGTGTCATTCATGATTTCATTGTTAGTTGAGAGTATCCTCTGTAGCCCCTGTATTTGCTTCTATTCAAACAATCAGTCTTTTTCATTGTGTTTTCTTGAAGATAGTGTGAGGCAGGAAAGCAGAGGTGATATTATGACTGTCTCTCTTATTATCATCTCTTTTCTTTTGATTTTTACCTCTATGACCTACTTCCTGTTTCCAAAGAGATATGGTTTGAGAAATAGTCAAGTTTTATTTTATTGTTGTTGTTCTTGAAATGATCCAGCTTGGAAGAGTCTTCTGTATGTTTTAAAATTGTTTTCATAGAGTATGAAGAATGCTTTTTCAGTCATGTACACTGCTCCTTTTTGCCTTTTACAGAATGTGCTAGGTTTGAAATGGGGCTCTGGAATTAGACTCCCTCTGTTAGTTTTGGCTCTGTCATTTACTAGCTAACTGAGTGACTTTGGGCGATTACTGAAGTTTTCATGCCTCAGATTCCTAACTGGTAAAAAATGGGATATTAATGTTCAGCATTAAATAACTTTACATATGTAAAGCTTAGAATGATTGCTAGTACATGGTAACTCAGTAAATACTGACTTTTGTTTATTATTACTGTTATTATTATCAGTGTTATGTGAGTTGATTGAACCAGAACTCACTATAGAAAGTGAACCAAAACTCACTATAGAAAGTGAAAGGTTTTTTTTTTCAACAAAAACAGTTGGTTATTTTTTATCTCATACAATTAGAACAGTTTTATATCTTTGCTCCTTCAACAAGATGAAGAGCTTAATAAGACTAATACTTTGAATTATGTTAAAACAAATTATAATTAGTCCATGGAAACCTTCATTATTATAGTATTTGACTTTAAAATACATAATTTGCATAGACTTGTGCAGATTATTCTGTTTTTAATAAGATATTCTAATTTGCTTTATTAGATTTTATTTTTCCTTGATTTTAAAGTTTCATGGAATTTAAGATGTGATATATCAAGACTTTTCCTTTATTATGTCACAAAGAATTCTAAGTATCAGAACATATAGCCATATCTTTTATCTTGAAGATCACTAGGTATGTATCACACATGCTCAATATCTATTTTTGTGCTCTCAAATTTAATGCATTCTTTAATTAGTTATTTCATACTTTGAATTAACATCCTATTGGTAGTTTATATAGAATAATTTCCTTTATCTAATTTCTAGTTTTCTTTTTTCTTTTCCTTTTGTTAACTTTTTTTCCTTCTCTCAACTGTTCTGATAGGTTCAGTTTGTTTCACTTTATTTTATTGAAGTATAGTTGATTCACAGTATTGTGTTAGTTTTAGGTGTACTGAAAATAGATTCAGATATACATATATATGCAAGCACACATATAAAATATCTTTTCAGATTATTTTTCCATTATAGGTTATTATAACATATAATTCCCTGTGCTAAACAGTAAATCCTTGTTGCTTATCTATTTTATGTATAGTAGTTTGTATCTGTTAATCCCATAATCCCAATTTATTCCCCTCCCCAATCCCTTTCCCCTTTGGTAACTTAGTTTGTTTTCTGTGTCTGTGAGTCTGTATATGGATTCATTTGTATTATTTTTCAGATTCCACATAGAATTAATATCATATAATATTTGCCTTTCTTTGTCTGATTTACTTCACTCAGTGTAATAATCTCTAGGTTCATCTATTTTGCAGATGGCAATATTACCTTCTTTATGGCTGAGTAATATTCATGTGTGTGTGTGTGTGTGTGTGTGTGTGTGTGTGTAAGAAGGTAAAGTAAGAAGGTTCCCTTTCTCCATACCCTTTTCAGCATTTATTATTTGTAGACTTTTTGATGATAGCCATTCTGACCAATGTGAGGTGAGACCTCATTGTAGTTTTGATCTGCATTTTTCTAGTTAGTAATGTTGAGCATTTTTTCAGGTGCCTGTTGGCCATCTGTATGTCTTCAGAGTTGTCTGTTTAGGTCTTGTGAGTTGTTTGTTTCTTTTAATTTTTAAATTTGTTTTTAATTGGAGGATAATTACTTTACAATATTGTGTTAGTTTCTACCATATAGCAACATGAATCAGCCATAGGTATACATATGTCCCTCCCACCTCTTACCCATTGCACTCCTCTAGGTTGTCACAGAACCTCAGGTTTGAGCGCCCTGCATCATACAGCAAATTCCTACTGGCTATCTGTTTTACATATGATAATTATATGTTTCATGTTTGTTTCTTAATGTTGAGTTTTTGATCTGTTTGTCTATTTTGAATGTTAACCTCTTGTTGATCACATTGTTTGTAAATATTTTTTCCCATTCTCTAGATTGTCTTTTGTTTGTTTGTTTGTTTCCTTTGCTGGGCAAAAGCTTTTAAGTTAGATTAAGTCCCATTTGTTTATTTTTATAAGTATTCTGATTGACAAATCCAACTGAATTTCTAGCTGATAGCCAGCAACAACCATCAGGCACATGAGTGAGCAGCCTTCAGCCTACCAGGTATCAAGTCAGTCCCAGTCTTTGTGCTGCCCCATTTGATGCTGCATGGAGCTACTCTACCTGAATCCTGCTCAAGTTCAAATTTGCAATAATTTTCAAATGTGTAATGTTCACAGTTAATGAATGTGGATGTTTGAAGCATGAGTTTGGGCTGCTATATAGCAAAAATAACTGACATACAAGGGTAAACTCTGTTCCTATCTTCAAAGTAACATTTTTAAGGAAATAAATATTATTGGAATTATTTCCCAGGAAATTTGACCGTGGAAGTCACTTGGTATTTTTGGCATAGGAATAAACTCTTTTATTTCTTTTTTTTTTTTTTTTGAAAAGTTAAAAATTCCTTAATTTTTTATTCCTGGTACCACTACCACCATTTACAGGGCAATATACCTGATGTACTGAAAAGAAAAAAAGACAAAGCTACAACAGATAAAAGACCTCAGGAATGTACATCTAATTGACACCACATTGCATTAATCAATAGCTGCACTTTTTGCAACCTGTGGCTATGACAATCCTGAACAAGAAGGGTTTCCTGTTTAAGCTGCAGTAACTTCTCTGACTATGGATCATCATTCCTTCTGTGGCAGATTTTTACAGCTCCTCTAACACATTTGCGACGACTGTCTCAAAGTAACCTGCAGCTTTCCTGACAACTCGCTCTCTCTCCTGCTAAGAACTGTAGTCCTTTTCTTCTGAGTTTTTAGAACCTTCTGCTACCATATCCACCATTTCCACCACCAGATCCATAACCACCACCATAGGGACTGCCCGAGCTTCTTCCACCAAAACTACCCCCTTTCATGGGTCCCTAATTTGATTGCTGTTGTCCACTATAATTTCCAAAATCATTATAGTTTCCACCACCACCATAGTTACCTCCAAAATTTCCTCCTTCATTGAAACCATCATATCCTCCACCACCGCCACCATATCTACCACCTTGGTTTCCATATCCTGGTCCACCACCACTGTAACCTCCTCTACTACTATAACCAGGACCACCACCATAGTTGCCACCATCACCTCCAAATCCATTATATCCACCATCACCTCCTCCATAACTCCCTCTGCTGCCATCACCTCCACCACCATAGCCTTCTCTTCCACCAAAGTTTCCACCATGGCCAAAGTTACCTCCACCATCTCCAAAGTTTCCTCCATGACCCATAAAGTTTCCAGATCCACCTCCGTGACCTCTTTGTGATCCAGTAGATTGCATCTCTTGTTTAGAAAGGGCCTTTTTCACTTCACAATTATGCCCATTAATAGTGTGGTATTTCTGAACAACAATTTTATCAACTGGACCATGATCATCAAAAGTTACAAAAGCAAATCCTCTCTTTTCCCCACTCTGCCTGTCTTCCATAACTTATATGGTTTCAATCTTGCCATACTTTTCAAAGTAGTCTCTCAGATTACATTCTTCTATATCTTCTCTAATACCACCACCAAAAATTTTCTTCACTGTTAGATGAGCACCAGGCTTTACAGAATCCTTTCTAGAAACAGAGGTTTTCCCCTGGTGGCTCAGACGGTAAAGCGTCTGTCTACAATGCGGGAGACCCGGGTTCGATCCCTGGGTTGGGAATATCCCCTGGAGAAGGAAATGGCAATCCACCCCAGTACTATTGCCTGGAAAATCCCATGGACAGAGGAGCCTGGTAGGCTACAGTCCATGGGGTCGCAAAGAGTTGGACACGACTGAGCGACTTCACTTTCACTTTCACGAAACAGCTCTCTTTGGTTCCACTACACGCCCATCAACCTTGTGTGGTCGAGCACACATTTTGCATCCACTTATTCAACACAAGAGTAAGTCACAAAACCAAAGCCTCTGGAACGTTTTGTTTGGGGGTCTCTCATCACCACACAATCTGTAAGTGTGCCCCATTTCTCAAAGCGTTCTCTTAAGCGATCATCTGTAGTTTCAAAGCTCAGACCACCAATAAACAGCTTTCGCAACTGCTCTGGTTCCTTGGGATCATGATCCTCCTCCCCGCGGCGGCGGGGCGGCCATGGCCAGAGTCGAGCTGGGCCAACTGGGCGGCGGTTTTACCTCCATTTTGAGACCGGACTCGCCTCTTCCAACTCCCAGGAATAAACTCTTTAAAATGTCTGTGAAAAAAAATTTTAAGCTCTGTGATAACATGTATAAGTAAAGCACAAAAATAATTTCAACATTTCTTCATCTCTTTGAATATGTATATTTCTTGTCCTTTCACTGACTATAATAACTGCCAGTTTTCTTAACATTATCATTATTATTATTGTCTTATTTTGTATAGAACAGAGATGAGAAATATGGAAAATCAGTCACCACTCATTAGGCTACACTTAAAATGCAGTAGTAGTTGATCAGTGCACTTTTTTATGCTGAGTCAAGGTATAACTTCCGAATTCTCAACACAGCACTTCGTCACAGATGTTCATGCCAGTGGAATGAACATCTGAGATGAGACCTATAATTTATAAAATATCTTATAAATATTTTTAAATTTAACATATGATATCATCTTCATATATTATTTTTTTCCCTTCCCAATTTGGCCCCCAGACTCTCAAAGCTACCTTGATAGCACCATCGCTCTGCTTATTTGAAGGTATTTCTTTTACTTTTGAGAAGTCTCTGCTTCACATACACTTTTTTTCCTTTTCTCTTTTTTTAACCTCTCCTGTAGCTTTTTTCTGTGTTAAGTCAAAAGTAACCTAAGTTTGTGGAAAAAAAATCACTCTGAGATTTCCCTAAGGGGACAATATGGTGAATGGGAAAAACTATTACAATTTCCTATAAAACATTTGCACTATGGAAAAAAGATGAGAAGTAAGTATATGAGTGATGAGTTTATTTGCAAAATTGTATGGTACATCTGAAGAGAATTGATTATGTAAGGAAACTGAGGCCATGGTGTGTCCCAGGTGCTGGACTGCTTATACACTTTAACTTGTTTGATTGTCAGAATACACCTATAAGGAGAATATTACTATCCAAATTTTTCCATGTATACAGATTTATTAATCATTTGTTCTTACTCATCTGTTAATTTATTTTTTTCTTCTATAAATTATTTGAAAGATTTTATAGCACCGTAATAAAGTGGTGATATATGAGTTTTTAAATATCATAAAAAGGAAAAATATTCATTAATCAGTCAAGAGCAGGAGAAAAAAATAGAACAAATTTCACACATCAAAAGAGCCTATAGAATTGCTGTTACTTGTTCTAGGTTTCCTGACAAAAGCAGTTTATCACAGAGAACTAAAAGTTTCACCACGAATCTTTTCCTAAAAGGAAATTCTTACATGGGGCTTCAAGTAGAGCATTTTTCATTAAATGAAATACTGTAAATATTTAAATGCTATTTTATGTGGCTTTTACTATCATCATCATCATCATGTGATATAATGTATAATATCCTCAACATCATAATTGCAAGAAATGAAATAATAGATTTCATGTACCACATGCTTTTAATATCTATCAATAAAAGCCATAAAAAAGCATCATAGTGAAATTTAGTGTCTTAGGAAAATGTGATCCAAGAATATAATATTCTGATGGATCTGCTTGAATCTAATTAAAACCCAGTATATATGGAGAAGCAGAATGCCTGTTCCTATAATAATTCTATGTGAACTTTCATTCAGTCAGGCTTTTATACTAGAAGTAATAGGAGTTGTTTTAATCCTCTCTGCTCTTAAAAGGGTCTGAAATGTTAATACTTTGTGTGGTTGATTTGGGGGTGGAATCTTAAACTTTAGAGATCAAATGAACAGGTGATGGGGTGACACTCTTTTATGAGAACCCAGAGCCTGAAGAGAACACCCTCTTAAATAGCTAGCCTATTACCTCTGCAGGAAGGTAGGCTGAGAAGGGGACACTTCCAGGAAAGCCCAGCATTTTTCAGGTATCAATGCTACATCCATCTCAGGACAAGAATGTATAAACAAAACAATTCCCAAATTTTTACAACCTTCAGCAGAGCAGAAAATTTCAAATCATTTCATACTTCATCTTACTTAATTTCTCATTATGGTCCTAGAAAATTTTTAGAAGTATTTCCATTAAATGTCAGATTTGAGAAAAGCTTCCCAGAAAGTAAGATTAATTTGTTCATTTGATTAAAATTTTCAGATGAAATAAATCAAGTGATAACTTTCCTGCCATTGAAACTGTTCAAAGCCTCCTTTTTCTTGTAAGTCGGTTCTCATCAACCAGTTTATTGGAATTCATTTCAAACAAGGGACCTCACCTAGAGGGATTCAAAATATGGTTTACTCTACATTTAAAAGACACAATCCAAGTTTTTAATCAAATGAATTTTATAAAGAAACATTACTGTGTCCCAATGAGAAAGGGTTTAAGTTTTTTTTTTCACTCAAGACTATTTTTCTAGCACTGAAGAGCTGACAGTAAAGCAAGTGGGTATCAGCTAGAGTCTATGCCATGATTTTTTTAAGATGGCAAATAAAAGTAAGGTTTACCTTGCAAACATTCAACATGATGTTTTTAAATTTTGCTAATCGATTGGTGAAAGCCCAATTAAATACCTAGTAAATTTGCTTTGGTCACATTTTAATGAATGTCATTACAAATATACATGAATCGTGTCAATACACTGCTATCAAATTTTAGCAAGTGTTAAATACAATTATATTCAATGCAAATGTAAGAATAAGTGAAATATTTAATATGTTGACTTTTACAAAGATTTCTCATTAAGTTATTATGAGATGCAGGGACCCCACTGAATAGTGCTTACTGCTATGACCTGTGCATCTTCTTATTTTTTTCTCCATCACATGGAAAAAAAAACCTGATGTTCTGGCTTTGGTATGGCCCTAGGACCACAACACAATGCACAAATGGACAGTGGCCAGTTGTGGAGATGGTTCAAGCAAATAATTTTTACTGTCCTAGGTGACAGTTCATTTGTAACTAACTAAAAACTTGAGTTCTGTTTTGTGCCTGATTTTTATTCTTCTGAAAAAAGTGGAGAGTGCCCTGAGTTACAGTACCGGTCCACTTTAAGTGATCTAAGAAGGTCACTTAAGCCAATGACTGAAAGGTCTACAGATTCTATTTTCCCATTCTAAAATCAAATGATTTGTGTTTTTATTTCATAAAAGATCTGAATTATTGACAGTCACATTTTGAATTGGCGCCTACTTCATATATAGGCCGAGCAGGTAACGATACACCCTCCCTTTGTGCTGCCTTTATAGATTTGAAGATATTAGGTACTTTGTTATGGTGCATAGATAGACCCTCATGAAATAGACTTATGTCTTCTAAGAGCCTGAAGATAGAATAGAATCATATAATAGACACTTGAAATGTAGCACAGAAGAGACTAATGTATCACACTCAAAAGTTTAGCCCTTTATATTAGCAGCAAGTTTTAGTGTAACTTTTTTTACGTTAACAAACCTTTGAAATAGGTAGAGGTTGTTCTCTAATGTGAACACATACCCTCCCCCTAACACACACACACATTCATTCTCTCCCATTCTTTCTTTACCTATTTCTCATTCTCTCCTGTACGTTCATCTGCCTCTCCCTCTCTCCCTCCCTCCTTTCCTTCTCATAAGTAAGACCCCAAAAGCTTCAATTTAAAAAAGATTTGAAGAATTTACCTGTTTACCATTATCACGTATCATAAATTGTTTTGATATGTGCACTCACACATTCAGCACATTCAGTCATTTGTTACATCAACATTATCTCGTGTATGCCAGGCATTGTGCTAGGCGCGGGGAATAAAGCAAGCAAAACAAACCTGAACTCACCCTACATTTAGAGGGTTAAGTGATTCACTCTTATGAATAAGGAAATAAATTTGGCTGAAAGTACTAAATCTCATGAAAAGATTTTAAATGATTTACTTGACACTCAGTAAATAAACCAAACAGACAAGAATCTAAGTCAGAGTTTTACAACTCTATGGTAGCCTAAGGAACTATGATAATCTCTAATTAGCAGTGTGGAAAGATTACTGTTCTGAAAGTAGTAAGGTCTTGGTTCTTGGAATGGCTCTGCCACTAATTAGCTGTATCACTTTGAACAAGTCAGTTGACATCTGGGCCTCAATTTTTCTCACATATAAAAATGAGAGAAGTGAACTTGGGGGTCTCTGAGATCCTTTTCAGATCTTAAGAGCTTATGATTATCCAAATGTACAAACTCAACATAAATGAAATCCCTAGTTTTCTTTAAGATACAAAGTAACATATATATAAAGTAACAGTTTTTCTATATATTTGAAGTTATCTATACAGTATAAATAAAAAATATAATTCCCCTAGCAACAAAAGTATAAAATTGCTAAAAGAAACTTGACAGATAATTAAAAATATTATACTGAGCACTTACTGTGTGCAAATAAGACTATTGCTAGGTAAAGACTGCTGCTACTGCTGCTAAGTCGCTTCAGTCATGTCCAAATCTGTGCGACCCCAAGATGGAAGCCTACCAGGCTCCCCCGTCCCTGGGATTCTCCAGGCAAGAACACTGGAGTGGGTTGCCATTTCCTTCTCCAATACGTGAAAGTGAAAAGTGAAAATGAAGTCACTCAGTCGCATCCGACTCTTAGCGACCCCGTGGACTGCAGCCTATGAGGCTCCTCCATCCATGGGATTTTCCAGGCAACAGTACTGGAGTGGGGTGCCATTGCCTTCTCCGAGGTAAAGACTAGTGCTAGGTAAAAGTCAAGGAGCCTGCCTCCATGGAATTTATGTTCTGGTAGGGAAAGCAAATAGAAGAGAGTTATTTGTACAATTAAGCCAATAGTAATTTTTATAAATTCAATGAAGGAAAAGAATTGACTAATAAGAGAGCATATGTGTGTGTGTGTGTGTGTGTGTGTGTGTGTGTGTGTGTAGCATATATAGCCAAGGCTAAAATATTCACTTTTTTTGTTCCATTCCATTCAACAACAATTTAACTGTTATTTGCCTGGTACTGAGGAGAGTTTCCCCAAGATGTGATATTTTCAACGGTAAAACTCGGGAAGTCCCAGACAAAACAGGACATTGATCACAGTAGCACCATGGTACATTTTGAAAACAAAAGACCAATGTGAATGAACACATAAGTATTAAGATGATTGAGAATAACTTGAATAAAGCTAGGGAAAGGATAGATGACTTATAGCTTTATAAACCATGTTAATTTTAGAGCTTTGCTTGTTTCTCCCAAATGGAAACCAACACAGGGCTTGACATGATTAGAATTCATTCTTAGAAAATCCATCTGCCATTAGTAAGAATAGTGGATTTGGTGGTTATGTAAAGGTTGTGGTGATAGTGATGATAAGGTTATCACAAAGCTAATTTTAGAAAGATTAGTGAGATTATTGCAGTAATTAAAATAAAAGATGGTGAAAGGTATAGGGTAATGACAGTAACTATGAGAAGAAGTAGGCAGATTAAAATACATGATATATTGAAAGTAGAATTAATGAAATCTAGAAATATGATTGTGGGAAGTTCAAGTAATGGTAGAATAATTGGCATCTAGAGAATCTGAGATAATGGAATATTCTTAGAGAAGTGTCGAGGGGAAAAGTGACCTCAGGCTAATGGAAAAAACTCAAAGCCTGTAATGGGAGCATTGCCTTAAAAACACAGCAGAAAGTTGACTCTTGAAATATAGTACCACAAAAGAGTAAGAAAATACTAAATTGCATTTAGCATGTGCTGTCACTAAAATAAATGAAAAACATATGCTATCTGAAATAATAGAGAAAGAAAAAAGAAGAAATGAAATGGAGACAGACCAACATGATAAGAACTATTATGTCATTTAGAGCCTGAAAGCTTGCCTTCAAACCCAGGTTCTGCCACATTACTTATTAGAGCTAGGATTTCGGTTTGTTATTTAGTTTTACTATATTACAAGGTTCCTCATAGATAATAAATAAAAACTAAAATGATGCTAAACTTTTACAAAGATAGTACAAAAATACAGAAGTACAGCTTAATATTTATAATACAGATTTAAAAGCCCTAGTAAAAACTACAAGAATAAATCAATGCATGACACAGCTACAAATTTTTAGCAATTTAAAATGAAGTTATATCCTAATACCACACCATAAAATGTAAATAAATAAATAAGGGTGGGGCCTGAATCAAATCGGACTTGATGTTCTTATAAGAAGAGAGTGAGACACCAGAGTTGTATGTGCGCAGAGGAATGGCCATGCAAGGACTTAGTGAGAAGGTGACCCTCTGCAAGCCAAGGGGAAAGGCCTCAGGAGAAACTAATCCTGCTGGCACCTTGAACTTCCACTCTTCAGAACTGTTGAGAAAATAAATGCCTGTTGTTAAGCACGTGTACCTCCCCTCCCAAAGAAAAAGAAACTATAAAATAAATATGTTTAAATGATTCAAGAAAGAAAATATAGAAACCACAATAGAAGAACATAATAGGATGAAAAATGTATGGGCAGATCATTGGTTCCAGATTTGAAAACTTTACCTGCCCAGCAAGACCTTGGCATCAGGAACCACAGTAGCAGAGTCAGTAGGTCATTTCACAGAATTTTCTTAAACAGAAAAATTTTAAAGGTAAATTACTACAAAACAAACAAACAAGAACCAATTGTGTTTTCACTGTGTGGTTCAAACATTGTTAACATTTTTTACCACCAGTCCATCCCCAATCCCAGAATAGAAGTGCTTCTGATGGGATGTGTGTGTTAAGTTTTTATTTAATGAATGCAACCTAAATCTGTAAATGTTTCTGTTTTTTAATATAGAATTTAAAAGTTCCATTCAAAAAAAATCATATTGAACAGCAGATTGCCAGAAGTAGCTGAGACAACTTTGAAGGAAAAAAAGGAAGGATGAGGATTTATGCTACAGACAATAAGATTCTGTATAAAAGCTAAATGGTGTCATCAGTAGAAAGGAATAGAGAGCCCAGAAACCTCCCCCCAAACATATGAGAGCTTGCTTGTGTGTGTGTGTGCGCATTCATGTGTATGCTTCAGTTCAGTTCAGTCGCTCAGTCATGTCCGACTCTTTGTGACCCCATGAATCGCAGCACGCCAGGCCTCCCTGTCCATCACCAACTCCCAGAGTCCACCCAAACCCATGTCCATTGAGTCAGTGATGCCATCCAACCATCTCATCCTCTGTCGTCCCCTTCTCCTGCCCTCAATCTTTCCCAAACTCAGGGTCTTTTCAAATGAGTCAGCTCTTTGCATCAGGTGGCCAGGGTATTGGAGTTTCAGCTTCAACATCAGTCCTTCCAACAAATATCCAGGACTGATCTGCTTTAGGATGGACTGGTTGGATCTCCTTGCAGTCCAAGAGACTCTCAAGAGTCTCCTCCAAAACCACAGTTCAAAAGCATCAACTCTTTGGCGCTCAGCTTTACTTAGAGTCCAACTCTCACATCCATACATGGCCACTGGAAAAACTATAGCCTTGACTAGATGGACCTTTGTTGACAAAGTAATGTCTCTGCTTTTTACTGTGCTGTCTAGGTTGGTCATAACTTTCCTTCCAAGGAGTAAGCGTCTTTTAATTTCATGGCTGCAGTCACCATCTGCAGTGATTTTGGAGCCCAGAAAAATAAAGTCTGACACTGTTTCCACTGTTTCCCCGTCTCTTTCCCATGAAGTGATGGGACCGGATGATGCCATGATGTTAGTTTTCTGAATGCTGAGCTTTAAGCTAACTTTTTCACTCTCCTCTTTCACTTTCATCAAGAGGCTCTTTAGTTCTTCTTCACTTTCTGCCATAATGGTGGTGTCATCTGCATATCTGAGGTTATTGATATTTCTCCCGGCAATCTTGATTCCAGCTTGTGCTTCCTCCAGCCCAGCATTTCTCATGATGTACTCTGCATACAAGTTAAATAAGCAGGGTGACAATATACAGCCTTGATGCACTCCTTTTCCTATTTGGAACCAGTCTGTTGTTCCATGTCCAGTTTTAACTGCTGCTTCCTGACCTACATACAGATTTCTCAAGAGGCAGGTCAGGTGGTCTGGTATGCCCATCTCTTTCAGAATTTTCCACAGTTTATTGTGATCCACACAGTCAAAGGCTTTGGCATAGTCAATAAAGCAAAATAGATGTTTTTCTGGAACTCTTGCTTTTTCGATGATCTAGCGGATGTTGGCAATTTGATCTCTGGTTCCTCTGCCTTTTCTAAAACGAGCTTGAACATCTGGAAGTGCCCGGTTCACGTATTACTGAAGCCTGGCTTGGAGAATTTTAAGCATTACTTTACTAGTGTGTGAGATGAGTGCCATTGTGCAGTAGTTTGAGCATTCTTTGCTTAGCTGTGTCCAACTCTTTGTGACCATATGTATTGTAACCTGCCTGGCTCCTCTGTCCATGTGATTTTCCAGGTCAGAATACTGGAGTGGGCCGCCATTTCCTTCTCCATGAGAGCTTGCTATTGCATATAAATGGGGGGTGGGTATTTTTTTAAAATATATGATATGTAATAGTACTGAAAGAATTGATTATTCATATGGAAATCTCAGAAAGCTTAAACATAAAAAGTGAAATTTTAATACTTTTAGAAGAAAATGAAGATCAAATTTGCAGTCTAGGTATAGGAAAGGATTTCTTAAACAAAGTATTTAAATATTTAAAATTTAAAATACAGTAAAATCAGATACCTCTAATAAAAGGTACAATGAAGTCAAAAGATGTGCCACATACTGGGAGAACAAATGCAATGTAAGTAATTGACAAATTGTTAACATATAGAATATGTAAGGTAACCTTTCAAATCCTATAAATCAATAAGAAAAAGATAAATAATTTTAAAGTAAAATAGAACAAGGATAGAAGCGATTCTGAGGAGAGTAAACCATAGTGGCCAATTTTTGAAGAGAAAAATCTTTCTAGGAATCAGAGAACTCCATATATATAAAAAAAGAAAATGTCATTTCAGGCCAGTTGGTTGTCAGAAATTAAGAAATCCAACAACTCTAGAGATGATAACAAAAATACAGGGAAATAGGCATGATAAAATATTAACATCTATTTGATTCCTGTAATACCTATATTATATATTATATTTACATCATATTATAATCTTTGTTTTTAATAGATTTGCAATATTATATTACTTATTACTTTTATTTTAAGTTAAAATATCAAGTGAATTCAATTACATAGAGGTCCATGAAGAGCAGTTTGGTTGAGTGATAAAGTTAGAAGCCAGGTTGGAATATACTAGAGAGGACCAGTTATTCCTAAAGGAAGTCACCCCTGAATATTCTTTGGAAGGACTGATGCGGAAGCTGAAGTTCCAGTGCTTTGGCCACGTGATGCGAACAGCTGAATCCTTGGAAAGGACCTTGATGCTGGTGAAAATTGAGGGCAGGCAGAGAAGGGGATGATAGAAAATGAGATGGTTGGATGGCATCACCGACTCGATGGACATGCTGCTGCTGCTGCTAAGTCGCTTCAGTCGTGTCCGACTCTGTGCAACCCCATAGACGGCAGCCCACCAGGCTCCACCGTCCCTGGGATTCTCCAGGCAAGAACACTGGAGTGGGTTGCCATTTCCTTCTCCAATGCAGGAAAGTGAAAAGTGAAAGTGAAGTCGCTCAGTCATGTCCGACTCTTAGCAACCCCATGGA